>NW_022436975.1:1992285-2079404 GCF_009761245.1 Sapajus apella | reverse complement strand
TCAAAAAAAAAAAAAAAAAAAAAAAAACTATATTAAAAAGAGAGAATTAAACCATAATAAAGCAAGAGAAAAAAAAATCTTCTAGACCAAAGTAGAAAAAAAATAAAACCGAAAAGAGAAAATCAAGACAACTGAGAATTTATTCTTTGAGAAGATCAATATAATTAATAAACTTCTAGACAAACTGGATAGGCATAAAAATAGAAGACCAAAAAAAAAAAATGTTGGGATAGAGGTGACATCAAAACAGATTCTAAAGGCATTAAAAATGTAATAAGCACATATTATGAAAGCTATTTGCCTACATATTGAATAATTTAGGTAAATGTACAAATGCATTGAAAGACACAAACTACCAAAGATAACTGAACAAGAAATAGATAATCTGAAACCCAAAATCTATTAAAGAAACTTCAGTAAAAACTGACAATGAAAATTTCAGGCCTACATGGTTTACTGGTGAATTCTACCCAATATTTAAGAAAGAAATAATACAAATTCTGTGGTAACCTCTGTAGAAAATAGAAGAGGATGGAATACATCCTAAACTCATTCTTTGAGGTGTCATTACCCTCATATCACTATTGCAAAGACATTACTGAAAACTACAGAACAATATTTCTCATGTACAGAGATGCAAATGTACTAATCAAATTTTTAACAACGTGAATTTAATAATTATATATGAAGAATAATGTATTGCAACTAATTGGAGATTATTGTAGAAAAGCCAGGATAGTTTAATGGTAAAATATCAATCAATATAATGTGCCATATTTAAAAACCAAAAATGAGAATACAGCTACGCTCATCTTGATATATGTAGAATAATCATTTAAAAAATTATCATCCTTTCATGATAAAAACTCACAACAAAATAAGAATAGAATACATCTTGCTCAACTTTATAAAGGACATCTTCAAAAAAGTTGCAACTAAGAATTCTTGCAACTATGAAAAACAAATGTTTAATTCCTAAGATCAGGAACAAATAGAGGCATCTTCTCTGACCCTTTCTAAGAGGCTCCAATCAGTTTAATAAGGCAAGGAAAGAAATGTTAACACATTTAGAAGGAGTAAAATTGTGGGCCGGGCACTGTGGCTCACGCCTCTAATCCCAGTGAAGCTGAGACGGCATATCACAAGGTGAGGAGATTGAGACTATCCTGGCCAACATGGTGAAGCATTTGCAGAGGATTTGCTTAAAAAAAAAAAAATTAGCTGGGCACGGTGGCAGGCACCTGTAATCCCAGCTACTCGGAGGCTGAGGCAGGAGAATAGCTTGAATCAGGCAGTCAGAGGTTGCTTTGAGCCGAGATTGCGCCCAGCCTGGTGACAGAGTGAGACTCCGTCTCAAAAAAAAAAAAAAAGGCGTAAAATTGTGTTTGTTTGCAGATGACGTGCTCACCTATGTAGAAGATCCAATGTAATATACCAAAAAAAGCTACTAGAATAAATAATTTTCACAAAGTTGCAAGATGTTTGTTTTCAAGACTTTTTAAAATAAAGCTGCAGTCCTCAAGACAGAGTGACAAACAGCACAAAAATAGAAAAAAAAAAAGATGAAGAAAAAATAATAGAATATTCAGAAGTAGATCCATATGTATAAAAAATATGCACAACTAAATCATTAAGTATCTATATGCAATCCAAATCTTAATCCACATGTAAAAATTAACTTAAAATATTTATAGATCTAAATGTGACACCTAAAGCCGAAACTGACCCATTAGTCCCATAGGTGGTTTATTTTTTTAATTTTTTTTTTGATAAACATAGATATTGACACTTTTGTTTTTAAAGGTCAAAACTTATATTTGTTTTATCTGAGTCCCTTCCTCAGGAAAGGACCTTCAAGCCTCTATAAAAAGTATCAAAGGACTAAAACTCACCACATCACCACATCCAAAGGAGACACTGGATCTCTCATTCACCATGATTGCTTCCTTGCCTCCCTCCGCCCCCCAGAAACCCCGCCCCCACCCCAGTTTCTCTTTTCTTACACATTGTTGTATTTCTTCTCTTCTATATAAACTCCTAGTTTTAGTCCATCAGGGAAATGGATTTGAGACTGAGCTCTCATTTCCTTGGCTGCACCACCTGATTAAAGACTTCTTCCTTGAAATACTCACCGTCTTAGTCATTGGCTTTCTCTGCAGGGAGCAGCAGGACCCGGACCAAACCCTTGATGTTTTGGTAACAAAATATTTTTGACATTGGTTTCAGCAGCTGTTTCTTAGATAAAGCACCAAAGCATGATCTATAAAGGAACAAGCAGATAAATTGGGCTTCATCAAAACAAGAAACTTGTCTTCAAAAAGCACTACTAAGAGAAAGAAAACAGTGAAGAGACTGGGAGAAAATGTTTTTCAAACTAGGCATTAGACAAAAATGCTAAAGCTGCAACTGAAGGAAAAAGAATATTTTTAATACATTGGAGTAGATAGAACACAATACTCATGAGCAGCAAAAAAGTAGGTAGGTAGGTAGGTAGGTAGGTAGGTAGATAGACAGACACAGACAGACAGACAGACAGAAAGATAGGTAGATAGATGTAGATAGATACGTAGATTGAGATACATTAGGCTTTGAGGTAGGGGAGCAGCAAGCTTTGTTTTTCTAGCACTGGTCCCAAACCCGGTGGCTCGCTGATCCCGGCAGGATTTGAGCAAAACAGGGCACAGTGAAGAAGCCTGTGGATACCAGAAGATGGGACAAAAACGACTTCTAGTGACCCTCACTGCTTATGAACATAAAGACGCTCCAATTGACCAGGTGTCGTGGTTCATGCCTGTAATCTCAGCAGTTTAGGAGGCTGAGGCAGACGGAACCCTTAAGGTCAGAAGTTTGAGACCAGCCTGGGCAACATGGCAAAACTCCGTCTCTACTAAAAACACACACAAAAAGTCAGCCAAGTGTGGTGGTGTGCGCCCATAGTCCCACTTACTCAGCTGACTGAGACACAAGAATCACCTGGGAGCAGATGTTGCAGTGAGCTGAGATTGTGCCACTGCATTCCAGTCTGGGTAACAGAGACAGACACTGTCTCGACAAAAACAAAAGACACTCCAATGGGCACCATGACAGTTTACAAATGTCATGGCAGTGCACCATGGCAAAAACCAGAAAGTTAACTGATATGGTTTCTTCTGTCTCCTGCTTCAGAGCCTAAATGTCCATCAGTATGTGTTGTGAACTGAACTGTGTCTCTTCAAAATTCATACGTTCACGCCCTACCTGCCAGCATGACTGTATTTGAAGACAGGGCCTTAAGGAGGCAATTAAGGTTGAATGAGGTCATAATTATGGGGCCCTGATTCCATAAGATTCCTGTCCTTGTGAAAGAGACACCAAAGTGCTTCCTCTCTTTCCATTATTCAGAGTCATAAAAAGAGTATTTTTTTGGCACAAAACAAAACAGTTAAAATTCTAGTAATGCCACAGGGCATATCGCTATTTCACTTTAACAAATTACTTTCTCTTAACCTACTTTCTCATGTGTAACTTCAAACTATCGATGCTCATATTCTAGAACAATTTAATTATTAAATGAGAAAATATCTTGAGGTGCATAAAATATTAGTCAATCAATATACAGAAGGTTTCTTCTCAATCCTTTGGTTTTTCATACCACTGACAAATAAAAAATACTACTGAAATAGTAACATAAATGCAGCAGTGACAGTATAAGTGAAAAAAAATGTAGCCGGAAAAATACAAAGTGAAGTGACCACTAAAAGAAATCTACATTGCATCATATGCACGCACAAAGTGAAGAGACTCTCTCTCCCTCAGTGTCCCATTCCTCATCCAGTGTTACATGGCTCTTAAGGGGAATCATCTAGACCTGTAGCAGCATAATCAAGGCTGAAAACCTCGAAAAGAAAAAAAATCAAGGATTGAAACAATTGATACCAATTATAAAAAAATAAGATTTTAAAATAATACGAAACAATTGCAAAAGGATTTCAGTGCTTGCTTATTTCTAAACACAACTGATGTTTATTGAGTTACTCACAACAACTGGAACACTGGAAAGGAAGTAAGCAATTACACATGAGGATGCTGAAGTCCAGGAAAGCTTAACTAATTGCTCCCAGTCACACACCTGCTGTTTACAAAGCTAGAGCCAGAATTACACTTTCCTGACATCAAGAACAGTGCTAGATAACAATACAGCCAGATGCATAAACAATCATTATGGCATCACCATTAAATAGGTAGGGATGTGTTATCGATGAAATGCACACACACGCTAGAGGGAGTCAGTTTCACTATAACACTTGAATAGAAGCTTAGAATCTTACGGATCTAGTTAGCATTCATGATCTCTTGTTATTTTTCTTGATAACAGTTTTTCTTTTGTATAATAATTGCTGAGGAGTATAGTTAATTGAGTTTGTTTTGTTTTGTTTTTGTTTGTTTTATAATATTAGCGCTACCATCAATATAGACATTCCTGAATGGCTTTACAATTAGGCAGTGGTTAAACTCCTGCAGAAAGAAAATTTCTTTCACCGCATATGAAGTTAGCAAATAAAGGCTTAATTGATTTGTTACCTTGATCCCTTTTGAAAAACAGTGCCCATTTGGTAGAATGTTTATTGACACATTTTCATTTGAATGGTTAATCTGTTATAAAGACAGAACATAAGGCCATTTGTATTTATTGCATGTGGTGGTGATGGAACAGCAGGCAAATCTATAATTTATATCTGGAGTCCACTTCTACACAGCCCTTATTTCCAAATCTCGATCCTGCTGGCTAGGCCTAGGATCTGGGAGGGAGAGGATCTTTGGAGAATGGACCACACAGCACCCTTGTGGAAGCATGGTAAGAAGTTCTGTGACTAACCATGTAAAAGATGATCTGTAACTAGAAGGGGTTCAATGGGGAGGTGTCAGTATGGTAGAGCTGGAGCCACGTGGATTCACTTATAACTACAGGTATTGATCGACTTATGACCTATGCAACTTACGACCATTCGACTTTACGACCACAATCGCTAGCCACGACTGCTCCGCGTCTGGCAGCACAAACGTTGCCCAGCTGGGTGTATGACAGTGTGGAGCAGCTTCCAGCAGCACTACCATCTCTGCGTGCATCATCTCAACTGTACATGTAGCCTACTCAACTTACGACCAAATCGTGTTTCGACCAGTCTGCCGGTCCCAATCGTGGTCATAAGTCGAGCACTAGCTGTACGTGAAAGTAGCGATACCGTGATAGAAGAGAGTGCTGCTTAGTTGTTTTTGTAATTTTTGTTGTTGTAATTGTAGAACTAAGTGAATTGTGTTGTCATTGACTGAGATGAGAAAGACCAGCTGTGGGAAAACATATAAAATTTAGATTTATTAAGTTAGATTTGCCTATTATTTAATTTTCTAGGTGTTGCCTTCTCAATGCCCAAATCCCTTGCCTTCATAAGCCTCCTGACTGGTGGTCAGCTCCCTGCCTCCCTGACACAGCTCTTGTTGTTCTGAGAGGCTAGTTTTATGTCTCCCTCTACCCAGAAGTTAAATGTAGACTAAGCCTATTCCAATCAGAAAATCCCATTTCTTGCTAGAATTTATTGTACTGCTGTTGGACATATGACTCATTTTTGGCTAATTTAATGAAGGTTTATGCAAACTGAACTTCCTTTATTTCTCTCAAAAAGCTACGAAAAGCAACTCTTTCTCTCTCTGGATGGGAAAAAATATCACTCACATGAATCAGTTAAGTCCTGTCAAAAGAGATGTTGGTCCACAGTCAGTCTTTGCCATCACAGAATTTGCTGGAAAAGACTAGAAAACAGTCTCAATGCTTTTCATCAAAGTATCTGACAATCGTCATTAGTAGCAAGTGAGAGTGAGAAGACACTGTGTTTTAGGAATGCAATGCTTCCATTTTTCCCAGAAACACAGCCATCAGAAGACAGGGAGCCTGTCCCAGTGTCACTGAAATAATGAAGTCAAGCTGCAACAACCTTGGCACTTTCCTGCTCCTCTACAAGAGAATAAACTCAAATTTTTCTCCCAGAATACAGAGCAGAGCACCGTGATTACTTGCCGGCATTTATCTGGGGATCATGAGAGAAAGCCAGCTTAGGATGGAAAGCTGAGCAAGAAACAGAAAGAAACTAGGTGTCTACTGTAACTGTTGAACTGCCGAATCAAGCCAACCCTGAAGCTGTCCCTACCTCTTGACTTGCAGTCCTTATTTTAAACTGTTTATGGTTGTGTGTTTTGCAGTTCTTAAGAAAATGCAGTCTAACTAAAGCAATGTACAAAGAAGATCTCATGTGGCCAGTTGGATACATAAACTGAACCAGTCAGAAGACAGGTGTAAGGTGTGACAGTTATCCACTATGAACTTAGGACAGTATTAAAGACATGGACTTGAAGAAGACACAAAGTGATAGTGCACAGACATAGAGTTGCAGAATGCTTTTTCCACCACCAGGATGTGAGATGGCTGCACAGCCCTAACCCCACAGGCAGATAAAGAGATAACGAAACAGTTAGCCTGGGATCAGAAGTATTGCTAAAAATGTGGCTAAGAATAAATCATGAGGACTTATTTATTAGACAGTCCCCCCTTTTTATGGGAAAGTTTGGGATGCTGACATACTTTCTTGCCTGTGATGCTCAGAGACTTAAAAATTGTTTGTTTGTTGTTTTCATACTGTAGTTCCATCAATAATTATATAATTACATCACATTTTATATAACTGAACAAAACCCAGCATTTCTTACACCCTATACCTCCTCCTCCACCATGGTCTCGAGCTTAGTTTGTTTAGAAAAAATACTCAAGCTGTGTTTTTCTCTGCTTTTACACTACCACAGCAATAGTCTTCAACATGAGAAAGCTTTTTGGACCAAATGTGTGTGTGTTTTCCCCTACACCAAGAAATGGACACCAGCTGGGCAGCCTCCAACTTAATTCCAATATTATCTACTTAGAGAAGCATCAGATCTCACAGGGTGAGGACTCAGACGCCAAAACTGTCCCCACTTCAGACCCAAGTCACAAATCCAGGCCTGCAGAACCACCTGGCTTCAAGTTGGGGTTTCCTTGACTCCAAGTCTGGATTTAAATAATTTGCTGGAACAGCTCACAGAACTCAGGGAAACAAGTTTACTGGTTATTATAAAGCATGTTACAAAGGATGCGGAGGAAGTAGGGTGAGGTATGGAGAAAGGGGTGCAGAGCTTCTATGTCGTCTGACATGGTTTGTCTGTGTCCCCTCCCAAATCTCATCTTGAATTCCCGCATGTTGTGAAAGGGATCCGGTGGGAGGTGTTTGAATCATGGAGACAAGTCTTTCCCATGCTGTTTTCATGATAGTGAGTAAGTCTCATCTGATGGTTTCACAAAGAGGAGTTTCCCCTGCATGAGCTCTTTCTCTTTGCCTGCTGCCATCCATGTAAGAGGTGACTTGCTCCTCCTTACCTTCTGCCATAATTGCAAAGCCTCTCCAGCCATGTGGAACTGTAAGTCCACTGAACCTCTTTATCTTCGCAGTCTCAGGTATGTCTTTATCAGCAGCATGAAAATGAACTAATACACCCTCCTTGGGCACCCCACATCAAACCCTGTCCTCTTTGTCCTTTTGTGCAGACTTCACAGAAAGAAGCATGATTAGCAACTGTTTAGAGAAGTGTGCTTTGGAGAGAGAGAAAGGTTTTATTTTTGGGGAGACAGAATCTTGTTGTGTCACCCAGGCTGGAATGAAGTGGCATGATCGCGGCTCACTGCAGTCTCTCCCTCCCAGATTTAAGTGATTCTCCTGTTTCAGCATCCTGAGTAGTAGAGATTATAGGCATGCACCACCACGCCTAGCTAATTTTTGTATTTTTAGTAGGCATGGGGTTTCACCATGTTGGCCAGGCTGGTCTTGAACTCCTGACCTCAGGTGATCTGCCTTCCTCGGCCTCCCAAAGTGCTGAGATTACATACATGGGCCACCACATATGGCCTGAAAGGGTATGTTCTAAACCTGGCAAGGTTTGTCTGTTCAGATTCTTCTTGGCCTTTCTGTGAATTATTCCTCCCCTCAGAGCATGGGGCAGGATATCCTGTGAAATGAGGGTCTTAGGGCCCACAGTCAGATGACAGTTGCTTTGGGCAGGTGAAAGGAGGGCAAGAGAAGGTCAGAGAGAGGAATTCTGTTTTCTGAAGCCTAAAGCACCCCAACAATATAACCAGGGATAGAGGACTCAGGAACTGGGAATCAATATACATACGTAATACATATATAATGTATACGTCTATAATACATACATAATATGTTACATATATATATATGTGATAATATATAATGGCATATTTTCTATATGTATTTGTGGGTGCATGTATGTGTATATAATTGTGTGTGTTTGTGTGTGTGTGTGCATCACAGGGTTAAAAGTGGCAGTTGCTAAAACTGGAAACAGTAATCCTCACATTACTGCAGTTACCAAGCCTGCCGACTTCACTCCCTTGATTTCGCAGGGGCTCTGTCTCCTCCTCCCCATTGCCCCATCACTGTCCATCCCAGTGTCACTGCTTCCTGACAGGTGCTATGGCTGCTGTCCCTCTTCCTGTCGAACTTTTTAAAGAATCACTAGCATTATTTTTCTAATTCCCATAATTCTTCTGCCTTGAGACATTGTTTTTTCTATCACTTGTAATATAAAAATCTAAATTTTTTAGAATTGAAAGAAACAATGATGAACTCATGGGCCGGGTCATGCAACTACATCCCAGTCGGAAGGAACACTTTCTGGTTGACGTATGCAAGATACTGTTACCTGAAATGCATTCAGTACCCATGAGCAGGCCTCTTTGCTATCTTTTACTTGTGAACAATCTTAGACAATTTCTGCGCCAGCCCTCCTTCAAGTGCACGTTCCTCTCTTCAGGCTTCCCTCCCGCTAATCCCCACAAGCAAAGTTCCAACAATGTGATGGCCTTGCTGTTTCAAGCACACGGCCCACCTTAATCTTTTATCCACCTTATTCTAGTTATCTGACCCCCCCTCCTACAGTGAGGGGCAGGTTGGACTGCAAGTCACTGTGGCCCCAAGAATTGAATGACAGGTGGTTGGTGAACTTAGTCCGTTTAAATTGCGATTAACAACAACTTCATTTAAAAATTGCTCATTTTAATATTTCATTTTTTTCTGAAAGAAGAAAATCTCATATAGAAATAAAGATGTCAAAGTTACTTAGAGTAATTTTTGTCTCTGAAAGGAAGATACACCTAAGATGGTTCAGCAAGAAAAAGATAGGAAGAAGGGCTGGTCGTGGGTACTGAATGCGTTTTAGATAACAGTATCTTGCATATGTCAACCGGAAGATGTTTCTTACGCCTGGGATGTAGTGTTATAACCTGGCCCATTCCATATTTAGAGACTGGCCAAATTCATAACAGCTATTACTTTGAAAGTCCACTTTGAGCCTATGTCACTAATATTGTGACCAGCCCATGTGTAGGTTCATCATAAATTCAGACTAGTGAGGGAACAGCCTACTTAGAGTTTATAAAAGTTCTGATTTGAAGATTATTATAAAAACAGATTTAGCAGCAAATTAATAAATGCAAATCAGAATGAACAAAGCGTTCCCTGTGGCATTTTGTTACAAGCAGTTTTTACAGACATAACGGAGCAAGGAGTGAGCTGTACAAAGTTGTTTGTCAGGAATCCCCATCGGTTTACAGAAATGGTGTTGATTAGCAGTTGGCTGTATTTCACTCACCATACAGTGTGAATTACAATGTTCAGCATATGGCGCTGTTAGGTTAATCTTATGACTTCTTGCTGTCTATCAGTCTAGAGCTCTCAAAGCAAGTAGCCTCAAAAGGTTAATACTTAGTTCAAGGGGAAGTGAGACATGACTGTGGCCACATTTCAATGCCTGTCTGGGCCTGATAGTTTAAAGGGGCCCATGCTCCTCAGATAAAAAGTTTCTCTTCTTTCTCAACATTCCATGTCAAAGGAGAAGATTATATAAAAAATGTGATGAAAATGTTGCTTTATAACTTTCCTTCCCCAAAACCATAAATATGATCTAACCATGAGAAAAACATCTGGCAAATAAAAAAACTGAGGAACATTCTATAAAATTCCTTCTCATTCTCCTCAAACCATTAGGGCCATCAGAAACAAGGAAAGCCTGAAAAATTGTAACAGCCAAGAGGAGCCTAAGAGACAGGAAGAAATGTAACCTGCTCTCCTGGATGGTATTCTGGGAAGAAAAGAAATGCTAAATTATAAACCAGAATAAAAATAGACTTTAGATAATAATAATGCATCAATAATGATTCATTAATTACAACATATGTACATACTAATGTAACATGTTACTAATTAGGGAAACAGTGCGGGGAATATGAGCACTTTCTGTACTGTCTGAATTTTTTCTGTCAATATAAAACTGTTCTGCAATAAACATTTAATTTAAAAGTCTTCTGTTAGAATTATAGGTTAGTAATTAAAGAATATATATGTATATGTGTGTATTTGTGTTTGTACGTGTGTGTGTACTTAAAACCTTACCTCAGACCACACATCATACAAAGTGTATGTATTTAAAACCTTACCTCAGACGTATTATTTTAATTTTTATAGGGTTGACTATAAAACCAAACAATCACAATTAATTCCTCCACTTCAAATTATGAAAAAGTTCGAATAGATAAATATTTATCTAGGCATTGGAAGGAGAATTTTGTATCCTTAGAAGTATAAATTACAAAAGAAACAAATCAATTCCTATTAGTTTACAAAAATCAAAAAGTCAATTAATCATTAATTTAAAAATCTCTATTTACTAGAATTAGAGAAATCCAAATGAAAACAATGAGTTATTTTGTCAAAGACATCAATTATTAAAAGAGCTATGAAGGAAAAGTAAAAATGGCAAAGACATGGAATCTACCTAAATCCCCATCAATGATAGACTGGATATAGAAAATACAGTACATACACACCATGGAATACTATACAGCCATAAAAAAGAATGAGATCATGCCCTTTGCAGTAACATGGATGAAGCTGGAGGTCATTATCCTTAGCAAACTAACACAGGAACAGTAAGCCAAATACCACATGTTCTTACAAGTGGGAGCTAAATGGCGAGAACACATGGACACACAACTAGAAGGGAATGACAGACACTGGGGTCTTTAGGAGGGTAAAGGATGGAGGAGGGAGAAGACCAGGTAAAATAACTAATGGGTATCAGGCTTCTAGTCTTAATACTTGAGTTATGAAATAATCCGCACAACAAACCCCCATGGCATATTTTACCTATGTAACAAACTGGCACGTGTACCCCTGAACTTAAAATACAAGTTAAAAAAATAAAAGTAAAAATTATTATCAATTTTTCATGTGGTTATTTGTTCAATATGTTTCCCATTAGAATTTAACATCTGTAAAATGTCATAGCTATTTTATTTATTGATACATTCAGAAAGTTTTGCACATAATAAGATGACTAATAATTGGAACAAATTAAATGAACAATAAAATGGTACATAATGTTTGTACCAAATTAATAAATACTAGGTAGTAACCTCCAAGCTTAGCAGAAATCATTAGTTCAACAACGCTTTGCAAGCAGCAAACCTCGTTTTCTTCTGTTAAAGGTCAAGTGGGCTTATGATAGGCATAGCCTAGAGTGGAGAACACCAAATTTTAAAAATAAAGTCTTCCAAGAACAATTAAGATAATGGATTGGTTGAAATGGCCAAGTGTTTTTTGTGGAGTTATTTGAGTTAAGTACATTGTGTACAGATAATAACTGGCCTAAACTTCAGTTTCAGTAATTTTGAGCAAATCATGAAAACAATAGGAAATCACAGAAAAATGTTGACAAGGTTCTTTTACCCCAGCCACCCAATTTAGCAAATGAAAATAATTGTTTCTTCCCTGTGAAAATGTATACTTTAAGTGCTGTAGTAAGTAGAAAGATGTGCAAGACACAGTTCCTAAATTAGATTCCTAAGACGACTTTCAGCTGCAAAAGTCTACAATGCGAATATTCGTCATGGAAAATTTTTCTGCTTTGAAATGTTGGATGGCTTAAATGTGAGAAGAGTGAGAGTAGAAATGACAACTGTAAATGTACACAAATTAGGTGATTAAAGAACTGTGGGCAGTAAAATTGAAGGTACATGATGAAAATAAAGGATGTTTTGAGAGAACACATTTTAACTTTCCACACAGTTAATTTATCCTTTATAGTTGATGGGATGAACATTATTTCTTTTTTTTTCGTTGAGATGGAGTCTTGCCTTTGTGGCCCAGGCTGGAATCTGCCTCACTGCAACCTCCGCCTCCCAGGTTCAAGCGATCCTTCTGCCTCAGCCTCCGCAGTAGCTGGGATTACCGGTGCCTACCACCACGCCTGGCTAAGTTTTGTATTTTTAGCAGAGGCGGGGTTTTGCCATGTTGACCAGGCTGGTCTCGAACTCCTGACCTCAGGTGATCCACCCGCTTCGGCCTCCCAAAGTGCTGGGATTACAGATGTGAGCCACCACACCAGGCCTGATCATTAATTTTTTCTCATTTGCATATCTTTTATTCCTCCCAGTAGACTATAAGACTACCTGAAGGATGGACATCACATTTTAAACAACACATTCCTTACAATGCCTGTCTCAGTAATCTGTAAATAGGAGATGTTGAAAAGCATCGTTTGGTTCATTTATAAAAATATCTTAGCGTTTTTAACTGAGACAAATGTAGACTCTGACAAACATGATGCTTGCTATGAGAAAAAATATTTAGAGAATTATTTATTTGGTTAGTTTTGAGAGAGATTTTATTTTTTAAAAAGAAAATATATAAAGAGAGAAAAAAGATGACTGTGAACTTCTACATCTAATATATAATTTTGATACCTTAAAATATCATTATATAACATATGAATTTAACTTTTTCTGGATTATTGGTAATTTTGTTTAATGAGTTGTTTTAAAATAAAGATCAAGTTCCTTTCATTAAATCTCTTAATAATTGTGAGAGCTTAAATTTTAAATTTTTAATGTTATTTCAAATAACAATCATTTAATATCCTTCAGGCTAAGCACAAGGGACTCACACCTGTAATCCCAGCACTTTGGGAAGCTGAGGCTGGCAGATCACAAAGTCAGGAGTTCAAGACCAGCCTGGCCAATATGGTGAAACCCCATCTCTGCTAAAAATACAAAAATTAGCCTGGCGTGGTGGCACGTGCCTGTAGTCCCAGCTACTCAAGAGGCTGAGGCAAGAGAATTGCTTGAATCCGGAAGGCAGAGATTGCAGTGAGCTGAGATGACACCACTGATGCCAGCCTGGGCAATAGAGCGAGACTGTCTAAAACAATCAAACAAACAAAAAACCCTTCAAATGCACACACAAAACAATATTAACAGTTAAGGTCGTTTCTCGTTAAGCAGACTCAGGAAGAGAAATACACAAAATTTTAGTAGAACTCTTCTGTGGCTTCAGAGCTTCAGACACATTTCTTTCCTGGAGCTTGGGTTGCCCCTTAGGGCTTACAGCAGCAGTGTAAAGATAATGCCTATACTGGTATTATCTTTATTACACATACTGCAAATTTGTAGATAAAAGAAGTTGCAACATAAATGGCTTTAAGGAGAAGAATTGACAAGGACAGAGTCCAGGATTTATTTGCAATCAGACCCGAAGGAGATGAGTGCTAAAAGATGTAGACCATTGATCTTTATTGATCAAATGAATGTATACCTAATCACCCACACCATTTTGTTCATAGGTAATGCTTCCAATGAATCATACACAAACACATACACACACAGGGTACTTAGAGGCAGCTATTTCACCTTTCGAATAAATGGCATTGTTGAGAGCAGCAATGTATGACATATACATGATATATCTTTTTTACACTCTGAGAAATCAAGGCAAGTTGCATTTACAGTGTGTTTTAAATGATCCTTAGAAGGTCACAAGCTGCTGAAATTACATCAGAACATTTGTTTCCAAATTAAAAAAAAATATTGGGAATGTGTGACATTTTGGGTTTTATTCCTCTGTATTATGCTTTCATAAGAAAAAGTTATTTCTAGAACTTTCACTATGCTTTGATGTCTGTGTTGTCCTGGACAGCCGCCCTCACACTTTCTTTTCTACTTATTCATGGCAATTTTCAAACTCTAAAGTGTCCTTTTGGTTTACTATTTTCAGACGCTCCAAAACACATTTTCCTTAGTCCAATCCTGAAAAAAAATCTCCTTTTTTACATCTTATTTTTTGCTTCCAATCTACACATTCCTAAAAGATAGAAATGTCTATTTTTTTCTAATTTATACATGACAGTCTATAAAATACACTCTTTCTTATTCAGCTAATAACACTTTCATTATTATATCCGGTTCACCTTTTATTCTAATAACAAAAGAGGCAGCAGAGGAGAAAACTAATAGGAAATAAACCTGTTAGAACAACTTCCCCCATCTTTAAATAGAGCTATATTTCTCTTTAAGCAGCTTGTCTTTAGAAGGAATAAAATGGACTCTAGAATGGATGTGCAAAAATAAAAACAAATAAATTTGGCTTTTACAGAGTGGCTACTTCTCTTGCAGATAAAATATACATTTAGCTGAGAAGACAATAAGCTGATTTCCAAATCTGACCAAGAGCATCAGGGAAAACTCCTTGTCTTACATTGAAGTTACAGGATCTTAACATGTATTCAGAGCAGCGGATTTCATATCTTTTCCAAAAGGGCACAATGATCAGTTATATTTATATTTATCTCTCCAAACAAGCTAAGAAAATTAATTACCCTTGACAGGGTTTAAATCTTCAATGGTAGACTGGCTAATCTACTCCTCCACTCCTATATAGGCACCTTCTGTTGAAATTAAAGAGGTTACTTCATTAGTATGAAGATCAGAGTTTAATTATTTGCACCATAACAGTTCTCAAACTATCACTAAATCCTCGTCTATTATTCTAGAGAACTAGAGTAGTTATTTCTTCCTGCTTAAAAGCAAGCCTCCAGAATCAAAGAGGACAGTATCCAAATATTTACTCTGCAACACACAAACTCAAGACTGGTGAGTACCCAGAAGTAGCTTAACTTCTCTGTGCTTCAGTGCCCTTATAGTTAACACTGAATAATGATAATTTTATTGATAATTTTATGGAGTACTAAAAAACACAACTGACACTCCAAAAAAAGTTATTTGGCTATTATGATCCAGTATAAATTCACACATCTTTTTTTGTAATGGAGTCATTACAGAAATATATCTTTCTTACACTCATATAATTTATATAATATATATCATATGTCATTTTTACACTGTAAGAAATCAAGATCAGTTGAATGTATGACATGATTTGAATGATCCCTGGAAGGCACAAGCTGTCAAAATTATATCAGAATATTTGTTTACAAATAAAAATATATACTGGGAATATGTGACATTTTGTTTTTTATCCCTCTGTATTATGCTTTCATACAAATGTTATCTCTGGAACTTAACTATGAATTCATTTTATTATGTCTTTTTCTATGTTCTGAGAAACGTGGTAGTGTGTTAAAAGTTGGATTTGGCAAACTGTGGTAAGAGGATCCTCATAAAGGAGTGTGAAGGAGAAATAGAATCTCAGGACCCCAAACCCACTATGCCAACGGGAGGAAAGTTAAGCTTGGTAACTGAGGCACATACAACTGCCTTTCTTTTGTTCCCAAACATAATAGTTGTAATTTCACATGCTTATTTTATCTGATGTAAGCTGTGGATTTACCGAGTGCTAATGAGAACGTGACCACTTGCCTCAGTGCCCACACTCCCTCCTTTTTCTGTTGCTTCCCCTCCTGCTTGCTCTTTCTTTAAATATTGAAGTTCCCAAAACCCTCTTTGGGGAACGACACACGTCACAGATCCTGCTGGACTCTTTTTCTTTTTCTTAAGTGTGTCCCCAACCTTTGTAAAATAAATCTCTAATTCATTGATATCTGCCTCAGTCACTTTCAGTTACAGGAAGTTTAAGGCAGATGAAACAATGCAGAAATCAACTCAACAGAAAGTCTCAGATTCTTCCACTGGAGTCCTCCTAAAGGAATCCTGAAATTTGAGAGGAGCCCGGGGGTATATGGGAGCATGGCCAGGTGCATCTCTCCACAATGGCCAATGTCTGTAAAGTGCTCCTCCGTTGTGTCTTATGAAAGATACAAACTTTACATTTGCTTTTTTTGATTCATGATTATATTAATAATAAAAATAACTTATTGCATGGTAATTCATAGTCTTCCACATATTTTCCAAAGTCAGAAACCACTATTCATGTTGTAGAAGCTACTCAAAGCATACACCTGGGGGAAACAGTGATCCTGTGCAAGACTGCCTTTTCTAGCTCAAACTTGCAAAGTGACAGCAACATTGCCACCGTGTAAATGAAGCCATTCTGTTACGATGATAAATTCCAAGATCTCCAGTCTGCAGATTCAAGGAAAAGATGATTTGGATGAGAGCAAATTATTCCAGTCCCTCAGGTTCCATGAGGCTATCCTAAAATACAGAACAGAATGTGATGATGTTGTTTGTAATCACACTACAGGTTCTTCCTGCCTGCTACACAGACAAAATCAACTCACTGAGACCACAGCATTTCAGTAGACAAAGAGTTTAATTGGTGTGAGGCCAGCCATGTTGGAGAACTATAGTTATCACTCAAATTAGTCTCCCCAGAGGCTCAGAAGTTAGGGTTCTTGCGAATAATTTGGAGTGGTTGGTGGGCAGGGGTCTAGGGAATGGGCACTGCTGATAGGTTGAGGGTGAAATCATAGGAGTATAGAAAATGCACTGAATCCACCTCTGGTTGGGGTCATTACCAGTTGAGTCATGAGTCATAAATCTGGGTGGGTCAATTTGAAAAATATCTCTAAAAACCATCCTTAGGTTCTACAATAGTGATGTTATTTACAGGCACAATTAGAGAAGTCACAAATCTTGTGGCCTCTTCCCATATGACTCCTGAGCAGTAAGGGCTATGGAAAGCTTGCCTACATAGTAGCAGAGTTCAGGTCCTTCCTACAATCCTAATGTTGTGGCCCCTCATCAGTCTTACAAAGACAGTTTTTGGTCCCTAAGCAAAGAGAAGATTGGTTTCAGAGAGGGACTGTTATCCTTCATTTCGAGTTAAACTATTAACTAAATTCCTCTCAAAGTTAGGGTTGGCTTATACCAAGAAATGATCAAGGACAGCCTGGAGTTCAGAAGCGAGATGGAGTCAACTGTGCCCAATTTTTCTTACTGTCATAATTTTGCAAAAATGGTTTCAGTGTTTCTGGTGTAACCTCTGTGAAACCCAGCTATGAAGACACTTGGCCACCAGTGAGAGGTGAGGCTCACATATTATAGAGGAGATCCGCACAGTTCTTTTGATGATGATCTCAGCTTGATAGTTTTGTACTGTTGGCCAGTCTGTGTAGAAAATTATGTATAAAATATTATACTTTTGAAATCTTATTTATTTGGACAGAAAAGAACAAATATATAGTTCTCATGACTTTGTTATATGTTTAAATTTGTTGTTTTAAAATATGCAATGAATAAGAGCTCACTTTGTCTACATAAACAGATAGAACTCAAGTAATTATTTGAATTAAAAAGTAGGTGAGCTAATAGTGAATACAGTCCTGCTCTTCTGCCTGTCTCAGGGGTAAATGAGCTCACTGCATTTATTTACACTCTTCCAATGTAACATTTTTAATGGAGAAGAAACAATCGGAAGCAGGTCAGGAATAGAAGACAAAAGCACACCTCCTCCTCCTCCTGTTTCTGTTGTTTATGACGCTTCATGATCAGTTTGCTTGAACAGGGCTTAGGAAGATAAATATGAACAGAAGCCCTCATTTCCTGGGATAAAATTGCACCCACTTTGCCACAAATAGCACCTCATTTAACCATTTCATGATTAGAGTAACTGTGACCTTTCAATGAGTTTGTGAAAAGAAAAGAAAATTTTAGGACTTTTCAAGTTTATTATGCCAAGGGGAAAAGTCAAGCCCTGGAAACTGGTAAGCCCTGGAGCCATGGAACTCAGCTGTTTTTCTTCTCTGGAGCATGACTTCTGCTTCCTGACCTTTGTGTTGAGATGTTATATATTAACCAGGCGCCTTATTCTTCACTCAAACCTAGTCCAAGTGACGTTGGAGACAGACACCCTTGTGACTGTTACCTCTTCACAATGTTAAGAAGCCCCTTAGGTGTGATTTATAGTAGCCAATCAAATCTTTTATCTACAGGTTAGTATTGTATAAAAAATGTGATTCTGTTCCACATCCTGTTTTTGTCTATATAAAGCGTCCTCACCTTTCCCCACACCGGGGAGCCCTAATCATTGTTCTTATCCCCATTCTTTGGTGTCTGTGTTTTCCTGGACAGCCGCCCTCACACTTTCTTTCCTATTCATAACGGTTTTCATCTCTAGAGTGTCCTTTTGTTTAGTATTTTCAGAACCTCCAAAACACATTTTCTTTAGTCCAGTCCTGAAAATAATCCTCCTTTTTATATTTTATTTTTGGTTCCAAGCTACACAATTCCTAAAAGATAAAATTTCTAATTTTCTCTAATTTATACATGAGATAGTTTATAAAATACACCTTCTTTCTATTTTATTCACATAATAATACTTTTGTAATTATATCCAATTCACTTTATTCTGATAACAAAATAATATGTCATTAACGGATAATATATCCTCACATATTATATTTGTATTTAAAATTATTTTTCTGTATATGTAATATTAAAATTTTCTGTCTTTTATTACTATTGCCTTTTATTATTCTTGAAACGTAGCTGATAGTAGGTTTTAAATGACAGAAGACAGTTTCGACAAAAAACTATAATTTCTAATAATATTTAAGACTCTCAGTATCAATCCTGGTTGCCTATCCTAAATTACTATGTCAACTGAAATATCATTCTCACACACTGATAACTTAGACATTAGCTTAGGGAAGAGAAGGTATGGTGGAGGTAGGTCTATTTGTTGTAGTGTTTTTTAATACTGAGTAGTCCAAAATTAAATATGCTTTTAATTGTAGAAATAGAAACAACAGTAAGAGATAGATCACACAGAGGCTAAAATGTATGTTCTGTAATTCAATAACCTGTTTGTTAAATTAAGCTCTACTGTAACTTATCTGTGTTTATTAAACAGCATAGAAATAAGCCAGAACAGTTCAATGCTGGCTGCTGCCACTACCACTCCCACCAGTCCTACCAGTATTCTTCCTATTACTACCGCCACTCCCAATACTTAGTAAATTACATAACCATTAACTTTTGAAAATAGATTACCTCTTAAAGCAAAGCAAATATTTTATGGAGCATAAATGGAAATCTTAACAATTAATCATATTTCAGAGATGAATTCGAATAATGAAAAGTTTATATTAGAGATGTTTGCAGTGTTCAAATGTTTCTTTTAGTGTTTATATTTTGTGTAGCTTTTGTTTCCTGAAATACATCATTATTGATACTATATTATTTCTCGTAAGTTTAGATTCCTCAAAATATTTTAAATTACTTTATAAAACTGATAGACATTATGCAGTATTCTGTTTCCAAATTTTGTTTCCAATATAAACTGAATTTACTTTGCATATGTTCAAGGGAATTGACGTAAGAATAAAGCTTGTTTATGCTGGTAACCAGAATAACATGAATGGCTTTGACGTGGATGGCTTCGTGAGAAATGTTGCACAACAGCTTTGTCAATAAGAAGAAAGAGGGTTGTATATGTTGTGAAGTCTTTAGGGCTTCTGAAAAATTTTCCACCATGTTATAAACTTGTCCTTCTCTCTTTAAATGCCTGTACTAATATGCACTGATAGATGTGGTCATACGGTCATTGTGCATTTCTTCCATCTTCTGGCATTCTGTCAGTTTACAGTATTTATTTTGCTCAGGTGAGATATAATTGCCAAAACAGGGAGAGTTTTAGGCTTACACAGAGCATCTCTGGGCATGGTTTGAAATATTTCCAATACACCTTGCCAAGATGTTCGTAGTGGTCAGTTGGATACAAGCATTAGGGTATCTACTTGGAAATAGGATCTTTGCGTCTATTTCTCAAATTCTAATCTGCCCTGACTCTGCTTCATAGATTCTGTATCTCCTGCTTGTATACTTGTAATAATTAGTTCATAGTTCATTTTTTATAATTCCAACCATCATATAAGGTAATTTATGTATTCTAGTTAATGATGGTATATGTCACACTGAATATTCATAATTATGTTCAAGTTTGTCAGAAAGATAGCAAAATTATAAAACTACCCTTTTTGGAGTATTTAGTCAGATTTAATCTTATCTAGAATGATATGCAGATAATTTTCCCCTCTGGGGGTGACTCAGAATATTTTTGATACACTAGACTTAAAGAAGATATTTATGAAATATTCAAAAAGGACTCATATCTGGAATATGTAATAGACTTCAACAAATTAATGAGGAAAACAGGAAATTCAATTAAAAATGGCAAAAGGCTTAAATAGGTACTCCAAAAATAGCACATCAAAATGTCCCTTTAATGTACTAAAAAGTGGATAATGTCATTGCACATTAGAGAAATGCAAATTAAAGCCATAACGATTTACCATGGCTAACCCATAAGAAGGGCTAAAAGTAGAAAGAGTAAAAACATTTTGCTTGTGGAATGGTAACAGGAAAAAAACAGTAGTTACCATTCGATGAAAACACTCAACAAAAATACATGTACACGAAAAATATGTACAAATATAATCATTGCTGCATTATTTGTAAAAGCCAATGTAGGAAACAATTCAAATACCAAGAGCAGAATTCCTGCATACCTGTGATGCTTCACCTTCGGGGCTACTCTACCCCTATGAAAAAGAAAACACTACCCTTTCATGCATCTAAATGGGAGATATTCACAGACATGATACTGACTGAAAGGAGGCAGATATAAAAATAATACACGTTGCATGATTGATTCTACTCATATAATTTTCAAAACAAACAATGTTAATCTCTACTGCTAGAAGTCAGGGAAATGTTCCTCTTTGTGATGGGAGGGGTTAATCATTAACAGGGGCCTGAGTTGGGATTCTGGGCAAATAATAATGTTTCGCCTAGCTTCACACGTATATTCACTTTGCAATAATGCATCCGGCAGGATGTTTATGTTTTGTACACTTTCTGTGTCATTTATGATGTAATTATAAAATATTTAATAGAGCAAAGCATAACATTTATTTTTGCTGCATGGCTGTTCATTTTCTTGAATCTTAATTTAAATACACCCAACCGTTCTTACACTGGATATTTGCAAAGATACTTTCTGTTTCGTAATATATCTCGATTTTTACAGACTCACAACATATCTCAAACAAAATTATAGTGAAGACAAAAATGCAATGGAAGTAATACTCCAGAAATTTCCAGACATCAAAGAGGGAAGAAACAAATATCAATATACAAAATGAAGTTTCTTAGTTTCCCTCTGACCTTGTTATCTTACTGTTTCCCTGGGGACTGTTTCATTTTCCTCACTTGCTGTACATGCCAGAGATATTTTCTCCCAAAATATGAACTCATTTCTAAGTGTCTTTTAAAACCTATTAGGAAATATAGTTCAATTTGAGGGGGGAATCTCATTAACCTCTCTGCCTAATTACCACTCCTTGATAAAATAATTAACTTCAGCTGACAGAGGAAGCCATTAAGAGGACTGGCATTTAAGGTAGAGCATGTGTGTATTCACTTACACTCACTGGGGACTTTTAAAGCGTACACTCAAACATTGATCTTGCAATGAAGATATCTTAGTCCATTCCCGCTGCTATAATAAATTACCTGAGACTGGGTAATTTATAAACAATATAAATTTATTTCTCACTGTCTGAAGCCTGGAAGTACAAAATCGAGGCGCTAGCAGGTTGGGTGTCTGGTAAAGGAGGCCCCTTCCTTGTGAATGGCACTGTCTGAGTGTCCTCATGGGGTGGAAGGACTGGAAAGAGCAAAAGGGCATGGCCACTTTGTCCTTGAATGGCAGAGAGCAAACCAGCTCCATGCATCACTTCTAAGGGCCCTCATCCCATCCATGAGGGCTCTGTTATTATGATTTAATCACTTTCTAAAAGCACCATAATATCACATTGGCCATTAACTTTTAACATACAAATTTAGGGGTGAACATTTAGACCACAGCAAAGTCAATAACATGAACCATGATTTTGTTTAGCATACTTAGAGAATTTTATATTATTAGGCTAAATAAACTTCACAGGAAGTTGATTTTAAAAATTGAATGACTTACTATGCCCGCTTTTAGGGAGCAGATACTGTGTTTTCTGTATATAGAGCAGAAGGGATACTCAGTAGAGGTTAAAGATAAAGCCTTCATATCCCTCTTCAATAAACCTCATTTATTGCTTTTTGTATTCCTGTGGCCTTTGTTTTTCTTTTTATAAGAACATTCATATTGGAGGTGCTCCATAAAAGGTGGTTGTTTAGGATAAGCCAGCCGGAGAACTAATGTTACGGCATCTAAAAACAGGACAATACTAGAGGATTTCATAGATGATCCACTTTTTTATTCTAGTCAAATTCTAGTGAATCTTACATACAATATCTTTACAATAATTTCCAAAGTGGAGCTTGGGGAAAAGAAAATAGAGAATTCATAAACCTTCATCCGTTTTCTGATGTAGATATTAGATGAATAATCCAAGGGTAGGTGGTGGCTTTTTCTCTTACTTGAGTAAGAAAAGACTTGGCCCTAGCTATACAAATCTGTGGCTGAAAGCCATTTCCTGACAGCTTCCCCTTCGTTTTCTGATCATTTTTATGCCATCGTTGATTGCGGGCAAGACTAGAATCATGCTTAATCAGGATTTGGCTTGGCCAGCTGGCTCTGGGACTGCAGGATGAAAGGGTGGCTGCTAAGGTCAGGACGATGAACACTTAGAAGGTGCTGGCTCCTCTGGCCACAGAATGGGGCCTAGCCAGTTTCTCCAGGACAGTCGTAGGAGTCAGAGCATAAAAATACTCTTTAAAAAAGCACATATTTATCTGAAAAGCTCTACAGAGAGCAGATCATGACCACCGCCTCTTGGCATTTTAAATAGGCCATGAGTACCTTAGAAATACTTCCATGTTGCTAAGCATCTTTCTGGGGCCTGCTCTGAGTTTCATTTTACTGTTTGCCTGCCATAAAGTAACATATGCATCTTCCTGTGTCTCTCAATCATATCATATCACGTTTAAGAAAACCCTGAATACAGCCAAGAGCTAATACTTAACACATTATATCTAAGGGTTTAAACATAGATTAATTTTATTTCTAGATATTGATGAGTTGACACATTTAATGTATCAGAGGTGCATATCTAATTTATTTTCTGTGTATGAGATATATACATATATATATATATATATGCTTTATCTTGGTTTTGATCAAGGTTATATTTCTAAACATGTATTTTAGGCTACAAAGTTTTAGATTTCATCGTAAAAAGAGGCTTGGAATATTAAATTTTACATTGTATCTGTTTTCCAAATTGGGTAAAACTTTACAATATATTATCTCTAGAGCATTTTCTTCAGCAATCAAAACAATAAAGGGCTGTGAGAATATCATCGACTATTTATTGAACAAGATGCTAATTGCCTACTAAGAAACTCAAAAGACAAGGGTGATCCAAACATGACAACCGTGTCCAAGCAACTCAAGAGTTAGCAGAAGAAAACAAAATAAAGTGCTTTCCAAACTTGGTTTTAGTCACATTCGCTCAGGAAAACCCAGCAGAAGACAGTGTGCACTCACGCTGCCCTTCAGCCGTGGCCTGGCTCTCCTGCATGAGGCTGTGTCCTTGCTGTCCTGGCAGAGCCCTGTCCCTGCAAGGCCAGGTCAAACAGCTGTGCCACATGGGACTGCATGAATGGGTTTGCCTTTTTTGAATATCAGAAGAAAAATATGAGTTGACGGTGTCATACGAAAGGATATCACCAAGTCTTACTCCAGGTTGCCTCATGCATCTAGTTCTCACCATTTTAGAAAAATACCTTTTCTCTTGTTGGTAATATCAACTACACATCTGAATGTAAGCTGTCATACAACCTGGACCATATATGCCTCACACATACTCTGGAGATGAAAAATCTTTAAACTTGTAAAAGATGATCTCTTTATTATATCCTGCCCCATTCACTGCCACCAAAGGATTGCATGTGATATGAATAGTATGGGAATTATGGTAATGTATGAGCTCATGTTTCATAAAAGATAATTCTATTGGAAATTAATAAGAAATTCCAGTATATACTTTCTACAAATAATTGGATTATATTCACTGTCTACACTTTGTTTTGCATAGTTTACTTTGCAGAGACATGTTTACCAATCAACAGCAGCCGAGAAAGATCCAGCTCCACTAGTCTTATTTAAATACATTTAAACATCCCAAGTTTTCCCGTATAAAACTACATGAAGGTGTGTATTGCAAGTGAAATGCTCCCCAGAAAATATCATTTTATGGTGGCAAAAAAAGTATGTTTTGTACCACAGACAATTATATTAAAATAATTTCTGCAAAATAGAAAATATTGTCACATTTCCTTCTTATAAAACTTATTCAGAATCACCTTATTTCCTTAAATTATATTAAATTTTAAATTAAAAAATCAAGTTATCGATTTGAGTCAATTTGCTCATTAAGTTGGTTTACTTTGTTGTCTATTAATAAAGAGCTTTCTTTTGGTAATTGTTATAGAAAGCAATAGAAATTTTTTAAAAGACTGATATTCTTGAAACAGTAATATATTTGTTGTTTTGGATTTTTTTTTTTTAAGATAAATCTTGATTCTTTTTGTGTTCAATCTACTGTAATCTCACAATGTTTTCCAAAGCTACATTTCAAAGTAAGGTGTATATAGTGAGCTCTATAACCGCATATGCATTCAACTGATCCCGTAATTACCCAGTGATTTCCCAAAGGATCATTGTTAAAATATTCCATGATGTCTTCAGAAGTAGAAAAAAAAATGCCTATTCAAGAGCTATTTACTGATTTGGCAATAATAGGTGTTCCTCCCATTCTCACAGACTTTTCAATGCTACTCTTGGTCATGATTAAATATACATTAAGATTGCATTTCCACTCTTTATAACAATTTTAAAAATATTTACCTTAAAATTATAACGCTCACATTATTGTATTATTCTAGAAAGTGATGTTAAAGAGGTAGTAAATTACTTTTAATAAAATTTAAAATGTTAGTTGATTCTGGATGAAGAATAAGCTGAGTTACAGGGCTTGGAAAATTTGAGAATGAAATTTGATATGAAATATCTATAACCTAAATTCTCTTTAACTTAGTTATAGATGTTCTTTCAAAGAAGAGAACTAGAAAGGAATAAATGACTGAACAACTGTAAAAACAACTGTTTCAAGACAAAACAGAAAGCCAGAAAATGCAGAAAGGCATAAAAAAGACATAGATCATAAAGGAACAAATCATAAGCATGATATATACAAACAAATGTATATATCATAAACACATTTATTTATTTACATTATAAATAAATATGCACATATTGTATGTGTGTGTGTGTGTGTGTGTGTGTGTGTGTGTGTGTGTTTGTGTACGCATTGGAGTTCTAGAAAAGTAGGGAGAAATAATAAGTCAAAAAAATATATTGAGAAAATAGAGGAGGAGAACCTTCCAAAACTAATAGGAACTATCAAGTACAAATTTAAGAAGGCATCTGAACCGCAGCAGAATGTATTTAAAGAGAACCACACCTAGGGACCTCATAGTTAAATTGCTAAAAAAGGAAATTAGAATTGTCAAGAAAGGCAAGAAGAAATAAAAGTCATGTTCAAAAGGAAAAATTAGGCTAATTGCTGGATTTTCAAAAATAATAATGTAAGCCAGAAGAGAATAAAAATATATTTCAAAGTACTAAAGGAAAAGCAGGACAAACTAGAATTTGAAACAGGGAAATAGTCTGTAATAATGAAGGTTAAATCGTCACAATGTCAGGCAAATTAAAACTTGCAGAATTGGTTACCAGTAATAAAAATACATTCAATTTGGGAGAACTCTGAAAAAATACAAAATAAATTATTTATGATACCATGTTTATACATTAGATATTTCAATAGCTACTTTTTTCCCAGTGGGTCCACAGAATGAATGCAATCCTCATCAAAATTCTAACAGTTCACCACAAAAGTCTTTATAACTTGACAATATGATTTCAAATTTACAAATATATAAAAATGTTACAATATAAGCAACGATGTGTATTAATTTCCTATTGCCACTGTAACAAATTAACACATGTAACAGAATAAAAGGATGTCAGTTTATTAGCCTCTGGCAATAAGATGCCCTCAAATCATGGTATCATCAGAGTTGCCTTTTGTCCAAAGGTACAGAAGAGGAATGCACTCTGTATTTTCCAAATTCTAGAGGCTTCCCACACTCCTTGGCTCATGGCCCCACATCACACCAAAGTCCTCTTCCACTGTCACATGTCCTTTTATGACCCGAATCTCTTGCGTTTCTCTTGTAAGGATTGCCATAATTACATTGTGCCAACCCAGATAATTCTTTCTCAGAAACATATTTCAGTTACATCCAGAAAGTTCCATGTAAAATAACATAGTTACAAGTTATGGAAGTGAGGAGTGGGACATGTTTGGCGGAATCCCTTATTCTGTCCATCTGAGTGCCGTTAAAAGTAAAAACACGTCGGAAGGTTGCTTTCTAGCTTTCTACTTAGCAAGATTTTATTATAGAACTGTGGAATGCTATACAGTACAGGATTGGTGTGAAGATTTTAAAATACAGAACAATGAGACAGAGAGTCCAAAAACAGAAACACATAGAGGTGAACACTTAGCCTTCCAACAGAGGAAGCTGTACAGAGTAGTGTGGCAAGGGCTGGCCCTCATAAAAGTCTGGTATCAATAGTATGCCTTTCTGAAAAGAAATGAAATCACGCCCACCTCACAGTATACAAGGAATGAAATACCGATAGATTGAAGATTTAATTTTGACATGAAAAATGATGTTTTCAGAAGATAATACACCGAAAGAACTTCATGATCTTAGGTTAGAATTGCTTTTTCTTAAATTAGACATAAACAGCACTAAAAATGAAGGAACATATTAGTGAATTAATAATAAGAACTTTAACATTTCTCAAACTCTTTAGTAATCCGGAAAATGTCAATTAAACCTACAATCAGGCATAATGCTATATTCCTTAAAATGTATAAATTAAATAACAAGAGTAGGAAAGGCTGTTCATTAATTTGAAATACTCATATGCTACCAGTAGAAATGTAAATCAGTACAACCAGGCTGGGCATGGTAGCTCATGCCTGTAATCCCAGCACTTTGGTAGGTGGAGGACAGTGGATCACTTGAGTCCAGGAGTTTGAGACAGCCTGGCCAACATGGTTAAACCCCGTCTCTACAAAAAATACAAAAATTAGCTGGGCGTGGTAGTGAGCACCTGTAATCCCAGCTATGTGGAAGGCTCAGGCACGAGAATCACTTGAGCCGGGAGATTGCAGTGAGCTGAGATCGTGCCACTGCACTCTAGCTTGGGCAACAGAGCAAAAATCTACCAAAAAAAAAAAAAAAAGAAAGAAAGAAAGAAGAGAGAGAGCGAGAGAAGAAAGGAAGAAAGGAAGAAAAGGAAGGAAGGAAGAAAGGATAGGAAGGAAGGAAGAAACAGAAAGAAAGAGAAAGAAAGAAGGAAGGAAAAGAAAAAAGAAAAATCAGTACAGCCTAGTGTAAGGTAGAATTTATACATAGCAAATGTTTCAATAACTTCTCTCCTAGTTACATATCCAAGAAAAATGCACATATAAATTCGCCAACCAACATGGCTTACAATATTGCTATTGGCATTTTTTGTAAAATCTGAACCTTAAAATAATCCAAATGTTTATCAACTATACATAGTTTAAGTAAATTGTGGTAAAATTATGCAACTGAATTCTATACAGCAATGAAAATGAACTTCAGCTATACATACAATGTGTATGAATTTCAAGAAACACCATATCGAGTGAAAGAAGACAGAAGCAAAAGACTACGTTATACTTTCTCATTTCTATGAAGCCTAAAACTAGTAGACTAGAGTTTTATCAATTATTCTGGTAGGTACTCTCTCTAAGGGAGGAGAAAAGGTACTGTGACTGCAACCATAATTTACTGAGTTCTAACCAGTTTCTTAGACCGGATGCTCGTTTCATGGGGTGATGATTCATCAAGATAAATAGTTATGTTTTCTGCTCTTTTTAAAAAATGTGTTAGATATTTTTGTTCAAAAACATGTTTAAGATGATTTTTTAGAATGGGAGACTGTAATTTCATTTATATTTTGTAATATAGAATGATGCTTTTGTGCAATTAATTAAATTTAGAGAAAAATGCACTGCCTTGATGTTTATACACAGCCAAACCTGCTCATATTATATGCAATAAATATGATAATATTCCAGATGAAACTAACTGTACCATGGCAGAATTCTAGACATTTATCTCTCACTTGGGAAATGTTATGCATAGGCAAACACAATATTTTCCATAATTATATTGTTTCACAGGTAATGAAAAAAGGAATGACACTCTGTGTATAACAATTATGGCAGCACTTTCTAGCACTAAAACAAAAATTCATGCTTCATGCTGAAATTCATGTCTGTTGTGAACTATAATGAAAAGTATTTTTGATAGAGACTTTTCTAAAAATAATCAAATTCATTAACTTTTATTAAAATAAGCATTCATAATAACAATTTATCATTTACTATTATAAGTTAATGTGGCCCCAGTAAGGAAAACCTCTATTTCACTTTGTAATTTGTTGACAAATAAGGTAAGAAGTAGATTAAATAACAGCAAAGATAAAAGAGATTTTTCTACCAAAAATGTCAGCAGAAAGGCAGAATGAGATCCGGCTACAGGGCAGGACGATGATAAACTGGAAAATGGGAATACTGGCTGGGCTGGGTGGCTCATGTCTGTCATCCTAGCACTTTGGGGGGCCAGGGTGAGAGCACGGCTTGAGCCCGGGGGTTCAAGGCTGCAATGAGCATCCACTGCACTGCAGCCTGAGCAACGGAGCAAGACCCTGTCTCAAGAATAAAACAAAGCAAAAGAAATAAAGAAAATACGAATATGAAGAAAGCTAAAATGATAAAACTGCGTAATTGGAACGCAAATGTCTTCAAGGCGTCATCATAGTTCCTAGGGCTTTCGTCACCTTGTCACGTGATGTTCACCCTACTCACGTGGGACTTTGTGTAACAGGGCAAATTGTAGGGATCCTTCGTGCAGATCTGGGGGGTTCTTTCCTTGCAGGGTTCCCTTCCATTGTTGCTCTGCCACTCACATTACAACCACCTTCTCTTCCCTGACTGCACCTCTGCCTCTCTTCCAGGTGTAGGCACCTGGCCTCTCTGGGTCGGATCCTCTCCCTGCACAAAGGCAGAGCCACGTGCCTCCTAGGAACAGCAGGCAGCCTGAGTGGCCTCATTTCTTTACCCAGTTCCACGCATGAGGACCCGGTACTGCTTGCTGTCCCGTGCCTGCAAACAGTGCTGTCATCCGTTTCAGAGGGCTCTGGTGTTTAGAGTGAGAGTTAATATCAGCATAGTTAAAAACCAGAAACTAACGTTTTTAAACAGTAGAAAATTGAAACTAAAAGTTAATATATGCATACTTTTAAAAATTGCTTAATTTTATGGATTTAGGTATAAAAATGCAGTTGTGTTATATGGATATGTCACGTAGTGGAGAAACATGAGCTTTTAGTGTACTCCTCACCTGGATAGGGCACTCGGCACCCAGTAGGTGGTATTTCATCCCTCACACCGGCAGTGCTACCACCATTTGGAGTCTTCAGTGGCCATTATTCTACCCTGCATGTCCGTGTGTACCCCTTGTTTAGCTCCCACTTACAAGTGCCAACTTGTGGTTTTCAGTTTTCTGTTTCTGAGTCATTTTACTAAGCATAATGCCCTCCAGCTTCATTCATGTTGATGCAAAAGACATAATTCCATTCTTTTTCATGGCTGTGTGATATTCCACAGCATATAAGCACCACACTTTCTTTTCCAGTCATTGTTGAGGGACACCTAGATTGACTCCATGACTTTGCTATTGTGACTAGTGCTGTGATACACACACAGGTTCAGGTGTCTTTTTTATGTAGTGATTTCTATTTCCTTTGGGTAGATACCCAGTGGTGGGATGGCTGGGTCAAGGGAGAGTTCTAATTTTAGTTCTCTGAGAACTCTCCATTCTGTTTTCCACAGAGGCTGTACATATTTACATTCTTACCATCAGTAAGTAATTGCTCCCTTTTCCCACATCCTTGCCAAAATCTGCTGCTTTTTAACTTTTTAAGAATAGCCATTTTGTCTGCTATAAGATGATATTGCATGGTGATTTTCATTTGCATTTCTCTGACAATGAAAAAATGCAACATTTTTTCATGTTTGTTTGCCACTTGCAAGTCTTCTTTGAAAAATGTCTTTTTAGATTCTTTCCTTACTTTTTAATGGAGTTATTTGTTTTTTTTTTTCTTGTTGAGTTGTTTGAGATCCTTGTAGGTTCTGGATATTAGCCTTTTGTAGGACACCCTATTCAGTGAATGGTGCTGGGATAATTGGGTATCCATACGTGAATAGTGGAAGATTAAGATGGATTAAAGATTTAAATGTAAGGCCTGAAACTATTACAATCCTATGAAAAGCTCTTCTGGACATTGGTATAGGCAAAAAATTTATGAATAAGTCCTCAAAAGGAAATGTAAAAAAATAAATAGATGAATCAGATTAAATTAAAATGTTCTGCACAGCAGAAGAAATAATCAACAGAGCAAACAGACAACCCCCACAGAATGGGAGAAAATATTTATAGTGTACATTTTTAAATTTAACATAAGTTCTGTTACGGCGATATGCATTAAAATTCTCATACTATTTCTTTGTTGTTTATTTTGTTTTGCATAATTTTCACTTATTTATTTTGCTCTAGTCAATGTAAAATAACTAGTTTTATTACATTTATGCAAAATGATACAAAAATTAATAAGAGGGTGTGTATTAGTGTTTGCTGGTAGCATTAGTTATGTGTATCTGTTGTTAGTACTTGAACACTATAGCAGGCCTCAGCCAAAAACTTCGAATCAGTTTTTCCCTTTGAATGTTACGTTGTAAAACTAAAAGAAATTCAGTGATGTGTTAAAACTGTAGGATAAATTTCTCACCTGATAAACTTGGCTACATTCTGATTTAAATTATTGACAGTCACAAAAGTAGAACAAGTTAATCTGGAGAAGGTTGATTTTTGTAAAAACAAAGAAAGAAAAAGAGGAAGAGAAAGGAAAGAAAAAAGAGAAACAGAAAGAAAGTGAAATGATATATAATCACAAAGGCAAGTATTTTCATGATTTATGCAGATCTTTTCAGAAGTAGGGAAACATTGGCAACTTGGTCTTTAAATATGCTTCCCTTATGGGAAAAACCATTCTTCCTGTACATACTGGTGTCTTGAGCTGTCAGCCCCAATATAGTAAATGATCTAGTCTTTAATGAAAAACTTCATTGTAGTGTTTTGTGTTTTACAAACAATCTTACCGTCATGATTTAGCTTTCCACACATGTCTGTGGGGCTGACAGTGTTGGTAGTCTGTCCAGATACTGTTGGGTTCTCTTTAAACGTTTTCTACATTCTCAAAACTTTGATGTGGATTTACTTCCAGCAGCCTGTAGCTGGAATTTGTTCTTTTTGAAAGACTGCCCAACAGCCCCTGGACTCGTCCTTAACTGCATGTATGGAAAACAAAATTGCCTGAGTTTTTTTGCCCCTAGGATTGAGTCTGGGGACAAAAATCCCTAGAAGAGTGAGTCTGAGCTAGTGAGTAACAGGTGCAGAAGCATGGAAGCCTTGCCTACTTTGCTTGGGATGAGACAATTTTGAGGTTCAACTTATGCTCCAAACATCATGGGAGGCCCCTGGAGACTAAGTAGCCCCCTGCTTTCCTGTCTCATATCATCCTTCCCTTACTCATTTTTCTGAGAACAGTTTCTTAATCAACCACTTGTTTACAAATCTTTATTTCTGGGTCTGTTTCTGAGGAACTTGAGCTAACTCACTCTCCCTTATAGAGAAATAATGGACATCAGGAGAATTTTATTCCATGCTGCAAATCAATAAATAGGCACATTTATTCACTATTCTAGATTAACAGGTTAGATAAGTATTAATTCTAGATCCAATTTTTTTTTTAATAAAATCCAGTTTGGGAGCCTCAAGACTAAATAAACGCAAAACCATGGGCAATGGCATATTCCCAAAGAAGAATTATACTCAATTTTAAAAGGTTAGAGGGAAACTCAAATGATCTGAAAAATTCCCCTATCCCCCAAACCAGAAATTTAATTCTTTCTGTGTTTTGATTTTTCTATGCTAAATTATTCTCCTGGTTTACATCCTTTTTGTTTTTTTTTTTAGATGGAATGTTGTTGCTTCCTTGCACAGGCTGGAATGCAGTGGTGCAATCTCGGCTCACTGCAACCTCTGCCTCCTGGGTTCAAACAATTTATCTCCCTCAGTGTCCCAAGTAGTCGGGCTTACAGGATCCTACCACCACACCTGGCTAGATGTTTGTGAATTTTTAGTAAAGACAGGGATTCACCATGTTGGCCAGGCTGGTGTGGAACTCCTAACCTCAATTGATCCACCCGCCTCGGCCTCCCAAAGTGCTGGGATTACAGGTGTGAGCCACCACACCCAGCCTTACATCCTATTTTTAAGCTTTAGATGACTAAACTGCTACATGTATAGACATAGAAAATTAATACAAACTATTTGCTCAACAAGATTAGAGGAAATTATTGCTGCATTATATGTTGTTACCACAGCAATTTGTATGTTATGAAATTAACTTGTATTCTGTGAATCACCACACACTCATCATCATCATCATCAACATTGTTGTCATCATCATTGGTCAAATCAAACAATACAGGAAACAACGAATAGAAAAGCCTGGATATAGCTCAGTCAATCTTTACATATACAATTCAGATGTAATATGGGTATATTAATACTTATATTTCTTCCCAGTTCTTTCTGGGACCTGTTCAATTCTGATATTCTCACTTTTGGTCTAATATCCAAAATGTAGTTTCATCAGTTACACTGGGTGGTCCCTATATCTCAGGGAGCACGTAAGTAATTTTTTTCACACAATGTTGTAACATCTTCCCAAATCAGAAGCCTAGAATACTCAAAAGAATACTTTGAATTTTGCAAATTCTTCCTGATTATGTATTTATAAATCACTTATTTCCAATTGGCCAATGCTTATTGTTTCAGTAGAAGGTGTGTCTAGCAGAACATTAACTTATCTATTCATAAATACTGATTGAATATGCATTATGTGTCGGACATTGCATAACGGACCATAAGGAAAAGAAAAAAAATGAAAAACAACATGCAGACCTTGTCCTCAAATAGCACAAAATCTTGTGAGGAATACAGAAATGAGAAACCAAAATGCCGTAAGATGAATGCTATGGTAGAGCCAGGCAAAGAAACAATTTCATTCCGTTTGGTGCTTTAAATTTATGTCATCCAATAAGTCTGTTTAGGGAGTCATTAGCAATCTTTCTTCATTGTTCGCATTTTGACAGACACTTCTGATCACCTTGTCATATTCTTCATGTTCTCAGATGTCCTGCTTAACTTTATTGTCCTCATTGTTAAGGACCTGATATTGTTCCTAAAGGAGCCCTAAATATTCTACATTTTGTATCTGCCAGGCTGCAATTAACAAAAAGAACAGCAATATAAAGACAATGAGACACATTAACATGCAGATGCTACAAAGAAGTTTCACCTTTGTAATAAAAGTCTTTAATTCCCAAAGCATTTTGTCTGGTTTGCAAAGGAATATTTGCATTATCTCTGTACTTCTTTTGTATTGAGGAAACTTGAGGAGTCAAGCTTATATATTACTCCTACTTTATTTCTCTATTATTAATTTGGAAATTATCCATTTTAATTGATTATCAAGTAATGAATATTATCTAGAGACGTGTATATATAATTAAGCCATTTGTAAACCTAAATAATGAAATTCTAACTAAAATGCCTACCAAATTTAAATATGATTTTAATATTAGTAGTGCCTAAAGCATTAGCAGAGAATGAGAAATAATTCCTCCCTTATTTTTATTCCACAAGTCAATTTTATTGACAGTCACAATGACCTCCATACATATGCATATTAATTAATGTAACAAAAATTGTGAGATGTGTTTTTAGGGCCTTGTAAACTGTATCAAATGCTATATACAGTTGGACCATAATGTTTTAATGGAAGATTCTATTTACCTAGTCTTAACTACTACTCTACACATGTTGTAAACTCAGTAAAAATAATCAAAATAACAATAAAGAATTTCCATGAATTAGCATCATTATGTTTATTTAAAAGCAGTTTAAGTTCTTTAGTGTCAAAGCTGATTAATTAGCCAATAATTAATATATTTTAACCCAATGTAAACCATTTTAACTTATTTTAATCACCTCCAGTTACTACACCGTGTTAGTACATGAAGGAAGAACAAAAACCTAAGAAAAATAATTAAACAGGCCATGGAGGTTAGTTAAATCAGATAGACTCTGTATAATGAAGAGTAAAGCAGACCAGGCACAGTTGCTCACAGCTGTAATCTAAGCACTTTGGGAGGCTGAGGCAGGAGGATTGCTCGAGACCAGGAGTTTGAGACCAGGCTGGGCAACATCTTAAAAAAATTAGCCAGGCATGGTGGTGCATACCTGTGGTCCCAGTTACTTAAGAGGCCAAGGTAGGAGGATCACTTGAACCCAGGAGGTCAAGGCTGCAGTGAGCTATGATTGTGCCACTACACTCCACCCTGGGTGACAGAGTAAGACTCTGTCTCTTAAAAACAAAAAGTAAAATAAAATCCTAACTTCCACAGCTAAAATCAGAAAGGACTCTGAACCTGCCTTGATCTTGCACCTATGATGACTCCAACATGAGTATAATTCATCAGAGGTAGCAGAGGTAAATTTTACTGATTCGCTATAGACCATAAAAAATCGTTTTCTATTTTCTTCAATGTATGATAATTATAATCAGAGTACATTTTGCATTGTAAAAGGTTATGTACAATAGTAAACGGTGCCAATCATTGTTCATTATAATCTCAAGGTCAGAACATTTTTATGTTCATATTACTAGAAGCATTACATCAACCTATTATAATTTAGTCATCAAAGCGATAAAAGCAAAATGGCTGGAGCACATGAATACTTTAATAGATGTATGCTTTGTCAACACACGTGACATCTAATAAATGGGAAGAAATCTCAGCATTCACCGAGTTTGCCTACAACTGAGATTGTAACATGTTGGTTAACACAGTGGAAGGGAATGGTATGTAAAAGGGAGTGAATCGTGGTGGAAGACAGCCGAATAGGAAAGAGGAAGGGAATATTTGTTGATTCCTTAATATTTTGTGGTATTTTATTTAACCAAAGAATGTAATAATGAGTAAAGTAATATATTAAGTACATAGCCCTATAATATTATGTAAGGATGTATTGGTACATTTTTTTCAGTTTATAAAAGTTAAGATCTTATCTTCTTTTTCTTATTATACTTTAAGTTCTGGAGTACATGTGCAGATCGTGCAGGACTGTTACATAGGTATACACATGCCACGGTGGTTTGCTGCCTCCATCCCGCCATCACCTACATTAGGTATTTCTGCTAATGTTATCCCTCCTCAATGTCCCCACTCCCTGCTATCCCTCCTCTAGCCACCCCACCCCCCAACAGGTCCCAGTGTGTGATGTTCCCCTCCCTGTGTCCATGTGTTCTCATTGTTTAACACCAACTTATGAGTGAGAATATGTGGTGTTTGGTTTTCTGTTCTTGTGTTAGTTTGCTGAGAATGATGGTTTCCATGTTCATCCATGTCCCTGCAAAGGACATGAACTCATCCTTTTTTATGGCTGCCTAGTATTCCATGGTGTATATGTGTCACATTTTCTTTATCCAGTATATTATTGATGGGCATTTGGATTGGTTCCAGGTCTTTGCTATTGTAAACAGTGCTACAATGAACATACTTGTGCATGTGTCTTTATAATAGAACAATTTATAATCCTTTGGTTATATACCCAGTAATGGGATTGCTGGGTCAAATGGTATTTCTGTTTCTAGGTCCTTGAGGAACCACCACACTGTCTTCCACAATGGTTGCACTAATTTACACTCCCACCAACAGTATAAAAATGTTCCTATTCCTCCCCATCCTCTCCAGCATCTGTTGTCTCCAGATTTTTTAATGATCGCCATTCTAACTGGTATGAGATGATATCTCAATGTGGTTTTGATTTGTATTTCTCTGATGACCAGTGATGATGAGCATTTTCTTGTGTTTGTTGGCTGCATAAAGGTCTTCTTTTCAAAAGTGTCTCTTCATTTCCTTGCCCTCTTTTTGATGGGGTTGTTTATTTCTTGTTAATTTGTTTTAGTTTTTGTAGATTCTGGATATTAGTTGAATCAACCAAGTGAATGCCAAAAGAAACAGCCACAATAACAATGGTCGAATATTTTGCAGTATTTTTGCCTGTCCTTGCTCCATTCCCTCCTTGGAGCAGCGTGAGGCAGTCAAGAGAAAGTTGCCCAATTCCTACTTCATCTGGAAGGAAATGAGTGGAACTTGCCGCATTTGGCCTTGTCTAGGGGCTGCTAGGGGACTGCTCTCTGTGTCACCTGACTAGGAGAGCTGATTGAAATGGTGGCATTGTTAGGTCATCAGGTTGGAGGCCACTGAAAGCGGCGGTGATTACCATGGTGACGAGAGCCGAGAGGCAACTGGAGACCTGCAGACACCTAAAGGCAAGAGATCAAGGAGGAGGAACGCAATAAAATGCTTACAGCTTCAATAAGAAATAGGCTGAGACTCTTCAGGAAATTAAGACATTTAAAAGCAATTGTGTAAATGATTAAACTGGAACAACAGTGCACTCACAGACCCAGTGAAGAGTCATTTCTAGAAGAGGCTTAAAGAACACTGCACGTGTACACTGGGCTGATTAGTATTTTCCCTTGCATGGAGCCAGGCTGCAAAGGATCAGAGAAGTGGTTGGCTTTATTGTTGTTGCTTTGTTCTGTTTTTCTCTTGGCTTTTTAAAGGCCCAGTTTTCGAGAAAGGATTAAAAGGCATGTAAAGAAACAGTGAATATGGCCCATTCAAAGGAACAACATTAGTGTCTAGAAATTGTCCCTAAAGAAGCATAGGCCTTGACAAAGACTTTAAAACAACTGTCCTAAGTATGCACAATGAGCTAAAGGAGCAGGGAAACACAATTACATGAAAGCAAGAAGACAATATATGAACAAAATAATATCAACAAAGATATTGAAATTATAAGAATGAATCAAACAGAAATTCTGGAACTGAGAAAATATAATAACAGAATTACGAAATTAACTAGAAAGATTCAATAGCAGAATTAAACAGACAAAAGAAATAATCAGTAAATTTAAAGATAGGTCATTTGACATTATAGGGTCAAAGAAGCAGAAAAGGACGGAATGAACTGAGAAATGCCACGGGGACTTAGGGGACAGCATCAAGCCAACCAACACATACATCATGGAAGTCCAAGTAAAATAAACCCCAAAAGACCCACGCTGAGATACGTTACAGTCAAAGTGCCAAAAATGAAGACAGAGAATCTTAAAAGCAGCAAGAGAAAAATGGCTTACCTTGTACATGGTAGCTCCATAAGACTATTATGAATTTCTTAGGAGAGATTTTGTAGGCCAGAAGTTAATGGTAACTAATATAAAATATACTCAAAATTATAGGAAAAAATTCTGAGAATACTATGTCTGGCAACACTGCTCTTCAAAAATGAGAGAAAATTAAGACATTTCCAGGTAAACAAAAGCTGAGGGAATTCATTACCACCAGATCTACTGTCCAAGAAATGCTAAAGGGAGTCCTTCAAGTTTAAATGAAAGAATTCCAGAGAGTAATTTAAAGCAATAGAAAAAAAAATGAAGTTCTCAGATAAAGGTAATTATCATGATAAAAATATTTTATTATCTTAGTTTTGGTTTGTAATACCACTTTTAATTTTTCATCAGATATAGAGGACAAAGGCACAAATAGATGCTAATGGGTACAAAATACATAAAATGTGATTTTTGACATCAACAACAAAAAGAGGAAACTGAGTTGTTAAGAATTAGAGTTTTATATATCATTGAAGTTAAATTGTTATCAGAATTAAAAAGCATTCTGTAACTTTGGAATGTTTTATGTAATCCCCATGGTAACAAAAAGAAATATCTATAGACTATACATGAAAGGAAATAAGATGGAAATCAAATCATAATGGATCCCTACACAAAGTTAAATTAAAAAAAGAAGTTAACACAAAGAACGTCCATAAGGAAGGAAATGAAGGACAAAAAGCTCAAACTTAAAGAAATACTGAAAACAATTAACAGAGTGGCAAGAGTCAATTCTTTCCCTTAAGGAATTACAGAAAATATAGAAGAATTAAATTCTCTATGAAAAGCTGCACATTTGCAGAATAGATATATATACAGAATCTAACCATGTGCTGTCTACAATTGACTCACTTTAGATCTGAGAACACTCCTAATTACAAGTAAAAGGATGAAAAAGGATATTCTATGCAAATAGCCATCAAAGGAGAGAAGGCGTGGCTATACTAATATCAGGCAAAGTAAGCTTGGAGCCAGAAACTGTTAGAGGGGACAAAGAACATTATATAGTGATAAAACAATCAAGTCACTAAGAATATGTAACAATTATATATGCACCCAACATCAGAGCTCCTAAATATATGAAAGAAATATTAACAGAACAAGAAAAAATAGCCCTATAAAATAGTAGAAAATTTTAATATCTCACTTTCAGCAATTAAAAGGACAGATCAACAAAGAAATAGAAGGCTTGAAAACAGTATAAAAAGTTAGACATAATAGACATACACAAAACATTCCAAACAATATCAAAATGTTCATTTTTTTCAAGTACACGTAGAATATCCTCTATGATAGATTAAACATTAGGCCAAAAAGCAAATCTTAATACATTTTTTAAAAATGAAATCATACAAGGTTTCTTTGCTACTTGCAATGGGATGAAACTAGACATAAGTATCCAATGGAGCTGGAAAATTTATTAAATTATGGAAATCAATCAAGGCACTCTTAATCAACCAATGGGCAGATAAGATACCACATGGGAAACTTGAGGCAGATGAGTGCAAAATACAACTTTCCAAAACATATGCAATGCTGTGAAAGCAATGACAGGGAAAAGTATACAGCTGCAAAAGATGAAACTAAAGACAGTTTAAATTCTCAAATTAAAAGGCTTACTCATGTTAAGGAACAAGAAAAAGAAGAAAAACCAAATCTGCAGCTAGCATGAGAAAGGGTTAATAAAGATAAGGACGGGGAAAGTAGAATACAGAAGCTAAAACTATAGAAATGTTTTAATTCTAGTAGCTTTGAAGGAAATATTAAAATCAGAAAGTATAGACCTCTAAATTTGCTTTTAATTTGATTGTTCTGGCTATTCAGGGTCTCTTGAGATTCCATGTGAATTTTAGGATGTTTTTCTATTTATGCCAAAAAATATATCTTTGGGATTTTGACATGGATCATTTTGGGATTTTGATATGAATTAGATTGAATCTGTTGATGAATTAGAGCAGTATTGAAAAAGCTGATTTTTGCTTGTTGATTTTGTATCCTGAAACTACTCTATTCCTTTTAGTTCAAACAATTCTGTATTAGATTATTTAGGATTTTCCACATACACAATCATGTCATCTGCAAACAGAAAAAAGGTTTTCACCTTCCTTTTTGCTTTGAATGCCTTTTGTTTCCTTTTCTGGACTAACTTTCCTGGGTAGAAGTTCCCGTACTGTGTTAGATAGAAGTGGTAAAAGTGGGCACCTTTGTGTTGTTCTTTCTGAGATTGCAGGAAAGGTTCCAGTGTCCTATCATCGAGTGTGGTGTTTGCTGTGTGTTAGTCATAAATGGCTAAAACTGTTAGATGGCAAAAGTAAAGTTTCATACATTAGATTTGGTAATGGTTTATTGGATGCAACACCAAAAACACAAGCAACAGAGAAAAATAGGTAAATTGGTTTATGTAAAATTTAAAACTGTGTGTGAATCAAAGAACACAACCAACAGAATGATAAGGCAGCTGACAGAATGAGAGTAAGTATTTGTACATCACACATTGGAGAAAAGGTAAATATCTAAAATATATAAAGAACTCCTACAACTCGATGATACAAAGAAACCCCAAACAACCCAAGTCAAAAATTGGCAAAGAACTTGAATAAACATTTCACCAAAGAAGACATATAAATGACCAACAAGCAGGTGAAAAGGTGTTCAACACCCCTAATTTAGGAAAATGCAAATCAAAACCTCAATGAGATAACCACCTTGCTTTCTCTAAGATGGCTACTATTTAAAAGTAGAAAGTAACCCATTTTGGCAAAGATGTGGAGCAATTAGAACACTTATGCACTGCTGGTAGATATGTAAAATGGTGCATATGCTACAGAAAACAATATGGTTGTTTCTCACAAAATGGAAAATAGAATTTCTGTGTGACTCAGCTTTTTCATATGTGGATATACACCCAAAATAATTGAAAGCAGGACTCAAAGCAATAGTAGTACGCTCATGATCACAAGCGTCCATTTATGGATGAAATGAAATGAATGAAAAAACAAAATATCAGAATCCATACAGTGGGGTATTTTTCAGTCTGAAAAAGGATGAAAAATCTGATAGATGCTACAACATGAATGAACCTTGAGAACATTATGCTAAATGAAATGAGCCAATCACAAAAAGACAGATACTTTGTGATTCCACTTCCATGAGGTGCCTAGAGCCGTCAAATTTATGGAGACAGAAAGTAGAATGGTGGTTGCCAGGGGCTGCAGGGAGGGAGGAATGGGGAGTTGTTGTTTGATGAGTGGAGTTTTAGTTTCAAGATGAAAAGTTTAGAAGAGCGGGTGTGGAGAAATGTTATTGTCCTTAACACCACAAACTGTACAATTAAAAATGATGAAGATGGTACATTTAGTTAAATATATTTTACTACGACTAAAAATATACAATATATTTGTTATAATTCACAAACATTCAAATTTCAGAATGAATTAAGTTAATAAAATTTATACATTTTACTAGTTTTAAAAGCACAATCCTTTGAATAATGACAAAGCTGATTTCTACTGTATGGTAAAAAATAATTCTAGACTTAAAATATTAAATTGTTAATATTTATTAATACTTTCTATAGTTTCTTATAAATAAAAAACTCATAGTAAAAAAGTCAAATTTGTTAATAAATCAGTAAACAGTTGCTCTTAACTGTAATTTAGGTAATTCATACTAATATAATTTATTTGCTTGTGTTTTCAATATTAACTAGACTTTTAACATACTGCTTCCATCATAGTTAATATATCACATAAATGATGCTAATAAGTTAAAATAACATGTATAAAGCTTGATTCATATACCAAGCCATAGTTCTGAAATGCCCATATACATATTCACTTTGCAGTTTATAAGATAATGATTTCCTTGAAGTATGCATAATTTCACATAAAATTCCCTGATGTAAGGTTAAATGGAGTTTAGAAACTAATTTTTATTACAGTTGGTATGTATTACCAAGAGATGTAACAGAAATCCTATTATTTCAATTACGGTGCATAATAGTATTTTCTTTGCACGATTTACATTGATTTGTACGTTTGATGTGTGCTTTTTTCCATTAAGTTTTCTACTAAATATCCCTTTGCAACAAAATTCTCTTCATAGGAAATAGCCTTGGCTGGGCACAGTGGCTCATGCCTGTAATCCCAGCACTTTGCAAGGCCGAGGCTAGGAAATCGCCCAAGGACAGGAGTTAAAGACCAGCATGGGCAGAATGGCAACATGAGTCTGATTATGATTTGGCTGTGTCCCCACGGAAATCTCATCTGCAATTGTAATCCCCATTTATCAAGGGAGAGACCGGGTGAGAGATGATTGGATTATGGGGGCAGGTTTCCCCATGCTGTTCTCATGACAGTGAGTTCTCATGAGATCTGATGGTTTCAAAGTGTAGCACTTCCCCTCCTCCCCTCCTGCTGCCACGTAAGATGTGCCTTGATTTTTCTTTGCCTTCTGCCATGATTGTGAATTTTCTGAGGCCTCCCCAGCTGTAAGACCGTAGAACTGTGAATCTTTTCTTTATTAATTACCCAGTCTCAGGTAGTTCTTTATAGCATTTTAAAAACAGAATAATATACCCTCTCTACAAAAAAGTACAAAAATTAGCTGCACATGGTGGCATATACCTATAGTGCCAGATACTAGGGATGCTGGGGTTATGTGAGCTAAGAAGCTCAAGGTTTGCAGTGACTGAGATCATGCCACTGCATTCCAGCCTAGGAAAGAGAGCAAGACCCTATGTCAAAAAAAAAAAAAAAAAAAAAAAGAAAGAAAGAAGAAATAACCCTTAAAATATTATCAGGGTGAAAAACAAAGTTACATAAGCAATAGAAAATAATCACTGAAAAAGGGTATACTTCAATGCAAAAAAAAAATGTTAATGTATTTGCAAACCAACACTGCTATTTCTTTGTAAGTTATAAGAAGTTACTTCTTCGTGGACACAGGATCAGCTCAGGGCAATAATGTCAATATGGAAACTTCTTATTGCACTTTATTTTTATAATTTCTTAACACTGTAGCAAAACTATAAGTTATCTGAGAAAGATGAAATACCAAATCAAATGAAAACAAAGATAAAACATTTTTCTAATTATAGTAGTAACTTTATTATATTTCATATTGCATTCCAGCCAATTTTTGCATATATATATAATTTAAGTTTACTTTTGGTTTTCTAAACTGCAGTAAAATGAGTTTTTAGGGAAATGAGCTTTGTAAATGTCAGTTTCCCAATTATAATTTTATATGTGTATATATATACATATATATAGCCTTTGCTTGTTTTCCCATCTTTTTAAAATTTAGTCTATAAAATTATTTGATTTTTAAAAAATATTCAAGTCAGACTTAAGACAAACCTAATGATGTGAATTAAAAATGATTATTCTATTACTTAAACTATATTAAGTGCTTTGTGTGTGCCGGGCCCCATAAAGATATAGTATTTAACTGAAAAGAAAAAAAAGACACAGAGAGGTTAATTACTTATCATTTTTGCCTAAATGACTCAGCTCTAATTAGCATTGCTAATTTCAAACCCAGGTCTGTTTGACTTTAAAGGCTAAGTATTTAATCAATTTCGCATATTCCGATGCTAGCTCTGAACCACTGGAAAGGGACCCGGAAACTTGAGCGATCTGAGGTTAACACCACTAGAACATTTGGTAGGCTGATTTTAGGCCAGGGTCTTTTCAGCTCTAACATCCACTGAAGATCCTTTGCATTATCTTGTCTTCCAAAACATAGAGTGCGTCATTTGCTTCAATAAATGCTGGTTCCTCACTGCATCCCCACTTCCACAAACCTCTTCTCCCTAAACAATACAAATCATAAGTACATGTGGTGCCCTATAGCAGATCTCGAGGACTTTATCAGCAAGTACATTTGGGGAAGAATAACAATTGGCATTGAGAAGGACAAAGGAAGGAATTATAGAGAGGAAAAAATACAAGACAAATTAAAAAATATAATTTTCTGTTTTCCTCTGTAAAATGGGTGATCACTATGCATAGTTTCTTAGATCTGTGTGAAGTCTTACAATCTGTATCCTCTTATGATTTCAGTGAGCCAATAAATAATATTCTTCTGTCCTCTTTAATAGCAAATTCAGAAGTCAGGGGAAAATTAGGTCTTAGTGTGTTTGGGCTGCTATAAGAAAATGTCCTAGACTGCATGGCTCGTAAACAACAAAAATTTACTTCTCACGGTTCCAGAGGCTGGGGAGTCCAAGGCTGAAGTGCCAGTGATTCAGTGTCTGGGGAGGACAGCTTCTTGGGGCATTGACAGCCATCTTCTAGCTGTGTCCTCACATGGTAGGAGGGGCAAGGGGTCTCTCTGGAGTTTATTCTATAAGGGCACTAATCCATTCATGATGGATTTGTCTTCATGACCTAATTTCCTCCAGCCAGCTCCATGCCCTAACACTATCACCATAAGGTGAGATTTCAACCAACATTTTTCCATGAGACAGAACTAGACAGAAAATCTATTTTAATGTGCAAAGAGACTTCAGAACTGTAGACAAATCAAATTTTCTGGTAGTAACACATAAATATGTGCTAACCTGTCTTCATATAACAAGATGTAATGGACATCTCAGTGATTAGGTTGTTAGAACACCTGCACCAACAATTGCTATTTTTCAGGTACTGAATGAAACACATTTACTGCCAACTGCTATCTGAGGCTGCACACCATGACTTTAGTTGTTCTTTACTTGCCAGGTCTGAGTAAAGGAATATGGGTGTCTTAGTGTGACTTCCCTTAAAGTGGACATGGAGACAGGGATCTGGAGATCGTGATACATCACAGGAGAAATCAGGAGTGCCGGGGAGTGGGGTGAGTGTCAGTGGTTAAGCTCATGGAAGGGGCAGGTAGAAAGACAAATTGGACTTACTCCTATTTATCCTGCTCCCAGATCAATAGACTTGACCTTTTAATGTATTATTTGTACACACTTGCCTTCGACCATTAGAATCAAAGAACAAGAGAACTTAGAATCTTCCACTGTGGCCTTTATTTACTTTTCTTACACACTATTGAGCCATAATTAAGACTAGAAACAAAGCATCATGATATTTTCATGATACTTGCATGTAGGTATGTTTCCATGGTGCTGTTCTTGTCTCTTTGTATATTTATGCTCTTTTCCTACAAGGCAATAGTTGGCAAACATTTCCTTGCAAATAATAAAAGAGCAAATAGTAAATTTTGTAGGCTTTGTGGGCAATAAAGGCCTCTGTTTTATATTCTTAAAAAAATACCTTTAAACATGTAAACATCATTTTTATTTTATGAGCTGTACAAGCACAGGCCATGGGTTGATTGCTATAAGGAAAGAGATGTTTGATTAAGTGATTTTTATAAAAGTGTAAACTTCTCAACTCCTCTGCTAAGGCGATCTCAAAGAGGGTCTGGGAAGGAGCCAGAACTTTCATCCCTGCTGGGTAGAACAAGCCCCAGCCCCATGGTGTTAGTGGAGATCACATGGGTAGTGTATTAGTTCGTTCTCACACTGCTATAAATAACTATCTGAGACTGGGAAGCTTCTAAAGAAAATAAGTTTAATTGACTGACAGTTCCACAGGCTGCACAGGATGCATGGCTGGGAAACGTCAGAAAACTTACAATCATGACAGAAGGCAAAAGGGGAGCAAGCACATCTTACCATGATGGAGCAGGAAAGAGAGAACATGCTACACACTTTTAACCCATGTATGCCTGAGGTTGCAACTTTTTGAGTTAAAAAAAATTAGTCTTTGGCAATGACCTTTAGCAGTAGGATACAAATAACCCCAACAAGCTTAGCATTCTCCTAATGGAACATTAGGCATAAATGTGTTTAAATAAGCAGAACTCATGAGAATTCCATCACAAGGTGGCCCTAGGGGTATGGTGCTACCCCATTGGAAACAGCCCCCATAAGCCAGTCACCTCCCACCAGGCCCCAGCTCCAGCACTCAGGATAACAGTTCAACATGAGATTTGGGTGGGGACACAGAGGCAAACTGTATCAAGTAGTGTGGACTTTCACTTTTACCTGTTGCCATAAGAAGCCCCTCCACTTTCCAAGGTGCAGTGTCAGAGGAGGACAAGTAGAGTCAGGATTTTAACCACTGCAGAGAGGTATTGAGACCACCTTCCCCTTTGGCTGTTGGTGGATGCCACATGGAGAGAAATAACAAGAAGCACTCCTACCAAAGGGTAGCATTCGTGAAGGCCTGTGGGAAACCCGGAACTCACACCCCCAACCAGCAACAAAAGGGTTGACACGTGGATGTCAACAGAATCTAGTAGGGAATCTGGATTACTATCCCACCTGACTTTGAGGCAGTGCCCACCTTGCATCCAGGGCAGTGTCTGACAAAGCCAATGAAGCAGGGTTAAGTGAGACCCAGAATGCTATAACATAATACTCCAATGTCAGATCCCCATCAAAAACCACTTGTCATACTACAAACCAGAAATGTCTCAGTTTGAATAACAGAAAATACTCAACAGATGCCAACTCCAAGATGATACAGATGATGATCAATGATTTTATGTCAGCCATCATATAAATGCTTCAACAAGCAATTACAAACAAGCTTGAAACAAATTAGAAAATAACAATCAGATGAAGATACAGAACATTTTAGTAAAGAAATGGAGTAAAAAATAAGCAAATGGAAATTTTATAACAAATTTACTATAATAAAAAAATTTTAATTTGCCTCAGTAGATAAGCTCAACAGCAAATGAAAAGGGCAGAAAAAAAAAAAAGAGAGAGAAAATCTAAAGAGAGAACTATAGAAATCACTGTATTTGAACAAAAAAAAAAATAGACTGGAAAAAGAAATGGGCAGAGCTTCCTGGACCTATTGAACTATAACAAAATATCTAATACTTGTGTCATCAGAGTCCCCAAAGTGAATGGGTCAGGGCAAGTGTTCAAAGAAATCATAGATAAAAGTTTTTCAAGTTGGTGCAAACCATATACCTGAAAAGTCAAAAGGCTAAGCAAACTCCAAACAAGATAAACACAAAGAAACACGTACCAAGACATATCATAGCCAAGCTTTTGAATACCAGATATAGGAAATCCTTAAAAGTAGTAAGAAAGGGCCATGCACAGTGGCTCATACCTGTAATCTCAGCACTTTGGTAGACTGAAGTGGGTGGACTGCCTGAGCTCAGGAGTTCAAGACCACCCTGGGGTAACATGATGAAACCCTGTTACTACTAAAATACAGAAAATTAGCCAGGCCTGGTGGCCCAAGCCTGTAATTCCAGCTACTTGGGAGGCTGAGGCAGGATAATCATTTGAGACCAAGAGATGGAGGTTACAGTGAGCCAAGATCATGCCACTGCACTCCAGCTTGGGCTACAGAAAGAGACTCCATCTAACAACAAAAAAAGTAGTAAAAAGGAAATGACATCTCACCTATAAAGGGAACAATTCAAATGATAGCATGTTTCTTATTAGAAAACACAGAGGCCAGAAACAACTACCATAGTGAGATTCCAATACTGAAAGGAAAGAACTCTAAATCCAGAATTCATGCCCAGTGAAAATATCCTTCAGGAATGAAGGGGAAATCAAGATATTCTGAGATTAAGTAAAATTAACAGAATTCGTCATCAGTATACCTATCCTTCAAGAACTGCCAAAGTTCTTCAAAGTAAATGATTAAAAGAAATTTTGAAACACTGAGAGTGAGGAAAAAATAATGGAAAGAATAAAGGTAATGGTAAATACAATAAACTTTTATTTTCATATTGGGTTTCCTTAAAGAAAAAGTTAGATATTGCTTCAAATTATAACTAAAATTAAAATGATGACATTACAAAACACTTGTGAAGATGTGTATTACTCCATTTTTATACTGTTATAAGAAATACCTAAGACTGGGTAATATATAAAGCAAAAGAAGTTTGATGTACTCACAGTTCCAAATGGCTGGGGAGGTCTCACAATAATGGCAGAAGGTGAAGGAGGAGCAAATCCTATTTTACATGGAGGCAGGCAAGAGAGCATGTGCAGGGGAACTGCCGTTTATAAAACATCAGATCTCGTCAGACTTATTTACTACCATGAGAACAGCATAGGGAAAAGCCCACCCACATGATTCAATTATCTCCCACTGGGTCTCTCCCGTGACATATGGGAATTATGGGAACCTCAATTCAAGATGAGATTTGGGTGAGGACATAGCCAAACCGTATCAGGATGCAAAGAAAATTGATTACTTGCATATTGCTGATGGGAGTGTAAAATCATGCAGAACTTCAGAAAATGAAAAATAATGGCATAAAGACCAAAAGGGAAAAAAAGTGGTAGTAAGTATATATTGTTATAAAGTTGTTGTATACTATGTGAAATAGTATGCTATCACTTAAAGGCAGATGGTGATAATTTAAAGATATGTATTATAAACTCTAAACTTATGATCAAAACATAACAATAAGTTATATAGTTAATATATATTAGTAAGTCAATGAAATCAAAAAATAAATCAGAAACATTCAACTAATTCAAAAGTAGGCAGATCGAGACAAAGATATTAACGAAGAACAAAATGGACAAAGAGAAAACAAACAGCACAATCTTATAAAATAATCACATTACATTTAGAATGTTCCAAATACCAATTATAAGGCAGAAGTTGTAGTTTAGATCAAAAGCTAACATGTGCTTCCTACAGGAAAGCCATTTTAGATGATAAATGGGTTAAAAGGAAAAGGAAAACAAAACCCACATATCATCCTAATCCATAAAAGCTAGACTAACTATGTTAATATCAGTGAAGTAGATTTCAGAGTAATAAATGTCACCAGCTCCAAACATGATCATAGTATAATAATAAAATTATAAATTTATGAATAGGACATAATGATCCTGAATTGTTATGTAGCTAATATGAGAGCTTCAAAACATGAGACAAACACTGAGAGACTACAGAAAAATAGACAGATTCACAGATATAATCAGATACACAGATATAGTCTCTCTGAACAATTGGTTGGATAAATATACAAAAATAATATGTAGCAAGTTTATTTTTGAGCCAAAAACTATATGTAACTCAAGTGGCCATCAACAGGTAGTATGTTAATACAATGGAATACTACTCAAAAATAAGAATGACTATTGAGATATGAGGCATGTATCAACGCAATTGTGCTGCACTACCTATATTGACAGTAGGTCAGTGACTCCCCAGCAGTGGGATTGTGGGAAAGAAAAGGAAGGATTAGGAAGGGGGATGAGGAAACTCAAGATGGGGTTTTGGTGGTGGCTTCACAAGGGTATACACATGTCAACACTTAGCACATTGAACATTTTACGTATGTGCAATTTACTGTCTATTATATTTCAACAAAGCTACTAAGTATTTTTGGTAGAAAGGTGAATTCTGTGATCCATTATTGGAGAAGGAAATGTTTATTTTCCCACCTCTTTTTTGTAGGTGAGAGATAGGAGCACTAGTTGTTTACTCGTTTTAATCAGTAAACATATCCTGCAAAGTCAACCTGTCTTTCTGCCACAGCAGTTCTGCACCTCCTGAGTTGCTTCCATCACCCTCCAGTCATTCTCAACCACCAACGAGATTTGTGACATTTAGAAAATTGCCACACAGTGCCTTCCTTCCCTAATCTGCTGGATGAAGTTAATAACCTACGTTGCCAACATTTGTTTTGGAGATTAGTGGATTAGGTGATAGTTAATATTAACTATAGAAAGTGTTTGAACAATCTTTTATGGATAGTTGTCAAAAACATATTTTGAGGGGTTTTTCTAATATTGCCATTCAAACAGAAAAAAAATCTTCTGCTTCTCTGTATATAAAACCTTATCAAGTGATTCATGTGTATCTTATCAGCATAGAAACAAGAGTTGTCTATAAGTTGTTACTTCGCCTCCTCATTTTCTGTTTCATCCACCACCAACTTGATGCCAGTTAGGTTTATCTCACCACTCCTCTGATTTTGCTTTCAAAATCACAGTGACTTCCGTTTGCCATACTCCGTGGTTCTTCCTTCATTCTCATGTTAACAGATGTGTCAGAACCCTTTGAGGCTGTTGATCACTTCCTCCTTCTCAAAACATTCTCAGTGTTTCTCTTTACTCACTGACTTTATTCTCCACTTTGTTACAAGTGTCTACAGTTTCTAATCTCTAAATGTTGAAATCTCCCCACACAGTCCTCAGCCTCAGTCTGCTCTCCATGTTCACTCACTCAGTGCCCTCACACAATACCATGGTCATCCATAGCTAATGACTTCTGTATTTACATCTTCAGGCCTGACATTCCTAAGATGTTTCCACTCCTATCCTAAATTGATTAGTCAAAATTTCACCGCAGGTGTTTATTAAACATCTAAAAGCACACAAGTCAAGAAGACACTCTTCACACGCATCTCACCTTCAGCATTTCCTTTACCAAGACAAAATCCAGGAGAGATCACAGAGGCGCCACTGGTGTTGCTGCAGTCTCATCTCTGGTTATTAATGAAAGTAATGAAGGTCATAAACGATATAAATGATTTTTTAAAATTTTACTCTAGGAGGGGTGAGTAAATAATTCCAATGAGGTGCTCATGGATAGCTTAAAGCAGATGAGCTTTCAACTCAACTTTGGAGAAGCAGAAGCAGTCAATAGCAGTAATATTCATAGATTTTTAAAAAATGTTCATTTTTTAAAATGAATGTTCATTGCAGCACTGTTTACAATAGCAAAGACCTGGAACCAACCCAAATGCCCAACGATGATAGACTGGACAGGGAAAATGTGGCACATATACACCATGGAATATTATGCAGCCATCAAAAACGATGAGTTTGGGTCCTTTATAGGGACATGGATTAACCCAGAAACCATCATTCTCAGGAAACTGACACAAGAACAGAAAATCAACCACCACATGTTCTCACTCATAGGCAGGTGTTGAACAATAAGAACACATGGACACAGGGAGGGGAGCATCACACACTGGGGGCTGTTGGGGAGAAACAGGGGAGGGACAGCAGGGGTGGGGAGTTGGGGAGAGATAGCATGGGGAGAAATGCCAGATATAGGTGAAGGGGAGGAAGGCAGCAAATCACGTTGCCATGTGTGTACCTATGCAACAATCTTGCATGTTCTTCACATGTACCCCAAAACCCAAAATGCAATAAAAAATGTTCTAAAATAGGTAAATTGGAGAGCAATGATATATTAGTAGAACACTGTGTTCAGAGAGACAAGAGAAAGGTGTAAAAGCGGTGAAAAGCATTACATGAAGGTGGGTCAGAGTCTGAATAACTTTGAATACCCCACTAAGGAGATTCGACTAATTGAACATTGTGGAGCACAGCCGTGAAAGCTAGGGGGAAAAATCTAGAACCATGTGGAAAAGAGGTTAGTTGAGAAGTAACCTGAGGTCAAATAAGACTAGTTATCCCTCCACTTTGGTAGTCTAAATGCAAGGTGGAAACAAAAACTAGGACAGTGGCATTGGACAGGAGACATAGAATGATTTAGAAACTATGAGAAGGATCTAGTGCTAACCTTGCATTCAGGACATTTGTTTCTTACAGTTGATGTGGATGAAGTCACTAAATTGAATTTTCACATATAAAAAGGGAGCAAGAAATGTGAGCTAGATTGATGAGTTAATTTAAGACATTACCATGTCACTAGTGGTATAACGTTCAAATGGTTTGGAATTAAAAATATTTTTTAAATGCCCATTCTCACCACATGCTGTAATTAGGATTGGGGATTTTAAAGATAAATAAAATGACAATTGTCATTGAGGAATGTGTAGATTCCAGAAAACTCAAGAAATCTTTATTCTTCTCAGTTTGTTTATCCATTCGTCTATTGGTGGTTGTATTGGTTGCTGACAGTTTGAGGAAATTATGAATAAATTGAATAAATAATTTTCAGTAAAACTGTTACAAACACTCATGCATAGAAGTTTATATTGGCATAGTTTTAAAATCAATTGTGTAAATAACTAGAAATTCAAATGCTGGATCATATGGTGAGACTATGTTTTGTAAGAAACTGTCAAAATGTCTTCCAATGGCTGGACCAATTTACAATCTCACTGGCAATAAATGAGGGTTTCTAATGATTTGCAGACTTGCCAGTAGCAGTTGTCATCAGACTTTTGCATTTGAACCATTCCAGAAAAATGTAGTTATATCTCATTGTTGGTTTAATTTGCATTTCTCTAATGATGAGTGATGCGGAGTGTCTTCTCATATGCCTACTTGCTATCTTCCTTATAGTTTTTGGAGAGATACCTTCTCAAACCTTTTTGCCTGTTTATTAATTAGGGTATTTGTTTTGTTACTGTTGAGTTTTTGCATATTCTGGAGATAATGTTTTTAAATCAGATACATGATTTATATAGATTATTTCAAACTGACTTCTTATCACTTATGTAACGACTTGAACCTGAGAAATAATCTAATGTTTACAAAATAGGCACTTGATAATTTTCTTGTCTTTTGATCACATAAACTGGTAATTTCATGATTATTTTCAATAGCTTTGGTTTCAACATAAGGGTTTAAGTGGTTTTAAAATGATCTTATATTACTTCTCTTTATCTCAAGATAAAATTTAAAACTTTAATCTTAGTTCTTCCCTGAAGTATCTAAATTGTTTCTAAGATAAACACATGAACAAATATTCTTTCAGTTATAGCTTCAAACACTCTTAATATTTTATATTGAGACTGGTTGTGCATGTTTTTCTAAAAAGTTTCTGCCAAAAATATGAATATAATGAAATAAAAGTATATATTACTTCTATAAGGATTATAAAGGTATCCATCAAAAATTTTTTAATCATTATTTTCAGAAGTGTTGAAATAATAATTCCATTTATTTTATTTAATTTATAGGTCTGTTATAATATTTCTTTAATAATCTAAAGTAAATGTTTTATGGTGTGCTTTTTAATAAAATTTTACTTTTAATTGGTATAAATGTCTGTATTTGACTAATACGAGTTTTAAATTTTTTCATTTGAAAACCATAAAATAATATGAATACATGCTATCTTCCAAAGCATATGAAACAAATAAGCACTGCTTTACGCAAAGCTACAAAAATAATTACATGTGAGGTAAAATCACTTCTGCCATCCATAACATGTGAACAAAACTAATAAGTGTGAATGGGCACAGTGGCTCACACCTATAATCCCAGTCCTTTGCACAGCTGAGGCAGGATGATCACTTGAGACCAGCAGTTCAAGACCAGCCTGGGCAACGTAGTGAGACCCTGTTTCTGCAAAAATAAATAAAATGTATATAAAAACTTTAAAAAATAGCCAGGCATGCATGCCTTTGGTCCCTGCTACTTAGGAAGCTGAGGTGATAAGATTGCTTGAGCCCAGGAGGTGGAGGCTATAGTAAGCTTTTATTGCACTACTGCATTCCAGCCAGGGAGACTGAGTGAGACTTGTATGAAGAAGGAAGAAAATAAAATAAAAGATCAGATTTCAAAAAAGGAAAGAAAAAAGAAACTTACAAATGTTACTCTCACGAAATTGTTAGAAATATGTTCTCTTTGTTCATTTCATCCAGTAAATCAGGATGTTCTCTTTGTTCATTTCGTCCAGTAAATCTGTGCACATTGGGTGGAGACAACATTCCTGCTTCTCATGGAGTCACAGACAACGTTAATTTTCTCCTGCTACTTTGGAAAAGAAGAGCTGTAGCGCAGATTTGCTGTTGTTCCTCCTAGGAGCAACCCAGCATCACAGTCATAGTCAACATCTAGTGGCGTCTCCCTCTCCAAATACTTTCCTGAGTCAAGTGCACTGCCATTTGGCATGTGTAGAACACATTGTTCAGGGTTCTTGGAAGATTAGGTTAGATGCAGTTCAGATAGCACATTATAAGGAAAATCAAAGAATTACTCACAAATGCCTCTATCTTTAATTTAGAGCTAACTGTTATTTGGCAATTAACTGAAATGCAAATAACCATGTACACATTGCTTTTCTCCCTAAAACAGCTATGTCAGTATCATCTACCTCTGTAACTACATAATTTCCTATGGTCTACATACCTTTTAGATGATTAGTGAAGATTATGACTCTGAATGCTTTAGGTCAGCACCTGAACTCTCCAGATAACCTTTTCTCCTGATGTCTGAATGAATGTATTACGACCATCTTTGTTACCAAGCCCCAGTTAGCAGCTTACAATATTCTCAATACAGTGCTCCAGTGACGTGATAACTACATCTAACTTTCATATAATATACCAGATCCAATTTGTGATCTTAAATTTTTCTAACCACAAGAAATCATAGATATACCTTTTTTATTTTAGGTGGAGTCTCACTCTGTCACCCAGGCTGGAGTCCAGTGGCACAGTCTCAGCTCACTGCAGGCTCCACCAACCAGGGTCAAGCAATTCTCCTGCCTCAGCCTCCCGAATAGCTGGGATGGCAGGCACGTGCCACCACGCCCGGCTCATTTTTGTATTTTTAGTAGAGACTGGGTTTCCCCTGGTTGCCTAGGCGGATCTTGAACTCCTGGCCTCAAGCTATCCACCCACCTTAGCCTTCCAAAGTGCTGGAATTACAGGCATGAGTGACCACATCCTTCAAGAAATCATAGATACAACTCTTGACTTTAAGAAACTTGCTATTAATTTGTACAAATGAAAAGAATATTGATGGCAATACCAGAAAATTAATCAATAATCCATCAGTGTGGTAAAATGTAATTTAAAAATAATGAGACAATTCTGCTGACACTCACGTTATCTTTTACAACGATGTGTAACCAATAAAAGTATGATGAATTCTGCTGCCTCTGCAGAATACAACCGGGACATCAGGAGAAGAGAGTGAATCAGAAAATGAAATACAAGGCAGGTCAGCGTTGTGGTCCTTCGCTGATAAGCTGTATGACTGTTAAGAAATCCTTAGTAACTTTTTTGAAAATTTAGATTTTAAAATTAGAAATGCTAATACAAGGATAGAGGGATTATGTGAAAATAAATAAGAATGGAGGGATGAATGCTAAGTACCTCTGTAATGGCATTATATACATAAAGGTTCCTATTGCCTAGGGAATAAGAGTCAGTTAATCTTTCTATTCTTGCTTCACCTATGTCTTATTAAGTGATATAAAATATATCATTGTTCTCTCCCTATGATACAGTTTCTCAGAATAGAAGAACAAAATTAATGGACTTCACCTTCCTTATAATGATATTGTAGAGACTTATGAGTTAAGTTTAATAAAACACTTGCGAGAATATAGTGACATTCTGATTAATTATAAACACACACATTGTAGAAGACCCTGCTTAATGAAATCATTCTTTTAAGATCCACATTGGCTCCTATGAGAGCAGCAGTCTGAGCATATACTTACTAGCCCACTGTATAAAATTCCACCACATATACAAGAGAAATGGTTGGGCCATTGTAGTTTTGTAATTATATTAATGAAGTAATTTTGGAGAAAGGTGACTGTTATCAATATGTTAGTTCCTGCAGTTACCTGTGTGGCTTTGGGTACCTTTTCCCACATGTCTGGTGGATGTTTTCTTGTACTGCCTGGATTCTTTCTTCAAGTCCAGGTACTTGCTTCCCCAACTGCTAAAAAGTTAACTTCTGGGGGCTCGCAGCTAAATCTTTCCAAAAATCTGTAACACACTATTGCAAATATTTTCTCTCAGCATATCAATAGCCTATATTTTATTAATGGTGTATTTCAGTGTACAGATTATTCTTAGCTTTCTTGTAGTGAAATTGATTAATCTTGTATTAAAGAACTTGTCTTTAGGTATGTTATTTGATTAAAAAATGTTCATTCTCTATTTTTCTGATGCTTTTACCACTGTATTTTTTAGTATTTAAATATAACAAAAATATTATCTTGAGTAATGACAGTTTATATTTTTAAATGATATCTGGTTTTCCCAAAATCATTTCTTAAATAGGTATTTAAAATTTTAATGCTATAAGAAGTATTTTTTTAATTCCCATTATTTTTGCTAGTTAGAATTACCTTTTGTATATTGACTGTGAATCCAGTACCCTGCTGAATTGACTCATTTAGTGAATTTACAGGTGCTTACTAAGTATAACCAGTTTTCTGAAGATTCATTTGTATTTTCCATGCGAACAACTGTATCAACTACAAATAAATATTTATTTAGTGATTTCTCACCCCTCTTTATACTGCTTAATTATTTTGCATGTCATATTGCTTTGGTTAGGCCCTCCAGTACAATGTGTAATATAAGCCATGGTAGTCATCTTTGTCCTTTCACCACAACTTCACATTTATTATAGCTGTAGCTTTTGTAGATACCTTCTATCAAATAAGAAAGTCTGTTTCCATCTCTATTTTCCTATGGGAGTTTATTAATAATGTGTGTTGAACTTAGCAAATGCATTTCAGAACCTGTTGAGTGTTTTTCTTTATACTCTGTTCATGTGGTGCATTGCACTGATTTTTTTTTTAAGGCAGTCTCACTCTGTCATGCAGACTAGAGTACAGTGGTGAGATCTCAGCTCACTATAGCCTCTGCCTCCTGGGTTCAAGTGATTCTCCTGCCTCAGCCTCCCAAGTAGCTGGGATTACAGGCATGCATCACCATGCCCAGCTAACTTTTGTATTTTTAGTAGAGATGGGGTTTCACCATGTTAGCCAGGCTGGTCTCAAATGTCTGACCTCATGCAATCTGCCCACCTTGGCCTCCAAAAGTACTGGGATTACAGGTGTGAGCCACCATGCCAAGCCTGATTGATTTTTCAATGTTAAACTCAGTTGCACTGACAAGAAAAACACCAGTTGGTTTACTACTTTTCTAATATTTCTCTGAATCTACTTTGCTAATATTTTGTGTTTTTGAGTTAACGCTCATGAGAGATATTGGTTGGTAACTTTTTCGCCCTCCCTCTCTCCCTCTCTTCCTTCCTTTTTTCTTTCCTTCCTTTTATAACTACTTTTTATATATCAGTATCTGAATTATGCTGGTTTTGTAAAACAAGTAGGGAAATGTTCCTTCCTGCATGGATTTCTCTACGAATTTGTGTGAGTGTGAAAGTTGCTTCTCAAATGTTTTGATAGAAATCGGGCAATCTTGGTTTGGAGATTTTGTGGTGGAAGGAGTTTTAATTATGAATGAAAATTTTTTACAAACATACTTTTTTTCAGATCCTCTGTTTTTGCTTTTATTAGCCTATTTAAGTTGTGTTTTTCACTCAAAAACTTCTTTACAATTGTCCCAGATTATTAATATGCATGTAATATTAATATGCCCATGTTTTTGTCCAGTTTTCTATTTCTTATATTAGTAATGTGTATTCACCATCTTCTGTTCTTTATACTTCTCACTACAAATTAGCCACTGTTTGGCTGCATCACTAATGTTTTCCTATGTTTTATTTATGTTAAAAATTAGTACAATGTATTTCTTACTTTGTCTTCCCATTTTTCATTGATTATTTGGAAGGTGTTGAAGAATTTCTAAATATGAAGTATTTTTAGGATATCTTTTTATGATTCATTTTTTGTTAATTTCATCTGTAATCAGAAAACAGGGTTTGCATGTTTCTATTCTTTTCAATTGGCTGAGATTTGTTGTGTGGCACAGTATATAGCCTCTTTCAGTAAATGTTTCATTTTCAATTGCAAGTAATGTATCTTGGAGCTTTAGGGTGTAATATTATTTTTATGTCAAATAGGTTAACTTGAATAATCATGTTTCAGTTTTCTGTATGTTTACTACTCTTTCTACTTCATTTAACAATTATTGAGGGAAATGTGTTAAAATTTACAACAATGTCTGTGTGTGTGTCTATTTCTTATGTTTGATCTGACAATTTTAGCTTTAAAATTTAAAGATACGGAGGCCGGGTGCGGTGGCTCAAGCCTGTAATCCCAGCACTTTGGGAGGCCGAGGCTAGTGGATCACGAGGTCAAGAGATCGAGACCATCCTGGCCAACATGGTGAAACCCCGTCTCTACTAAAAATACAAAAAATTAGCTGGGCATGGTGTCACATGCCTGTAATCCCAGCTACTTGGGAGGCTGAGGCAGGAGAATTGCCTGAACCCAAGAGACGGAGGTTGCGGTGAGCCGAGATAGCACCATTGCACTCCAGCCTGGGTAACAAGAGTGAGACTCCATCTCAAAAAAAAAAAAAAAAATTTAAAAATACGGTTTTAAGATCTTAAGATTTTAGTATTATAATATTTTCTTTTGAATTATCTCATTCATTATTATAACTTATCTGCCTTTATAAGTAATATTGCTTGTTTTAAAGTCTCTTGTACCAAATTCCTAATAAAGTCACAAAAACATATTTTAAATATTGTTTATGTTCTGTGTCTTTTCCATGAATTTACTTCAGTTATTTGTGTCCTCTATATTGTGTTTTTTATAAACAACCAACAATTGTATCTTTTTTTGACATTGAACCTGACAATCTTTGTCTTTTAATTGGCAACATTAATTTATATGCATTTAGTGCAATTATCGACATATATTGGTTCTAACTGCATCATATCTTCATCGATTTTAAAAAGTTACCTTCTCTCTCTTTTTTGTTCCCCTCTTTTCTGATTTTCTTTGGGGTAATGAAAAATTTTATTAAATTGTTTTATTTTATCTCCTTATTTTGGTTACTGTTTATATTATGGCTTCATGAGAATTTCACATACACATTTGATTCATTAGCATTTTCTTTAAATTGGTACATTTCCCTTTTCCTAAATAAATCAAGAAAGCCACCTCCATTTATTACCCCTCCTTTTTATTCTTATCATAAATATTTTTTACTATTTATGCAATCATACCCATAAAACATAATTATTAGTGTGGCTTTATTTAGTCAAACTTATTTGAGCATTACTCACACATTCGTCCTTGCAAGTGATCTTCATTCTTTCATGCATACAGTAGACAAAGTTTAATCAAGGAAGTAGAACATATATAAGTTATTCAATAAAGGACTTCATAAAGCAATTAGACCTTGCTGAAATTGTTGGAAAACCTGGTAAAGAGGAAATTTAAATGGAGACTTTTGGGTATAAGTGGAGTTACCAATAAAGCAATCAAAGAAGCCCAGGATGTCTAACTGCTGAAGTGGGACTTCAAATAAATTACTGGTGGAGTGGTCTTTGGGAAGCTGCTGCCTCTGTGATTCAGAGGAGGATTTCTGGTAATAAGTCTGGGCCTCTGCTAATCACTTGGAGTACTGCAGAGAAGAGAGAGGATGAGCTGGAACTTTAGTTTTAGTCAAGCTTCCCATGGAATCAGAGCAGCTTTCCAAGAGTGATTGCTCTTGCATAACTTCTGCCCCCCAAATCAGATGTAGCTTCCTCTTTGATCCAACTGTGACTTGGAATCATACACTAAAAGCAATTCTGGAAAATATAATTTCCAGTTAAATTAAGTCAATAATAGAACAAGCCAGCCTAGTCCAACGATATCTGGCTACCTGATTTCACAAGTTTTAACTTTCAAACACTGACAATAGTAAAGTTATGCTCAATTAGGGCAAAACTGTCCCTCATAGAATCAAAACCATGGCAATAAAAAAAGGGTATGTAACGTTCTGAGACACAATCATCCGGTGGTTTTCATTCCTTTAGCTGAGTCATTTGATATTTTACAACATATATATTGAGATATAGGATGATCCGCTTTAACAAATATTAGGTTAAAAATAGGTCCATAAAGGAGAGGAAATGAAAGAAAGTTGGCATACACACAAACATTCATGTTAAGCAGTAAACAAATATTCAGAAGTACTATAGTTCTCATTTATATAACTATTCACTTGGCTATAGTTATTATTTGTAAATTCGTTCTTTACCTATACGCCCTTCACTTTTAGAAAGTCCATCAGCTGGTCATGGTTCCTTACCTGGAGAAGTAACCAGTCTTCATCAACGGTGGGTCTGTTCATTAAAAGTTCTGCCTGTGTGGGCTATTGTAGTTTAACATTCACATTTATCAAAGGACCAGAGAGAACTAAGAAGGATTTCCTGAGTTCCAGGCTTCTTCCTACTCCTATTGTGAAATAGAGATTCAACTTCTTTCTGATATCAAGGAACAATCTCTCTAACCCATGTAGTAATTATATCTGCCAGTTGATTTCACTGGCCTGAGGAGCCTACTGACTAGAATCCTTCCAGAGCTTTTAATTTAATAAAACCATTGTATTTTCTGAAAGAAGTATTTAATCTTTGGGAGCAAAGATTCTAAATCAGCAGGGTCCAAAATAATAAAGATGGGAAACAAAAATATTGCTTGTAGGTCTTTAGGGTAATGAGAAAAGGAGCCACTCTGAGTTCCACATCGAGAACCTACATCTGCAGATCCCAGTGACAGGAGGACGAGCACCATATTGTCAGTGCTGATTCAGTCTCACAAAGTGTCACCAGCCACTGGTGTCCTTCAGAAAGACAAAACACTTGAAGAAACTAATAAATAAGAAAATCTGAATAAAGCATGGATTTAGTTAAAAGTAATTATTAGTATTGGTTCATTCATTGTAACAAATGTACTATATGGAAGTATTGACAATGAGAGAAAGTAGATGAGGGAACGCTCTGTACTATCTCTCAATTTTTCTATAGATCTAAACCTTATCTAAAAACAAATCACATTTTGAAACACATTGAAAATTAAAATAAAAAATAAACAAGAGCCCTCCCACCATTCCATTGGTCTAACTGTGTCAAAATGATAAAGAACGTGGCAGGACCAGTGAATCCATGAACATGTGCTGTGTTGCACTTTATTTGCTATAAAATCACTCACATGTTCAGAATCAGTGTAGTGTGAGTTACGATGACATTGAATAATGTGTTCAATAAACTCACGGAAAGGAGCTTTTGGCAGAATGCTTTGGTCAGAAAAGGAGGGCATAGCCATATCTAGAGTAAGTGCCTATTTCACTGTGGAAGGTTACCCAATGTAATCAACCCGGAAGGCATAGCCATATCTAGAATAAGTACCTATTTCACTGCAGAAAGTTACTCAGCGTAGTCAATCTGCCAAGTGGCTAGATTGTCTACTGAGAAAACGGGGCAATTCAGGGGCTGTGGCCTTGTTCTTGGTAAGCCAAGCAATCCATAGTGGTAACCAGATTGAGTTTGAGGGAGGAAATCCGTGTTGCTCAGTCCAGGCGTAATGCCTATTCCTGCTGTCAGTCACAGTTTGCTCATGAGGCCTTTGTCTGAGTTTAGGGGCCTCTGAGGTAAAAAGCTACCTGGCATCTACTTAACAGCTCATCTTGTCCATCTGACTACTTAAACTCTTTGCTACTAAGACTGCATATGTAGTGAGTATCTACATAAAACACAAATATTTTCACTCTCTGTGTCTCTTTGAAAAGGTCATTTCACACCTTTTCTTAAAACCTTTTCATCAGTTTTTCAAATATATTCCTTCAAACTTGCTGATTGTTGAGCCAGACAGTGGCCTGTTGTTTCTGAATCAGGAGGCTCCCTATCTCTCTTTCTAGGCAAAAAGAATCACTCCGTGCCCTGCCCCAAGTGCTACCCACTGAATGGGGGATGCAGAGCCGCGTTTCCCCCATCACAGTTCTTCAGGATGATGCCTGAGTGACACTGTAGCTGTTCAGAGGTCTGCTGCTGGATAGTAACAGAGTACTGTGGAGAACAATCTGAAAACCAGGAGCAATTTTTCATCCTCCGTCAACAGTTCATAGAGAATATTCGATACAGGTTGTGAGAAGGAAAACAATGCACCAGGAGCGTACATTCTGGGAATCTGAGTCATTTAGTGAAGAATATTACTTACTTCTGCCCAATCTCAGGCGTAACTTCCACTGGGTGATGAAACCTTGATGAGTTGGACACATGCCGCTCAGGACAGGCAGGCAGTTCAGGCTTCACAGCAACACAAAAGCCCACAGCCAAGCGTTTGGTCTCTAACTGGCCAAGGGATAAATCAGAAGTGGTTAATACTTCTGATTACTTACTTACCAGAAGAGAACAGCACGATTGTCCTCCAATCATAAAGAAGTCAAATAATGTATCCTAACAAAACCAGAAAACATACAGATAATTTTGCAAAAATTCAACTATAATTCTTAGGAAGACTAGGATTCACAATGGATATGAGTTGAAAAATGCGGAAATACACGATTTGGTGGGGAGTCAACTATTCAAAAACTAAGTTTACATCTTTAGATGAAAAAGATCACTAGTGCCATATAGAAATGATGCAAAAGGATATTTCTTATTCCACTTACCAAACATGTACTGAATTTGTACTATTTGTCAGGCACTGTGAAAATATAATGTTGATCAAAATAATGGATGTCATCACTGCCTTCAGGGAGCTTATGCTGTAGTCAGGGTGATGAGAATAACAAAAGACGTGCACCTAGACACATACAGATGAGACATTAAGATGACTGAAACACTGAAGCTTAAAGAGCTTGCAGCAGTCAACAGTAAAAATTTCATAAAGGTTTTATGTCAAAATATTTATAACAGCACTGTGAAAGCTAATATCATTATTTAATTGCAAACGATTTAGATTTTCCATTTTTTTCTGTCTACTGTTTAAGTCTTTGTTAATTATATTAATTATTCTTCCAGTTACTATGGCTACAGAACAACCTGTCAAAAAACAGCCACTTATACTCACGGAGTCTATGGGTCAGGAATTTGGACAGGGCATAGTATGTCTCTTCTTCCGAGTATCTTGATCCTCAGCTGGAAGAGTCAAAGCCTAGGTACTGGAAATAAAGATGTATCCATTCCTATGCTGAGTGGTTATGCTGGTTGGCAGCTGAGACATTTGCTGGGGCTGTCTCAAAACACTTATATTGAGCTCCTGTATGTAGCTCCCTCACCCTCACAGCATGTTGGCTAGGTTCCAATGGTGAACACTGATGGGATAGAGAGAGAATGAGAGAGAGGAGTGCTGGGTAGAAGGTCTACTATTCTTATGATTGAGGCTTGGTTGTCATGTTGCATCTCTTCCACCATCCTCTGTGCCCAAAGCGGTCATAAACTCACTCAGTTTGAAATGGAGCGGAAACAGACTCCATTTCTTGATGAAGAATGGCAAGGTTTTGGAAGGACAAATAGTACTGGAAATATTGCTCTATCATTTTTGGAAAACACAACCTTTCACAATTAGGAGGTAAATGATTTTATTTGTGTTTTGGAAAAGATCCAATTTGTCAGCTGGGCGCAGCAGCTCAGGCCTGTAATCCCAGCACTTTGAGAGGCTGAGGGAGGCAGATCCTCAGGAGTTTGAGGTCAGGAATTTGAGACCAGCCTGGCTAACACAGTGAAACCCCATCTCTACTAAAAGTGCAAAAATTAGCTGGGCATGGTGGCATGCACCTGCAATCCCAGCTACTCTAGAGGCTGAGGCAGGAGAATCACTTAAACCCGGGGATGAATCGCTGCCGTGAGCCAAGATCACACCACTGCACTCCAGCCTGGGAGACAGAGTGAGACTCTGTATCAAAAAAAAAAAAAGAAAGAAATCCAGTTTGTCAATTGTCAATCATTAAATATTTATTGATAACAATGTGTTAGGTGTCTTTCTAATTTCTGAGCACATGGCAGTAATAAGATAAACATCCTCAGAGCCATTTTTGTAGTATTCACTGAAACAGTATTATTCATCTGCTTAGCAATGTTCTTCATACCCTTTAAAGGCAGCTCTCGACCAACATTGATGGTTTGGTGAAGACAAATGACACAGTTAAAAATAAAATGTGAAATGACGTAACAGTGAGTCAAAAGAAATGCCTTCTATGTTTGTAGATGTACTTTGTATGCTAGTATGGTGTTTCACCCAGTTGGGTAATTTAATCGGCAACTGCTTAAAAAGACCCTATTATATTCCGATGTGTTGTATTGCAATCTAATTTAGCTGCTTCATTTGGAAGCACATATATGAGAACTATGGGAGACATCGGGGAACCTTATGACAGACCTGTGTGATTTGGATCATGTATCTTTTGTAAGGTCTTTCTTAATGGATCAATCATGTACTGAAATGAGAACAACCTTGGACCTGTGCCAAGTCAACATTCTCACCGGAATTCAGGAGCCCAGCCATTGTGTCCTGCCTCAGCTCATCAAGTCCACCTAACTCAGTCTGTGAATTCTGATCAATGGTTCTTCTCCCTAAATAACTGTATTCCTTCATCTAAGACAGAAATATTGGCAGGACTTGGGCATTTTTCCAAAACTATGCCTTTTTTTTTTTTTTTTGAGACGGAGTTTCGCCCTTGTTACCCAGGCTGGAGTGCAATGGCTCGATCTCGGCTCACCGCAACCTCCGCCTCCTGGGTTCAGGCAATTCTCCTGCCTCAGCCTCCTGAGTAGCTGGGATTACAGGCACGCGCCACCATGCCCAGCTGATTTTTTGTAGTTTTAGTTGAGACGGGGTTTCACCATGTTGGCCAGGATGGTCTTGATCTCTGGACCTCGTGATCCACCCGCCTCGGCCTCCCACAGTGCTGGGATTACAGGAGTGAGCCACCGCACCTGACCCCAAAACTATGTCTTAATTCACTTTAATTTTTAGAAAATTATACAGGCTAAAGCATTTCTGGAAAGAAGTCTTGGCAAATCTGATATCTTGTTCTAGAAATCTAATATCCTCCTCTCATTTTCAAGATTATGTAATTCTAATTTTATTTATCATATAAAGACTGCATTGAAATACAGAAGCATACTCTTTTAGCTTTACGTTCGCTTTTTAAAAATGTTATTTCTTCACAAAGAAAAGAAATGCAAAGTTTTTCCTTTATCAAGGAAGCATTTAACCAGTATTACTTCTTCTAAAAAATACTTTATTTTCTGTACTTCAATCCCAATACCATTTTTTACAAGTATTAGTTATCAGAATTAAGGAATAACTATCAGAAAAAATCAAGCACATGCTGCAATAACAGAGTTATTAGAAGGTTAGCAATTATTTCCTAAATAAGAGACAAAAACTTTATCCGTTTTTCCAGACAGCCTATGTCTACGTTATACCCTTGAATCTGTATATTGAATGAAATTAGAAGCCTCCTGAACTCCACTTTGGAAAATAGCTAGGGTGTAAGGAGGCTAAATAAAGTTCCCAACCTTACATTAGTAGCTGTTATCCTGTCTGCAAATTAGACCTAAACATTTGCGTTTCTGTCACTCTTTTTATTGTTCAATCTCTTACCTCAAAAAGTAGTGACTATAGAAACTGACGAATATTTTCTTCTGTGACTATTCTAGGGAATAATCAGCTTTCTACATTTTCATTCACAGATGTTGAAAGGGACAATGATAATCTCCACAATTAAGCATAATTTTGGGGAACGCAGAATAAAAATGAAACATCAGGATTCAAGATGTTATGCTATTATTTATTGTGTGTGTGCTACATAATTTATCCTTTATAGGTCTCAGACTCTTCTAGCCGTATAGCAAATTTGAATTAAAAATATCTGCCTTGTAGAATTTATGTGACTATTAAAGGAAGTAATATCGGAAAGCCTTTACCCAGGCTCTAGAATCAGGCAGGCACAAAATGAATGTTAGTTGTTTTTATTGTTATCTAGGACAGAGTTGGGAAGTAATTTGATAAATTGTATTTATTTTGAGGGAGTGTTGAAAAGCAGGTCAGAAGCCATATGCATGGTCAGGACAATTTTTGTATTAATGAATGACGAATTTCTTTGTTACTGTGAAAATAGACAAGCCTAGTCTTTATCATCTGTTCCCTGAAAAGGGTCTAATTTATTTTTTCTGTTGCAAGTGAATTAAGATTGCATTCAAAAATGAATGCCATGATAATTTTTCCTTAACCCCAAGCCAGATGCTCTGAATTCACTGAAAACTGATTTAAAATATTACAAAGAAAAGGGATGTGTCCACATTTGAAAAATTTCGGTAAATGGACTGAAATAACTCAGGTTGAAGCCAGATGATATAATGATAGTCATTTTCTTTCTGCTTTGAAAATCTGTACCAATACTATATTTCTGTCCTTCCTATTTGAGCAGTAACGCTATTGACTGCAATTATTCTCTGTGTGGGTGTTTACTGAAAAGACACTTGTGCGATGATTATTTGCTACACACTGTGCACACTTCAAAAGAGAGCTTTGATTTCCAAAAACATCCATTTGTCGCACTGTTAGTTTCTTATTCCTTCATCTTAAACTCATAATCTGACTGAAACATTTATGTTAAGAATCTTATTTATAATCAATTCTGACGGTGGGAACCCATGTCCAGGGCTCCAGGACCAGTGGCACCACAGAGAGATACATCTCCTGACGAGGTCCTGCACAGGCATCAAGTACAGGCTCCAGGTGAATACACTGCCCTCTCGCATTCTATTTGTGAGGGGTATATATGCCACGTTGCCAAGATAGGTGTGTACAACTAACAGTGACTGCTGACCCAGACATTTCTTCATGGATTTAGAGTGTTTTTCAAGTAAAATACAAAGTGACTGGCCAGGCACAGTGGCTCACGCCTATAATCACAGCACTTTGGGAGGCCAGGGTGGGCAGATTGCCTGAGGTCAGATTTCGAGATAAGCCTGACTAACATGGTAAGACCCCCATCTCTAGTAAAAATACAAAAATTAGCCAGGTATGGTGGTGCATGCCTGTAATTGCAGCTACTCAAGGGGCTGAGGCAGGAGAATCACTTCAGCCCAGGAGGCGAAGGTTGCAGTGAGCCAAGATTGAGCCACTACACTCCAGCCTGGGTGACAGAGTGAGACTCTGGCAAAAAAAAAAAAAAAATAATAATAATAATAATAAAAAAAAAAGGAAAAAAAAATGACATTGACAGAAATTGCAAAAGATGAGAAATAAGTCAAGAATGCCCACTTTCACCACTCTACTCAACATAAAACTGGAGGTACCAACCAAGTAAATTAGACAAAAAAAGAAAGAAACGGCATCCAAATTGGAGGTAAAGAAGTAAAATTATCTGTTTGCAGGTGATAAGAAAGAAAAAGAAAGGTTACATGCAGAAAACTCTAAAGATTCCACAAAAAATACTGTTTTGGCTAATAAATGATTCAGCAAAGTAGAGGAATACAAAGCCAATACAAGCAAAAATTAGTTGCATTTCTACACAGTAACAGTGAATGATCTGAAAAGGCAATTACGAAACAATTCTATTCACAATAGCATGATAAAGAATAAAATACTTGAGTTAACCACAGAGTTGAAAGATTTATACAATGAAAGCTACAAAACACTGTGGAAATAAATGTAAGATGATATAACAAAAATGGAAAGACATACCATTTTTATGGACTTGAAGACTTAATATTGTTGAGATGTCAATACTATCCAAATTGATGTACAGGTTCAACATAATTTATATTAACATATCAATGAGATTTTATTCTAAGAATAGAAAATCTCATCTCAAAATTTATATGGACTCTTAAAAGACCCCGATGGCCAAAACAATCTTAAAATAGAACAGTTTAAGACCCACAATTCCTCATTTCAAAACTTCCTATATAGCTATAGTAATCAGCATTATATGGTACAGACTGAAAGACAGGCATATATCCTAATGGAGTAGACTACAGAGTCTACTCAGTCTACTACAGAGTCTACAGAGAAATTTCTGTCTCTTCAACTATTGGTGCTGAAAAACGTAGAAGAATTAAGTTTGAAACTCATCTAACACCATATAAAAAATTAACTGAAAAGGGATGAAAGACTTAAACGTAAGACCAAAAACTATAGCATTCTTATAAGAAAATGTAGGGTAAAAGCTTCATGACAGTTGATATTTGTCTATCATTTACTGGATATGACACAAAAACACGGGAAACAAAAGAAGAATAGACAAATTGGACTTCATTAAAAATTTTAAAACTGCATATCAAATGACAGTATAAACAGAGGAAGAAGTCAATGCATAGAATCAGCGAAAATAATTGCCAATCATATGTCCAATGAGATATTAATATCCAGAATTGTAAAATAATGTACTGTGGAAAATAATTTCGTCGTTCTTCAAAAAATTAGAATTACTGTATGATTCAGCAATTCCGCTTCTACATACATACTCCAAAGCAGTGAAAGCAGTTCTCAAATAGATTATGTTTGACCCATGTTCATCAAAGCATTATGCACAATATTTAAAACATGGAAGCAACCCATGTTGATTGGGGGGTGAATGAACAAGCAAAATATGGTTTATGAATACAATAGAATATTATTAAGCTTTTAAAAATAAGGAAATTCTGCAAAATGCTACATGTACAAACCTTGTGGATAGTATGCTAAAAAAAGTCAATCATGAAAAGAAAACATTGTATAATTCCACTTATACTAAATACTTAGGATAATCAAAATGATAGAGAAAGAAAATAAAATGGTATTAGCTATGGGCTGAGGGGAAGGGGAATAAGGAGTTAACATTTAATGGATATAAAGTTTTGGTTTTACAAGACATAATGGGCTACGAAGATAGATGGTGGTGATAGTTGCACAGTATTACAAATGTATTTAATATCACTTAACTGCACACTTAAAGTTGTTACAAATGGTAAATTTTAAAAGGAATAAAATCCTATCATTTACAGCAACATGTATGGAACTGGAGGACATTATGTTAAGTGAAATAAGCCAAGCACAGAAAGACAAATATAGCATGTTCTATCTCATATGCTGGAGCTTAAAAAGTAGATTTCATGATGATACGGAATAGATTCGTAGTTACTAGAGGCCAGGAAGGGGAGGATGCAGGGATGAAGGGCAAAAAATTACATACTTATATTTGTTACCACTAAATTATACACTGAAACGTGGTAAAGGTATTAAGTTTTTAGAAATTAAAAGATAAAAATTAAAAAAATGCATTTATGTACATTTTGCCACAATACAAAATTTTGAAGGAAAACATGCTGGGTAAATTTAATATCCAAATGTCTTTTAAAATGTGTCTCAACCTATTAAAATGCACAATGATAAATTCTAGATGGATTATAGGTATGAATATGAGTGAAGAAACTAGAGAAAAATATTTCATATAGTTGCAATAGGCAAAAATTATTAAAATACACATAAAACAATATAAGTATACATAATGAAAAATATTGATAAATTAGTTTACATTAAAGTATAAACTTCTAAAAACAATAATAAAACCCAATTAAAAATGGGCAAAAGCATGAATAGATATTTCTCAAGTGACAGCATGCAAATAACTAATAAGCACATGAAAAAATATTCAACATCATTTAAGAAATGAAAATCAAAACCACAAAGAGAAGTGAGGATGGCTATTATTTAAAAAAACAAACCAGTTAACAAATGTTGAAAAGGATATGGAGGAAATGGAACTCTTGGCATTACTGATGATAATGTAAAATGGTAAAGTTGCTGTGGCAAACAGGAGTTCCACAAATCTTAAACACTGAATTTGAATTGTCATATGATCCAGAAATTCCACCTCTCATTATACACCTCAAATACTTGAAAGCAGGATTTGAACAGATATGTGTTCATAAGTGTTTGTAGCATCATGATTCACAATGCTCCAAATGTAGAAACGATTCAGATGTCCATGTATACCCAAATGTGGCACATACGTACAGTGCAAACTATTTTTTTTTTTTTTTTTCTGAGACGGAGTTTCACTCTTGTTACCCAGGCTGGAGTGCAATGGCGCGATCTCGGCTCACCGCAACCCCCGCCTCCTGGGTTCAGGCAATTCTCCTGCCTCAGCCTCCTGAGTAGCTGGGATTACAGGCACGAGCCACCATGCCCAGCTAATTTTTTGTATTTTTAGTAGAGACGGGGTTTCACCATGTTGACCAGGATGGTCTCGATCTCTTGACCTCGTGATCCACCCGCCTCGGCCTCCCAAAGTGCTGGGATTACAGGCTTGAGCCACCGCGCCCGGCAGTGCAAACTATTAAGCCTTAATAAGGAGTGACATTTTGATACATGCTATTAATATGGAAGAATTTACAAAATATTATTCAAGTGAGATAATCCAATCTTAAGGCCAAGTACTGTTTTATTGCTCTTATATGTTTTAACTGGAAAAAAATTTATAAGGCCAGAACATGGAATAGTAGTAATTAGGAGCTTGGGGAAGGGGTAATTAGTATTTAGTTTTCATGGGCACATAGTTTGTGTTAAGATGATGAAATTGTTTTGGAATTGGATAGTGGTGATTTTTACAAAATAATACGAAGATATTTATTACCTGGAGTTGTATGCTTGAAAATGGTTAAGATTGTCAATTTTATGGTATGTATGTTTTGCCAAAATGGTAAATATACCAATATGGTGAAATACACATAATATTTTAAAAACTATTAAAGCTTCTCTTGCAAAGTAAGAACAGTAAAGGGACTTTCTTAACTTGAAAAGGAGTATCTACAAATATCTCTAACATCATAGTTGTGATGAAAACAAGACAAAAATGTTCCCCTTCACCACTCTTTCCAAAATTGTACTATTAGGCATAGCTAATGCAATAAGAAAAGAAAAAAAAAAGGTGTACAAATTGAGAAGGAAGAAATTATTACCATTATTCTTTGTTCTCTAATGGCATGATTGCATAAAAAGTCTGAAAGAATTAACAAACAGATCCTGGAATTAATCAGTAAATATAGCAAGTCTGAAGGATACAAGGTCAATATACAAAGTCAATCAATGTTTTTTATACTATTAAATAGCAATGAACAAGTGGAATTTGAAATTAAAAGACAATAGCATTTAGATAAGCATTCCCGAAAATAAAACACTCAGGTATAAATCTGTAGCCACTTTGTAAGATTGTTTGGCAGTTTCTTTTAGAACTAAACATATTCTTACTATACAATCCAATAATTGTACTCTTTGGTATTTACCCAAAGGAATTGAGAAATTGTCTACAAAAAAAACTTATTCACAAAAAAGCCAGCACACAAATGTTTACAAAAGCTCTCTTCATAACTACAAAACTTGGAAATAACCAAAATGTCTTTTCGTTCTGTGAACTGATAAAAAAACTGTGGTACACCCAATGAAGCATTATTCATCACTAAAATTATATGAGCAATCAATCAAGCCACAAGAACACAGAGAAATCTTAAATGTATATAATATGTAAAAGATGCTAATCTGAAAAGGCAATACACTATATGTTATCAACTATATGACATTCTAGAAACGTCAAAACTATGGGAAGAGTAAAAAGATCAATTGTTGCCAAGAGATGGGGATGGGAATGTGTGAAAGGCACAGAGGACTTTTAAGTCAATAAAAGTACTTTGTATAACACTAAACAATGGATACACATCATTATGTATTTGTCCAAACCCCACAGAATACACAACACCAAGACCGAATCCTAATGTAAACTATGGACTCTGGGTAAGTATGATATACTAATACAGTTTCATTAACTGTAAAAAAAAATGCATCACTCTAATGGGAGATGTTGATAATGGGTGAAGCTGGGGATAAAAGGTATATGGGAAATCTCTACACCTTCCTCTTAAGTTGATGTGAACTTAAAACTTAAAAGACTTTTTTTTTTTTTTTTTTTCTTCCCCAGAGTGTGGCTCTATTGCCCAGGCTGGAGTGCAGTGGCACTGTCTCAGCTCATTGCAAAGTCCACCTCCTGGATTCAAGCAGTTCTCCTGCCTCAGCCTCCCAAGTATCTGGGATTACAGATGTGCACCGCCATGCCCAGCTAATTTTTGTATTATTAGTAGAGATGGGGTTTCACCATATTAGCCAGGCTGGTCTCAAACTCCTGAACTCAGTGATCCACCTGCCTCAGCCTGCCAAAGTGCTGGGATTACAGGCATGTGCCACCACATCTGGCCAAAACTGCTCTTAAAAAAAAGGGAAAGTCTTTGAAAACTTTTAAGATCTCTGCTAATCCAAAGGTTCTTTAATAGAATGAAAATGTCAGCCACAAAGAGGGAAAGATGCTTTCAATACATAAATCTAAAGTGGACAGAATTCTAAGAAAGCCCTCAAGATTGTATTTCTTGGTATATTCACCACATATAGGAGACCTTCCTTTCCTCATGAGCAAAGATCTGTGAATATAAGGAGATACTTTTATGATTATGTTGCTATAACAAAGATATTTTGCCGATACCATTAAGGTGTCTAGTTAGTTGACTCCAAAGGAAAATTATCTTGGGTTGACTTGATCTAATGAAGTAAGCCTTTTAAAGAGGCAGTAGTGGAAGCCTACCTGCTGTCGTAGATGAGAGAACAGTCCAGTTGTGAATTTCTGATGGAGAGAGTCAAGTGGCTTGGATATGGAGGTGGCCTCTGGGAGCTGAGATGGACCCTCGGCACACAGACAGCAAGGAAGCAGAGAGCTTTGCCCTACATCCATAGGGATTTGAATTCTGCCAATAGTCTAAAACGGCTCTGATGTGATTGATTCCTATAACATTCATATATGTTGATGCTATAATAAATGGCATTTTAAGCTTAATTTTCTAATTGTTCCTAGCATATATAAATTAAATAATTTGATTGAATTTGTATGGATTATAAAATTGAAGATTTTGATTTTAGTTATTAATCCTGCTAATACATCTATAGATTTTTTTAATGTTCTGCATATACAGTTATGTCTTCTGCAAGTAATGATAATTCTATTTCTTCTTTTCCAAGTCCTTATGCCTTTAAAAATAGTTTCTCTAATTGTATTGACTCTGACTTTGAATATTAAATGAGACTTCCAGTATAATAAAAATTTTATTATAGAGAAAATATGTTGTTCTATTTAACAGATACTCTCTCAGATTAAAGAATTTCACTTTTATTCCTAGTTTGTTAAATTTAATTTATTAAATCAATTAATTTAAATAATTGAATTTATTTAAATAAATTATTAAGTTTAAATAAATCACTAAATTTATTAAAATTTATTTTATTTAATTTGTTTTAAATTTCCCATCTGACAATCATTTCAATAGTTTAGAACATGTGTATTATGCTATTTGGGGTTTTCTGAGCTTCTTAAATCTGCAGGTTATTGCCTTTCACTAGCCTCCGAAAATCATCAGCCATCACCTCTTTGAATGTGGCCAGTGTCCCATTTCTGTTACTCCTCTTTTCTATGACTCCACTTGCAAATGTGCTATCCCTTTTGATTGTTCCCACTTCTCTAACGCATTGTTCACCTTTTTCATATTTTGTCTCTCTATGCTTTGAATTCGCTGTTTATAATTAGACGAGCCATTTATTAAAACATTGCAGAAGAAAGAAAACCTAATCTGCAATTGGTTGAACATCAGAATTTAGTCCCTGGAAGAATGGAAAAGTAAGTTTTTAAAACCAGTCAAATTTCTTACAGAAGTAAATGTACTTTATCATACATGTCAGCAATTGTGCTTCTTGATGTTTATCCAAATGAGTTGAAAACATTACTCAAAAATACCTGCACGTGAACGTTTATAGTAGATAAATCATAATTGCCGCATCTTAGAAGCCACCAGTATTTTTCTCAGTAAGTGAATAAACTGTGGTACGTGCAGACATGTTAAAAAAATTAAAAAAGATCAATGGATGCAGGGGGTTCTAAACCTAAGGTAGAGGAGGAATGGATAGTTAGACCAGAGGGGATTATTTATTTATTTTTATTTTTAAGGCATTAAAACTTTTCTGTCTGATAAAACAATGATGGACATATGTCATTATGTATTCATCAAATCTTATTGACTATACCAGACTAGGGGTGAACTCTAATGTAAACCAGAGATTTCCAGTAATAATCATGTATCAAAATCAGTTTATTGATTATAACAAATGCACTGCCCTGGAAAGGAATGTTGGTGACAAGGGAGGTTGTGCGTGTGTGACGACAGTGCATATATGGGAATCTTCTGATTTCTTAGGCAATTTTGCTGTGAACCTAAAACTGCCCAAAAAAAATTGTCTATTTTTATAAAATCAGATATTGTGAAATATGTGGTGTCTTAAATAAATATCAACATAAACAGTTCATAAATATTCTCTCCTACTCCAATCACACTTTTAGAATTTCATATAATTTAAAAGCCTGCACAAAAATAGAGCTATAATATACACCTTAAGAAATACAGCCAAGATCCTTTTATAAGTAAAGAGCCTAAAAAAGTCCAGTTTTGTCTTATTGAATCTCCCTAAAAAAGGAAAATGTAAACTGAGTTAATTCCAACAGACTATGGATCTTAGCCTACCTAATCCTACTACTGTGCTGTAAATATAACAATGTGAAAGCCATCTATTGCAGTTTTAAACTTTTCTCTATTGAAAGGAAATAACAGATAGGTACTTATTGAATTTTCTTAATATTTGGCTGGTGTGATGAACTGTGGCAACAACCGCCAAGTATTTTTTGAAATTCTGTTTGAATTTAAAAAGTAATTGGCAGAAAGATAATATTTAAAATATTGAGTATTCCCCTCTGACACTACAAGGTATATCTATTTAGCTAAAGACTTCATTGAATGACTTTCATTATAGCTTCATAATTATCTTTGTACATAACTGGAAGTTTTATTTTCTTATATAATTTTATATTGTTATTCTCAACAGAAATATTTCAACCCATTATTATTAAATTTTCTTTCACATTATGAAATACTCTGACCAAAAATATAAGGAAATTATAAAAACATGTGAATCGCACATTTTTATAAATGTTAATGTTTTATATGAGTTTTATACTTTGATTGAATAGAATATCACATTGCAGTTTATTCGCCTTTATCTATTCTTAAATTCTATTCAACTTCTTCACGAGAAATACTCACTCTTTGTAGATGAACCAAAACTTACACATAATCTGGGTTTCTCTAGGTAGAAACCATTTGCACAAAATGACTTTTGTTTCTTTCTTTCAAATTGTTGTAACTCGTATCTCACTTCTTAGCCTTTTGCACTGGTTTGTCTATTTAGAATGCAGTAATGTTTAAAAGGTTTGATCTATCCATCATTCTCAGCAAACTGAAACAAGAACAGAAAATCAAACACCGCATGTTTTCACTCATAGGCGGGTGTTGAAAAATGAGAACACATGAACACAGGGAGGGGCACCTCACACACTGGGGTCTGTGGGGTGGAACTAGGGGAGGGACAGCGGCGGGGGGGAGTTGGGGAGGGATAACATGGGGAGAAATGCCAGATATAGGTGGTGGGGAGGAAGGCAGCAAACCACACTGCCACGTGTGTACCTATGCAACAATCTTGCATGTTCTTCACATGTACCCCAAAACCTAAAATGCAATAAAATATATATTTTTAAAAAAAGGTTTGATCTAGTGTCCATTTTGTACTTTTTCTTTAAATATAAAAATTGATACTTACAGTCTATGATTGTATTGTGATTTGTCTGCAATTTATTCTTTTTGCAATTTATTACTATTGCAGTAGGATGCATTAAAATTTTGTAAATAAGCAAACTTAGTGTTATCTCTGAGTCATGAATCTATCTAACAATTTACAACAAAGGAGTAATTCTTCCCCTTAGCTTTATTAGAAGAGATGCTGAGATACAATAAACATCTAGTACTAAATGTCTACTATATAACTTCCTGTACTCCGGCATCATATCTGACATTGAATATTGTGGAACATAAAGCTCATGTTCTGTGGGATCTACTCAGAACCTAACAGTACAGCAAAGACAGAGATTCAACAGTTGCAGAAGAAAGGCCCCATGGAGCTTCTCTATCCAACAGCAGAAACTTCTGAAGAACGAGGACTATCATAAATTCCATTCTTGGGGTGGCTTCTATCCCAGGAGAGAAACCAAGAGTAAACCTCTTATGAATTTGCTCACTAGGGAAGTTTTCAGTCAACATGAAGACTGAAAGACCACTGCTACCTGCATTCACATTTTTACAAACTTTACCTCCTGTTTCTTCTCTTTAAAAAATCCATTTGTCTTTCCTAAAGAAATAAATCTGTTTGTCCTTCCTGTAGACGTCTTTTCCCTCCCCTCCCTTTCCCCTTGTACGTTAGGTATATAAACACCATATTCTAACCACCCCTTTGAGTTATATATCATGGAGGACTCCTGCATGCATGCATGTTGCATGTGTAAATAAACTCTTCTCTCTGTCTCTCTCTGTCTGTCTCTCTCCCCCTCTCTCTTTCTCTCTCTCTCTCCCCTCTCTTTCTCTCTCTCTCTCTCTTTCTGTGGAGTGCAGTGGTGCTATCTTGGCTCACTGCAGCTTCCACCTCCCGGGTTCAAGCAATCCTCCAACCTCAGCCTCCAGAGTAGCTGGAATTACAGGGGCGCGCCAACATGCCTGGATAATTTTTGTGTTTTTAGTATTTTAGTAGAGACGGGGTTCCACCATGTCAGCCAGGCTGGTTTCAACTCCTGACCTCAAGAGAGCTGCCTGCCTTGGCCTCCCACCAGGCCTGGCATTATAGATGTGAGTCACCCTGCCTGGCCTCTCTCTTCCTAATCTGTCTTTTGTCAGATTAATTCACAGGCCTCCAATGACTGAATATGATTCAATGATTTACAATTATCTTTGTAAATAACTTGAAATATATTTTCTAGCGTTATATAATTTTATATTGTTATTCTCATCAGAAGCGCTTCAACCCATTCTTGTTAACTGGTCTTTTTGCATTATAAAATAACCTGACCAAAAATACAAGGAATATTATAAAAATATATGAATCACAAATTCCTGCCTTCTTTATTAGATCATATATTAAAACCTTATAAATGGAAATGAAATAATTAACCTTATCTACTTTTAATAATAGAAACTATGCATTGTTGCAATAATACTGGACAATTTACCTTCAGATAATCTGTTATCGAGAGACATGTATGTATCATTGTATAGTAGAAGATATTTCTGTTCAATTAATTTTAAGAAAGACCATGAGGAAAACATGACAAGAAAGGAGAGAAGAGAGACTAAGAGGAAAGAAGCTGAAGAAAAAAAGGACACATGTCTCTCAAAAAAAATTGAAATATTATGGACCGCATTAATATACAAAAAAAGTAATACAGAATGTATATGGTACACAATTTTATGGCAAATCTTTATCACCAGAAGTAAATACATAGAATTAATTTTAAAAATAAACATTAAAGGCCTACATGCGAATCTATTTAAAGTAATAGATAATACTTAAATATTCTACAATACAGAAAGGTAAAAAAGTTTAAGAAAATTTCCTAAATTTAATGAGATTTACTGTATTGGCATCAAGTAGTGTATTATGCATTTCAATTACTATTTCGCTTCTTGTGACAAAATTACTGAACAAAATTATGCCGCTATAAAGCTATACTATTTTGTACTTCAAACAAATAAATATTGCCTACGGTTTTCTAAGGTAAACACCAAAGCAGCTGTCCAGACTGGCCACGCTGACCATTGAGATGAAATAAGTATGGTGCCTCTCTGCCTCTCAACACCACCTCAATATCGATCCAGACCTCTTTTCAAAAAATAAGCAGAAGAAAAAAATGTTCAGATTTTGGACTTTTTTTTTTTTTTTAATGGAGAGTTGGATATTACAGTTTTAATGAACTTTAAAGTCTCTCTATTCCTAAATTATAATATCAGTTACAATAATATCAATAGAAACTAGGTTAATAGAATTTTAATGCACAAAGATTTATGAATTTTATATCCGTTTTAACTGTACCCTTCCTACTATTATTAGATATTTATAATTCAGTCATTGTCAATAGGCTTCCCCCAGTTCGTCTTCGGATGTCATTACTGGGAGGTGAACATGGGGACAAGCAAATCATGGGATCTGAGTGTCTGCAAATAATCCCTTTTTTTTTTTGAGAGGCAGTTACCCAGGCTGGAGTGTTACCCAGTCTTGTTACCCAGGCTGGAGTGCAATGGCACGATCTCGGCTCACCACAACCTCCGCCTCCTGGGTTCAGGCAATTCTCCTGCCTCAGCCTCCTGAGTAGCTGGGATTACAGGCACGCGCCACCATGCCCAGCTAATGTTTTGTATTTTTAGTAGAGACGGGGTTTGACCATGTTGACCAGGATGGTCTCCAGCTCTTGACCTCGTGATCCACCTGCCTCGGCCTCCCAAAGTGCTGGGATTACAGGTGTGATTGACAAGAGGAAGTTTTGCTGTCTTCAGAACTTGGCTCTGGGCTATGGGTTTGAGAGAGGAAAAGCTCCTCTGAGCTGGTAATGCACCTTTAACTACCTTCCGGTTACTCCAAGTAGACATTTGTCTGGATTTGGATATTGGAATCATTTTCTTTTATAACTTTAGCAGTGGAGCCACTGAACCCATTTCTTGCTTCCTAAGATTTAATTAATGATGATCAAGGCTTCCTGAATATCTGTCTCGAAATAATCTGAATACTGCCAAATGTCCAGTTTATCCTGAGTAGGACAAATAAACCTCTAGCCACAAAAACATTTAGAGAAAATCACTTGGTGCTCAAAGCTGAAAACCACTCCTTGGTACAAAGTGACATCTCAAAAATATGGAATATTTCATAAATTATTAACACAAAGTAAGTAAATTAAAAAGTACATTTCAAAGATTAAGTATTGTCACAGTTGACTTTTGGGTCTTATGTTTAAATTTCTGTTCCAATAAGTATGTTCTAAGCTCTCAGAAAGAATAAACAACTTAAATAATGTAAATAGCATAATGTGAGCAGTGATGTCTTATCACCAAATTTGTAACTCAGAAAGGTTGCTGCTTTTTTTCTCTCTACAAATAAATAAATAACAAGTTTTTATGAAAAACCATGAGACAGGTGTAATAAGAGTGCTGAGGTCTATAAAACATGATCATTTTCAGAATCTTTATTCAGTTGCAGATAAATAGCTAATGTATCAAATAAATGAAAAGAGATGATCTAATACTGATCATAAGGATATGAGGAGTTCAAACAAGAGAAATATCAGTGGATCTTCAAGAATAAGTTAGGAATTTAGCAAAACTTTAGAATACAGAAGAAAACCAAATTCTAAGTGATATAACAGCATCGTTAAAATTGAGAAAAGTCGAAAAATGTATATGTATGAGGTATCTTTCCTCACCGGAACGTTAAGTTCTGGGGATTAATGGAAAATGATGGTTTTTTAAAAATACAGAATCAGATTTTAGAAAAATGTAAAGAGCTGAAGAACTCTTTGAACTTCAACATGTAGGCAAGAAGGAGCCTTCCTCGCAGTGAGGACACAGCAGGCTGTGTGCAGTGTAGCCATAGTAACCAAGTAGTTGATGATGGGGAAGTTTTTATAGAAGAATCCCAGCTAGGGCATGCAGAAGGAGTGATTGCATTTGGATACCCTGCTTTTCAGCCCCAGTGGAAAATAAAAATGGATGGAGACAATGAATAAGGATCACCTATAAAATAATTTCTTTTAACTATCAGAACTATATATTATTATGCTTCTAGATTTATTAGAAAATTTACCAAAAAATGTAGAGTATAAGGAATATGTACAATGATACCACGGAGACGAAATGGGGCAGATCAAGAATATGTGAAATTTTATAGAAAAAAAAACTTAGTTTCAATAAAAACATACTATATTAATAGATGAATACTTATTTACTAATAAAATGACATATCTGTGAGTTTAAAAAAATTCCAGAGCTAAAACATTTTTAAAATGTAGTTGGTGTGTAGATGAAACAAAATTGGTCAAATGTATTTAATTGTTAAAGTTGTATATTGAGCACATGAGAATTCCTTGTATACTCTTTGTACTTCTGTGTTAGCTTTAACATTTCCATAGACAAAAAGTTAAAACAATGTGAGAAAAGAGCTTTGCGGTGGCTTTCATGAATCTGTTCCATCCTATGATCCCCTAGGTGATCTAATATCAGGATTGAATCTCTCAAAGATTAAAAAATTCCTCATTAGGATAAAAGTAATTTTTATTTTAAAAAACACGTAGTTTTTTAAGGAGAACTGCAAATGTTAAATATGACATAATTAGTGCAATATTAAGAAATATGTGTGAAACCCTTTAGAATGAATGGAATATGAGACCAGTTAAAATGAAAACTAGTCTGATTTCTGCAGGGAAAATTCTTCTCTTGATTCAACATGAAATGCTCATTAGAAAACTTTATCTTCCCAAATGCAAACAAGAAAGTCTTCAGAATTTTTTTCAGAAAACATTACAGCAATATCAATTTATAATTAACTTCTTGAAGATTGATAGAATCCCATTATATTTTCTATATTTTGAGCACTGCAAAATTTCAAGTTCACAATGCTACGTTGGCAGAAGAAACCAAGGTAATATCCTTTGATAGTTTAACACCTGATGGTATATTTTTGAAGCAATTTTATAGGCATGCCCTTAGGAAAGTGGCATTTCAAAAGTAACGTATGATATACTCACTGTAACTAGATACAAATAAGCCTTATAACAGTGCTTTTAAGATTTCTGCTATACTGCTTTTGAATTCTGTCTAGACTTTGATGACAGCATTCAGTTACCAAGCCCAGGTAAGCATATTTAACAATACTTAGGTTAGCACAAAATTATGAAGGTGCCAAATGAGCTGAAACTCTTCCCTTTCACATGAGCAATCCGTGATTTGTGCTGTGCTTCTCTGTATAAAATGACTTCAACACTCTTTCTGGGCTGTAGTAAAACAGTCCTTTCCATTCTTCCTCCCCAGAAATGTAAGTCTAATGACAATTACCGCAATGGAAATAGGGGTTGAATGAAAAAATGTGAATGTGTTTTCAAAATAATTCTAATGAAATTTTTTTCAAACAAAATTATACTTAGAGTGATAACATTGAGGGAAATACATTCTTGATGAGGCAAAAGAAAATTGAAATTTAAAACGGTTACATAATGAAAGCAAAGCAAAATCTTGTGGAGGGTGTTTGGGAGTATTACAATATTTGCATTTTATATAAACTAATGACATTAATCAAACTAACCTTTTCCTTTACACTAGCCTCATAGGACCTCTGAAAACTCTTGATATTTACTCAAAATAACAAAATCTGATGAAATTTAATACAGTAGGTTTCTTGCAATTTGGGGATCTTTCAAAGAAACTATCACAAAGCAAATTATTTTCATAGTTCTTCAAACTTCACTTTTATTCTTTATTATTTTTTGTTTTGCTATTAACTTTATTTTCACCAACTGCCAGTTTGAAAAAAGTCTACATTATTTACAATATCATTCCTGAATTATCAGATTTCATGTTGTACAAATCAAAATCTCTTGTTATATATTCTTTGTATTATCATACCCTAAGGTTTAGGAGCAAAACAACACCTAGAATTAACAATACTGAAGTTTTCATTCTATGCCCTTGTGCTGGCTAAGGATATACTGAATTCAAGAAGCGTCTGTAGACTCTTCCGTGGAAGGCCTTCTGATGCTGGGATCTGTGGCTGCTCTGCCTCCCTGCTTCCAGGGCAGCGGCGCAGATGACAATGTCCAACCTCCAGCAAAGCTCAAGACAGCAGGGCTGGCACGTGGAGCCCGGCATGCGATGAGAACTCGGCATTCCAAAGGAAGAGAGATGGAGGCCGGGCGCGGTGGCTCACGCCTGTAATCCCAGCACTTTGGGAGGCCGAGGCGGGCGGATCACGAGCTCAAGAGATCGAGGCCATCCTGGCCAACCTGGTGAAACCCCCGTCTCTACTAAAAATACAAAAAATTAGCTGGGCGTGGTGGCGCGCACCTGCAGTCCCAGCTATCCGGGAGGCTGAGGCAGGAGAATTGCTTGAACCCAGGAGGCGGAGGTTGCAGAGAGCCGAGATTGCGCCCCTGCACTCCAGTCTGGCGCCTGGTGACAGAGCGAGACTCTGTCTCAAAAAGAAAGAAAGAAAGAGAGATGGAAAGGGGAAGAATTCCTTTTAGCTGCATTTCATCCCTACATTTAAAATTATTTCTTTGCAAATTTCACTCACTAACTCTAAACTCAAAAAACCACTCAAATCTTAACTGCATGTGCTCAGAATTCTGTACCTACACTAGTGCCTACCACATGGTAGACACTTAAGAGAAATGATGGTAGAAATGAGATGAGGGAGACAAACTGCAGAATGTCACACCTGCATATGAGATGACACTAGTAGAAGGGGCTTTGATCTTATTCCAGGAAAGAAGTGTTATTGGTGAAGCATAGCACACAATACGGTTGCTACATTTTTTGAAACTGTCTTTGATTGCATTGAATAAAACACCTGGGAAGAAAGCTATATAAAAGATTTGAGTTTCAAGGAATTACATGTTGATTAATGTTCTTTCTTTCCTGTCATTCTCACTGCAGTAATTTTATCAGTCAGGTAGCTGTCCAATGGCTAAATACTCTCAAAAAGTTTAATGTGTTTTTATCTTTTATTCATATTTTCATTATATCTTTTTATAAAGTTCTGCAGGTGGAGAGAGTCAGGTATGGATTGCCAAAACTTTGGAATTCTTCATTAGCTCATCTGTGTTCTCCCAGATATCACCAACGAAGTATCATTTTGCCTTCAGTATATACATTCTAGCAATAAAAAATATTTTTAAAATAGGAACAGAATATTTGATCCCCTTTATAGCTTCTGGGTTTTTTAAATAATCTATGGCTATGCAAACAATTCCCCGTAAAGACAGAACTGAAATAATTATGCAAAGCTCATTTTGGTTTATGAAAATATTTGTGGCACTATATATTTTTTTACATTTTTCTTCCATTTAGTCCTTGGGAGAATACATTGTGACGGTTTCAACCCTGTGAGATGTCCTTAGGCTTAAGTGGCCTGATTTAGAATCCCATAATTGTATTATTAATTTGTTATATCAAACAAAGAATACATTTAAGTAGATGTAATTGAACAGTGAACACACACTACTGTATATTATCTCACATGGGCTTTTCTAGTACCTTGGCACTCCAAGGTTTTTAGATTTGAAAAACTGAAAACTTAAGGATGGCAGTCACATTGTTTGTGAAATGACTAATTGATTCAATTAAGTTATATGTACAAAAAGGTTTTCTTGTATTTTGAAGTGTTGACAAAGTGACTGGATTTATATAAGCTGTATGAAAAATACAGTCTTGATTTTAATAGAGAAAAACTGACAGCTCTAAAGCTCTTGGTTAAAATGTGGCCATGTTTTAGTTTATTCTTTTATAAGAGCATTATGTATATATTAGTTATTCATTTGACTTAGGCAACTATATCTAGTCAACTCTCAGGCTATATATCTTTAACCTACTACATGAACAGTATGTGTAAGGGAAGAATCATGATCCTTCAAAAACCTTGAGAGAAATCAATGGAATTGGTAGTTACATCTATTCATATGTTTTTTCAAAAAAATATGGATTTTAACACTTTATTACTTTAATTACTTATAGGCAAGACAAATCTAAATATATGTTTAGCCTAGAAGGGCATTTTTTAAATGGTAAATGAGAAAAAAAGGTGAGGGGGGCTTAAAGTTTCTCAAGTGTAAAACAAACAGTAAAGCTTAAGTAATGGAAAGAGTAACCTAGTGGGCTATTTTTCCGTTTTGGTCTCTCATGATGTCCTCTACTGCTATGCATGGGAAGGTCTTACCTTATGAATCTGCAGAATTAGCACTTGCCTTGCTGTCACTACTGAATCTGAGCATACAAATACCCTTTTCAGCTGGGGCACAGACACACAGCCTCAGTCCCACTCATCAGGACTTTCTATCCTAGAACGTAGGAACTGATGCAGAAAAGTGTCCAGGACCCTGGAGAATCCACCACGTCTTCAGTGCTTGTTGACCTCAGCTCTGTGACCACATCCATCCAGTGTCCAGTGCAGGGGCAGAGGAGGCCAGGCCACCTGGCAACCATGAGCATCACCACAGCACCTCTGTGACTCACAATGGCCCTGACCTGAGCAACATTCTGTGCTTATCTTTTTGTTCCATTTTTTAGGTTTTGTTTTGTATTGTGCTGGTGGTGATAATGTGAGATATTTAATATCCTGTTTATAAAATATTTTACTTGAAACTGGGATGGTAATAGAAGTGGATTGAAAATTAAAAAAAATAAAACTACAGGTAAATTTTACTTAATAACTTAAGAAAATTCATATAGTTGGGAGAAATGAAAAGAACTATTTATTTTTCTAGAAAGCCAGGCAAAGAAATGTAAAAATAAGATCACATATAATTGATGTTAAGTACAAAATCGATTCAAGGGAAAATATTAATTTGTCTGAGTGTTTGGCATCTAACAGCAAAGTCACTGATTTTCTAAGAGTTTCATATTCTTTAGTTGGTCCTGTGTATAAGTCCAGACACTTGAACTACATTTGAAAACAAAAAATGTTTTTAAAAATCCAAAACCTCAGAAAAACTGTAACTATTTTTGAATGTCAATCATGTTTATTACTACACTAACTTAAGCCAATGTCTCACTTAGTCTCTGTATTCATGTCTTTAAAACGGGAATAATAAAAGTTTACTTATGGAGTTGTCAGAAACACTAAATGAGGTAATTTACATTAGGAAAACCTCACTATTTATCAATTGATATTATGATTTAACTGAAATGCCAAAATATTATCTGATGAGATTGTGGATCTGACTCATTATTTAGTCAAGGGTCCGTACAGTGCAGCATAAAAGAGAAAGAGCACCAAAGGATGGGTACGAGGATTAGTAAGTTAAAGGGGACAATGGCTAAGCCATCTGGGATTAATGAATCAGTATTACATAATAAGGCTGCACATTTTAAACTCACTGCATTTTTATCTGTTGGATATTCTGACTGTATTGCATTAAAATTGTTACAATTCATCAAAAACTTAATGACAGCATAAAATTTAAATTCTATTGCAGTAATTCAATTCGTTCTTTAAATAATATCAAGTTTCAATTTTGACTAGATCTTTAATTTTCATGTAGCTGTTACATTCTTAATTTTTATCAAACAGTAATTTCTTAATTTATTATACTGATTTTCAAACCCAGATAGTGCTATATTGTATTTTTCTGGTTTTTTTTTTTTTTTTTTTTTTTTTAATTTTACTTTAAGTTCTGGGATACATGTGCAGAATGTGCAGGTTCGTTCCATAGGTATGCACGTGCCATGGTGGTTTGCTGCACCTGTCAACCCATCATCTAGGTTTTAAGCACCGCGTACATTAGGTATTTGTCCTAATGCTCTTCCTCTCCTTGACTCCCACCCCCCAATAGGTCCTGGTGTGTGATGTTTCCCTCCCTGTGTCCATGTGTTCAAATTGTTCAACTCTGTTTTTACCTTGGAATATGACAAAGTGGTACAGCTAGTTTTGGCATGAAGCTGATGTTTGCTAGAGGTTTGACATGACCCTAGCGCACACATGCCCACAGAAGTCACAGATTCTACTAAGCTAAAACCCATGTAGGATTTTGCTAATTGAAGCAGAAATTTCAAGAACAATGGAAGATTGCTAAATTTTTATTGAGCAACCATTTGCCAAGTAGAACGTGTCTTATCTTTGGTTTCAACCACTTTAATTTCATTTCAACTAGTATTCATTGAATTAAGTTTACCTGAAACTGCTAATACCAAGATAAAGTGAATGCTATTCTTGGTCTCTTGTTTCTGGTAGAAAAGCCCAACATAAAAAAGTAGTAATGGAATGAAGATTTTCAGCAAATAGTAAACTGTTATGCATTCATATGGGATGGATGTTTAATCTGGGGAGTACAAGAGGGCTTCTATTTGAAGGCTGAAGAGAAGGAGGTATAAAGGAATCATGAGTGGAGAGGGGAAACAAGAGAGCATGAAAATAGAGGAGTATGTTTAAAGGGAAGAAAAATGGACCATGACCAGATAGAGAGACAGCATCACCGTGCTCAGATTTTTACAGCTGATGCATACAGAATAGGGAGGAATGTGTCTCAAAAATGTACTGGAGGTTTGGAGTAACCAATGTTGAAGGCATTAAACCAATTCTCTTTGGTAAATATACATTTGCATTACTTAGCCTCTACCTGAATACTCCCTATTTTTTAAAATCCCCTCTTTAACTTAGAACAGTTTCAAATTTTTAGAAAAATTATAACAGTGATAGAGAGTTCCCATGTAGCTCATACCCAGATGCCCTTACAAATATCATAAGGATTATTGATTTTTGTACATTAGTGTGGTACATTTTAATAACATTTTTATTGCATGTTATCAGGATTCTCATTGTCAATATGACTTCCCACCTTTGATGTTGATCTTGATGATTTGACTCGGGTAGAGTTTGTCAGGTTTGTCCTCTATAAAGTTACTGTGTTTCTCCTTTTCTCCCCTTTCCACATTTTTAGGAAGGAAGTCACTGTGCACAGCCAACATTTCAGGTGAAGGGTTATAATTCATCCGCTCCAGGAAGAAGTATGTACATAAGATATTCAAATTTTTCTTCAAAGGAGATTTAATTTTTCTCTTGCATTTACTTATTTTAAAATGCATTAAACATTTGCATTTATTTATTTCTGTCAGTATGAGCTTATGATTATTGGTTCTAGACTCTGGATTATGATTCATTTGTTTTGTTGCTCAGATGCTTCTAGTTTTGACCATTGGGAGCTCTTTCAATTGCTCCGTATGTCCCTTTGACATACCCTCATCATTGTGGATTTTTCTGAGCACTTGATTAATTTTCTGGTACTATGACATGTGCTAGTCTCATCTTGCTTATTTCCTTTCCCAGACCTGGAAACAGCCGTTTGTCCAATTGGTCTTGGTTCCTTTTGTTGATGAATGTTATTAGAAACCAAGACCTGGGCAATAGCTGTGCTCATTGCTACTGAGTTGTCCTTACCTCTAGTTTCTCCCAGCTGGCAGAGGAAGAAAAGATGTGTGCATGTACTTGCCTGCATGCATGCACAGGGCTATAAAACTTTTTCTCTAGCTATCCATCTATATTTTTATCAAAATAAATAAAATTCATAGTGATGTCTTCAATTCTAATATATTACTACATAGATCATTCTAGAATTCTACCTGTATTTGTCTGTAACCTTCCATGCCAACAGTGAGACACCTGGCTACTGCCACTGACATTTCATTTACTTAATTGCTCATGTCTCATTTAAAAGTACAGTGATTTCATTGTTGTTAACCTTTACCTACATGGGGAATAACTTTATCAATCTCAGTACGGGGCTCACAAAGTGTTTATTTAGTCTACAGACATCACTCATTTAAAAAGTTACTTAGGTCAGACCCTTTCCCCCACTCCTTTCAATGACAATATTTCATACATTTACAGTGAAAATACTTTTTCAAAGTTATATTTCATCTTGAAATCCCTTGGTCTCCTAGATATGTGTGTATAGACATATATATATATA
>NW_022436975.1:1924521-1992185 GCF_009761245.1 Sapajus apella | reverse complement strand
CCACCATGCCCAGCTAATGTTTTGTATTTTTAGTAGAGACGGGGTTTGACCATGTTGACCAGGATGGTCTCGAGCTCTTGACCTCGAGATGCACCCGCCTCGGCCTCCCAAAGTTCTGGGATTACAGGCGTGAGCCACCGCGCCCGGCCCGTTAGGCACATTTTTAATGTCAAATTTTAAAATCTAATCCCTTATTTATTCTTATAAAATGTATTAACCAGATTTAAAATGAGTTTCAGTACTTTTTTTTTGAGACAAGCTCTTACTCTGTCACCCCAGCTGAGGTGCTGTGGCAGGATCTTGGCCTACTGCAACCTCTGCCTCCTCATTTCAAACAATTCTCTCAGCTGAGTAACTGAGACTACAGGCTTACAACACCATGCCCAGCTAATTTTTGTATATTTTGGTAGAAACAGGATTTCACCATGTTGGCCAGGTTGGTTTTGAACTCCTGACTTCAAGTGATCCACCTGCCTCAACCTCCCAAAGCCCTGGGATTACAGGCTTAAGCCATCACACCAGCCTGAGCTCTCAGTAGTAAATATTAATTAATATACATTATTTCTGTCTTATCAATGATTGCTTATTCAGAATATATAATATTTAAAATTATGCTTTTGGAAAAACATTTATCATCTATTTTTTATTCACATTTTTATTTTCCTTTTAAATAGGATTGTTAATTCCCTATTTGTATTAATATTAAATTCTGTACTATAATTTGGCTCACTCACTTTAATATTTTATTGTACTTATTATTTAAATTATTTTCATTTGAAAAAACATAAAACAGGCTACAACAAGTTATGTTGAATGGCTCCCTTGTTCTTATATTAAAGGAAATATGGTACAGCACAATAAGGGAAGTCTATGGAAGTTTCAAATCAAACCTTTCAATAATCACCAAAAAATACTGAATAAATTTAACTTACTAAATCAACATCAGAACATTTTAAATGTGAAATGCAGCTCAAAAGAAAAAATACTGTAGACATGCTTTTACAACGGGGAAGTAAGAACCTTCCAAAAGCCATTCCTCTAGGAAAGCAAAGAGAAACTGGCAAAAATTAACAAAACAAGCTTTCTTGAAAGTCTTAAAACTAACTGAAGCATTGCAACAATCCTTATTGAAGAAAAGCAATGAATATTAGTAAAAACAGAAAGCTTTGTGGTCTTCAAATTTATTACACTTAAATCTTCATCTCTAGCTCTGTGCTTAACTTTTGTTTGTTTAATTTCACTAGTTGAGACCAAGTTCAAACAAACCACAGTAAACTTCTAAGACCAGCAGCCTCACAACCACAGCAGTGTGAAAACCAGTAGTCTCATAGTCACTGAAAGAGAAAGAATGGGTCTAGAATTCTCAAAAAGCCTACTGGTAATCATTATTTTACCTGGGTGGCAGCTCCTTAAAGCTCCATTTCCAGGGCTTGTCTTTGGCATGACTCCAGAGCTTGTGAATGACTATGTGTCTAGGATGTTGACTGAAAAGAACATCAGAAGCACCTGACATGCTGATAAGTTTGGACTAACAAAAAGATGGCAAATAGTTAAAAAATTAAAGGCTGGGTGCGGTGGCTCGCGCCTGTAATCCCAGCACTTTGGGAGGCCGAGGTGGGTGGATCACGAGGTCAAGAGATCGAGACCATCCTGGTCAACATGGTGAAACCCCGACTCTACTAAAACTACAAAAAATCAGCTGGGCATGGTGGCGTGTGCCTGTAATCTCAGCGACTCAGGAGGCTGAGGCAGGAGAATTGCCTGAACCCAGGAGGTGGAGGTTGCGGTGAGTTGAGATCGTGCCATTGCACTCCAGCCTGGGTAACAAGAGTGAAACTCTGTCTCAAAAAAAAAAAAAATTTAAAAAATAATAAATGTAATAGTCATAGAAGACTGGGAAAAACTTACATATTCTTGGGACATGCTGGAGCAACAACTAATTGTTATATTAAAAAGCAAATCCAGGAAAGCCACTAAACAAACAATAACAACAAACATAGCAATAGCAATAAACCCAGTGGAGGTGGAGAAAACCTAATTTATAATTTTACTACATAATATTTTAAATACTTAATTTTCAACCAAAAAAGCTATAAAGCATCCATGGGAACAGCAAAGCGTGACCTGTGCACAGGGAGGAAAAAGAACTCAATAGAAACTACCCCTAAAAAATACAGATGTTTCACTTACTAGGCAAAGGCTTTGTCAGCCATTATAGATATGTTCAATAAGCTAAAGGAAATCATGTCCTTTAAAAAGTAAAGAAAACTATGAGAATTATTTCTCATTTTATATATACATATACAGTTCCAGAAGCAAAGGAGCAAGATAAAGGAACAAGAAGATTATGTGAAGAAAATGATAGCCAAAATACGTCTCAAATTTGATGAAAAAAAAAATCTGCACTCTAAGAAGTTCAAAGAACTCCAAACAGAATAAACTCAAAGAGATCCACAACTAGACAAATCTTCATCACAGTACAAACAAAGACAAGGAGAGAATCTCAAAATTAGCATGGAAGGAGAGACAAGACACATGGAAAAGATAGATGCTCAGTAAGATTAACAAATGACTTCTCACCAGAACCATGTAAGCTGGAAAGCAATGGAATGATGTATTCAAAGTGCTTAAAGAAAAAGACAGGCAGTAATAACTTTAAAATGAAGTGGAAATTAAGCAATTCTAAGATAAAATAGATAAATTAAGTAAATAGTCACTGGTAGACCCAACATACAAGAGTTAGATATAGGTTTCTCAGGGAGATCTTTAGGCTGAAATTAAAGGATAGTAGATAGCAATTTGAATTCATGAAGAAATCAAGAACAAAGTAAACATATACACAAATACAAAAGAGAGTGGACATGTAATTTTGCTTATAGCGCCCTTTTTTCTTATCAGATATCAAAGGAAACTATAAACACAATAATTACAAAACTGTATTTATGGGCTTAAAAATATAAAAATGTAATTTACACTACAAAATAGCAGAAAGTTGGGGAGAAAGGACAGAACTGTATTAGAGAAAAGTTTTTGTATACTATAAAAATTTTATTACTATTAGCCTGAACCTAATGGTTTTAAGTCATTAGATGTAATTCCCAAGAAAACCACTAGAAATTACTCAAAAATATAGTATGAGAAAGAATATGAATATTCCAGAAAATTTATATTTAACACAAAAGAAAAAAGAAGTTAAAAACAGAACAACCAAGAATACTTACATAAATATTGACAGAGAAACAGAAACAGCAAAATGGCTACTATAATTTCTAACTTACCAGTAATGTAATTATATGTAAATAGCTAAGCAATTCAATCAAAAGGCAGATATAGGCAGAATAGGTTAAAATAATATAATTTAACTATGTTTGGTCTATAAGAGACATATGTTTAATTCAAAGACACGAAGTTGAAAGTAAAAGAACAGAAAAAGTTGTATTAGCACATAAAGAGAGCTGTAGTGGTTACATCTTCTGCATTCTTCAAAAAAGTCAGACTCTGAGACAGAATTTTTTCCTAGGGACAAAAGACATTTTATAATGGTAAAAGGGTCAATCCATCAGGAGGAAATAACACTTATAAATATATGTGCACTTAAAATTATTGTCCCAAAATACATATAATAAAAACTGATAGAATTAAATGAAGAAATAGACAATTTTACAATAATATTTGGAGACTTTTATATCTCAATTTGAATAAGAGATAAAACAAGAAGACAGCAGATTAGGAAGAACAGGCTTAAGCAACACTACAGAGCAACAAAACCTCATAGACATATATAGAAATGTCCTCTCAATAAAAGCAGAATAAACTAATCTCAAGTGTTCATGGATTATTGCATAGAATAGATAAAATTCTATGACATAAAATAAGCTTAATAGGTTTAAAAGGATCAAAACCATGCAAAATATGTCTACTATTTTGTACTTTGTAAGACACAATTGGAAAAAAATACAAAAAATATCTAGACACAATGAAATGAAATTAAAAATTCACAATAGAAGTAAATTTGGGAAATTTACAGATAAAGTGAAATTAAGCAATTAATTAAAGTACTTCCACTTGTAAATAACACATCAATGAGAAAAATTATAATGGAAATTAGAAAATGCTTTAATATGAATGAAAATGAACACACGACAAACAAATTTATGGAATACAGCTAAATAAAAGCTTAGATACACATGTATAATGAAAACCTGCCATGTTCAATCAGAATCAATAGCCTCATAGTCTTAAATCAACAGCCTAAACTTTCACCTTAAGAAATAGTCAAAGAATAGCAAACTAAAACCAAAGCAAACAGAAGGAAGAAAATAAAGCTTAAAAAGAGAGAGAGAAACACAAACACACACACACACACACACACACACACACACAGACCAGGAAACAGTGGAAAAAAAATCAATTAAAGAACGTTTTTCATATGCGATGTTTCTGTCTAGTTTTTGCATCTTATTCTATGGCCTCACAGAATGTGTTTGGCAGTGTTAAGTCCTTTTATATTCTTGGAAGAGTTTGTGAAGGATTTATTTAATTCTTTTTAAATAAGATAAAGGCACCACAGGAAAAGAAAAGGTACTCAGGCCAGCATCCCTTAAAAATATTGGCAATTGTATCCTCAGTAAAATGCTAACAGAACAAAGGAACATGTAAAAAAAAGATACAAAATATAAAGGACAAAACCAGGTGATAATATCAATATTTAAAAAGAATACTTGTAAAATCCAACCTTCTTTCATGATGAAAACAAAGAATAGAAGGTAATTTCTTCACCTGATAACTTCTCTGAAAAACTCATAACTAACATCTTACTTAACTGTAATCCACAAAATATTTTCTCCCTAACATCAGTAATAAGCCAAGAAATATTGCTTTGGACATTTCTGTTCAACATTGTACTGGTGAATCTCGCCAGGGCAATTAGGTAAGAAAAGGAAAAAGTCATATTTTATTTGCAGATGATAGAATCTTATGTACCTAAATTCTAAGGAATCCACAAATAAAAATACTTTAAGGTTAATATATAAAAGTAAACTATATTTCCATATACTAATCATAAAATTATAAAAAATGAAATTAAATAATTTTACTTAAATAATATCAAAGCTATACTTAGGCATAAATTTTAAGCAACAAAGGTAAGATTTTTAAACTGAAAACAATAAAATGTTGTTGAAAGAAATTAAAGAAAACAAATAGATATCACATGTTCTTGGATTGGATGACAATAAATTTTTTAGATGTTATTACTTCCCATATTGATACACCATACAGATTCAACATAATCCCTATTAAAATTCCAGTCACTTTTGTTCAGAACATGTCATTTATCTTAAAATTCATGTGGAAATATAAAGGATTCAAAATTACTAGAACAATCTTGAAAAAAAAAACAAAGTTGTGGGGCATATGCCTTTGTATTTAAAAAGTTACCATAAAGCAAAACTAATTAACAAATATGGTACTATTAGGATGACCACATAGATCAATGGAATAAAATTGAGAGTCCTGGAATAAACTTTTCATTTAATGTCAACTGATTTTTAACAGGGGTCATTAGAGGAAAGAGTAGCCTTTTGAACATAGTGGTGGGAGAACTGGCTATATACATTTTTTAAAAAGTTGAACGCTACATCACTTCGTAATTAAAAATTAAATCAAAAGGGATTGTAGACCAAATCGTAATGCTATCTCTGTTAAATTCTTATCTGCCATAGCCACCTGCTAAAAACTTGAAGGTCTGAGATTTCTACCCTGCTTGTAAGATTATAGTTTACCTTGCCACCATTTTATGGATGCTGGTAGAAGTCACAAGACTCCTGTGTAAGAAAAAGCTCTTTAGGATTCAGCAGGCAGCATCGGCATCATCACTGCTGCCTACGATTTCCCATACAGGTGGATCAGAGGGAGGCCTGCATATGCACATTACAGGAGCTGAGCTCTGAACTGTGCAACCCAAGTCTTTTATAATGCTCCGTAATTGAGCTTTTTCCTTTACTCTGGAGAGACACTGTATCTTCCAAGGCCATTTGCTAACAAATGCCTTTGAAGAGATACTCTGTAACAGATGATAGTTGGAGCCTTGCTTGCAAGACAGGCAGAAATGCATGACCCAGGAAGAACTGTCTCCTAAACCATCATGTCCACATTCCTGGAAGGAAAAAGAAGGCAAAGGGCCAGTGACATCTTTTCCTCATTTAAGCCTACTCCTTCTTAAATAGGATTAGAATTCAATAAGCCTTTCCCAAAGGTTTTTTTTTTTTTTTTTGAGACAGTGTCTTGCACTATCGCCCAGGCTGGAGTGCAGCGGTGTGATCTCGGCTCACTGCAGCCTCCTCTCCGCCAGGTTCAAGCAATTCTCCTGCCTCAGTCTCCTGAGTAGCTAGGATTACAGGCGCCTCCCACCATGCCTGGCTATTTTTTGTATTTTTAGTAGAAAAAGGGTTTCTCCATGTTGGCCAGGCTGCTCTCCAGCTCCTGGCCTCAAGTGATCTGCCCGCCTCAGTCTCCCAAAGTGCTGGGATTACAGTCGTGAGCCACTGCACCTGGCCCCAGCAAGTCATTTCTAATTGCCCTGAATTGTTTCATAGGACAATTCCTATCTATAGAGAAGGCCAGTACAGGTCATTTTACAGTAAGGCATAGGACTACCTTAAAAAGTTGTCATTCTGAGGGGAGGGGAGGATGGATATTGGAAGACCAACTATTGGTTTATATTTATTTTATCTCCCAAGGGGTATTCCAAAAACATAAAACTTAGGTTTATCTTTCCCTCAGGCTAAAAAACAGAGACTGTCATTTGCGTTATATTGCTCAGATGCACTCAGTAAACACTTATTGAATATGGATAATTTTAGAGTTGCAGGTTTTCTATGGTCATTTTCACCAAAAGAATGCTGTAAAATTTATGAAAAAATTATCTGTGCTAGATTTTCTCTTAATGTAAAGGTTTTTAATAAGCAAAAAGCATTTGTATAATAACACTCACCCTCTTTGCTATATTTCGTTTTTGTAGAATAGCTTCTCAGTTCCTCCTCCACATTATCACTTACTTCCCAGATACAGTAAGGTCTCAACTGAAGTAAGAAGCTTAATCTGTAAATGAGCAAACACTATCTTACGTATACTGACATATTACCACCATTATAGAAATTGTGCATATCCTGATTTGTATAATTTTCACAAATGATCATTTCTTATATTAACAGTTTCATAAAAAAATAAAAACACTTTGTAGCAATTGTGAATGTCAGTTCATTTTTGATTTGGCTCTCTTTAAGTCTGTTATTGGTGTATAGGAATGCTCGTGATTTTTGCGCATTGATTTTGTATCCTAAGACTTTCCTGAAGTTGCTTATCAGTTTCAGGAGATTTGGGGCTGAGACTATGGGGTCTTCTAGATATACAATCATGTCATCTGCAAATAGAGACAATTTGACTTCCTCCTTTCCTAATTGAATACCCTTTATTTCTTTTTCTTGCCTGATTGCTCTGGCTAGAACTTCCAATACTGTGTTAAATAGGAGTGATGAGAGTGGACATCCTTGTCTAGTGTCAGATTTCAAAGGGAATACTTCCAGTTTTTGCCCATTCAGTATGATATTGGCTGTGGGTTTGTCATAAATAGCTTATATTATTTTGAGATACGTTCCATCAATAACTAGTTTATTGAGAGTTTTTAGCATAAAGGGCTGTTGAATTTTGTCAAAGGCCTCCTCTGCATCAATTGAGATAATCATGTGGTTTTTGTCTTTGGTTCTGTTTATGTGGTGAATTACATTTATAGACTTGCATGTGTTGAACCAACCTTGCATCACCGGATGTAAAGGACCTATTCAAGGAGAACTACCAACCACTGCTCAACAAAATAAGAGAGGACACGAACAGATGGAGAAACATTCCATGCTCATGGTTAGGAAGAATCATATCATGAAAATGGCCATACTGCCCAAAGTAATTTATAGATTCAATGCTATCCCCATCAAGCTACCAATGACCTTCTTCACAGAACTGGAAAAAAACCACCTTAAACTTCATATGGAACCAAAAGAGAGCCTGCATAGCCAAGTCAATTCTAAGCAAATAGAACAAAGCTGGAGGCATCATGATATCTGACTTCAAACTATACTACAGGCTACAGTAATCAAAACAGCATGGTACTGGCACCAAAACAGAGGCATAGACCAATGGAACAGAACAGAGCCCTCGGAGACAATGCCACACATCTACAACCATCTGACCTTTGACAAACCTGACAAAAACAAGCAATAGGGAAATGATTCCCTGTTTAATAAATGATGTTGGGAAAACTGGCTAGCCATGTGCAGAAAGCAGAAACTGGACCCCTTCCTCACACCTTACACTAAAATTAACTCCAGATGGATTAAAGACTTAAACGTAAGACCTAACAACATAAAAACCCTAGAAGAAAACCTAGGCAAAACCATTCAGGACATAGGCATAGACAAGGACTTCATGACTAAAACACCAAAAGAATTGGCAACAAAAGCCAAAGTAGACAAATGGAATCTAATTAAACTCCAGAGCTTCTGCACAGCAAAAGAAATAATCATTAGAGTGACCCAGCAACCAACAGAATAGGAAAATATTTTTGCAATCTACCCATCTGACAAAGGGCTAATATCCAGAATCTACAAAGAACTAAAACAGATTTACAAGAAAAAAATAAACAAACCGATTCAAAACTGGGCAAAGGATGTGAACAGACACTTTTCAAAAGAAGACATATATGAGGCCAACAAACATATGAAAAAATGCTCATCATCACTGGTCATTAGAGAAATGCAAATCAAAACTACATTGAGATACCATCTCACACCAGTTAGAATGGCAGTCACTAAAAAATCTGGAGACAACAGATGCTGGGGAGGATGTGGAGAAACAGGAACACTTTTACACTGTTGGTGTGAGTGCAAATTAGTTCATCCAGTGTGGAAGACAGTGTGGCGATTCCTCAAGGACCTAGAAACAGAAATTCCATTTGACCCAGCAATCCCATTACTCGGTATGTTCAAAGCATTATAAATCATTCTATTATAAGGACACATGCATGTGAATGTTCATTGCAGCACTGTTTACAATAGCAAAGACTTGGAACCAACCCAAATGCCCATCAATGATAGAATGAAGAGGGAAAATGTGGCACATATACACCATGGAATACTATGCAGCTATAAAAAACAATGAGTTCATGTCCTTTGTAGGGACATGGATGAACCCGGAAACCATCATGCTCAGCAAACTGACACAAGAACAGAAAATCAACCACCACATGTTCTCACTCATAGGCAGGTGTTGAACAATAAGAACACATGGACACAGGGAGGGGAGCATCACACACTGGGGTCTGTCAGGGGGAAATAGGGGAGGGACAGCAGGGCTGGGGAGTTGGGGAGAGATAACATGGGGAGAAATGCCAGATATAGGAGATGGGGAGGAAGGCAGCAAACCGCATTGTCCTGTATGTACCTACATAACAATCCTGCATGTTCTTCACATGTACCCCAAAATCTAAAATGCAATAAAATATAAAAAGTAAAAATAAATAAATAAATAAAAACACTTAAAAAAAAACTCTGTTGATTAGTAATCAGTATAGAAAAATAGAAAGGGAATGGAACACAAAAAAGCTATAGCATTAACAAGTCAAAGTTCCTCAGTGGAGGGACTGTGAAGTCTGTAGGAAGGAAGGACATCATATGCCTTTAAGAGGCAGGGCTGGCTGTCCCAGAAAATGAGGGAAAAGGACTTGAGACCAGTTAAAATAAGTCTGACCTGTTTTACTGTTTTTCCTAGGTATAGCAGTCCATTTAAACAGTACAAAGCATGTTAAAATTGAGCTCCAAATTGATGTCCTTTACAAGGCTATGTATCAAAATACTAGGAATTGTTTCTATTTCTACTGCTGGGCTTTTAATATTATCCTAAATGTTTTACATGACCATGTACTAATTTTACAACTTGAAAACAACAAAGCTAATTTCAGTCATGAAAATATGATATAGTATAGTTATAAAGTCTTATAACAGTTACTGACACTTTTAAATTGAACTTTTTAATTAAATAAACGGTATTAGCAAATAGGCAAAAAAGAAAAATAAATACGCCAAAACAACAAAAAACAGATTTGAGAAAAAAAGTCTACTTTTTATTTCCAAGGTTGTATTTAAATGCATGACAAATGCAAAATACTTATTGATATTTTTAGGAACAACTTCAGCTGTTTTATTTTTAAATGCATATATAACCTATTGTACAAGTGTGAGTAAAAATTATCACACAAGGAATGACATAAATTAAATATCCTGTGAAATTACGAAAAACAGGCAAGAAAACAACGTGAAATTCTAGAAGAATATCAGCTTATGAGGGTGCAGCAGTGGCTACTAATGGTTAATTATTATTAATTAATAACTTCTTATTTTTATTTTAGAATTTCCATTTTTTTTCTTTTTTTGCATGTGGCAACAACTATGAATATGAACATTTACCTAACACTTTGGTCTCAGGGGTTCTCATTTCTCATCTTTTTGAGGCATGAAGTAACAATATTATTAACTTATTTAGGGTCAAAGATCCCATGCTCTTTCTCTTTAGCAAACTAGATTCATTTGATCTGACTAGATTTGCTATATTTGCTTATCTGAGTGGTGAGATTAATTCATGGGAAATAAAATACAAATCCTGAAACTCTTTGGAAGAGAAAGATTTTACTTATTAAATCATAACAGACAGAACTAGTACAACATGCAGATGTATTCACAACACCTGCAAGAGTATAATCAATCAACATCGCACACAAAATGAAAACTCTCCCCGGTCCTTAAACTAGGCTTTCTTTATTGGATATCTACAGCTGAGAGTTTCATCCTCCTGCGGTCCTCACAGTAGGTGTTTCAGTGTGACTTTTCCTGGTTCCTCTGCTTCAATGTTGTCCAGAGTGCATGGTGTGACAACACTGTAAAATACAGCATTTTGCTTTCAAAATAATGGGGAACTTGTCAGAAAATCTAGATTGTGCCTGTGTTTTTCTTCCCATGCTGTTCCCAGAACTGTTTTTGCTTTTTCACCTAAGGGAAAAACAGAATGGCATACAGAAAGGGAAATGAATATTTGAGGTTTCAGTTACTGCCCGAAAGTGTTTCTATTGGCTTTAATACTGCCACGGTGGAAATACTTGAAGGAAAGCAAACTTATCAACAGTGTTTTTAATGATATTAAAGTTAACTGCATATATACCGAATATTTAGGAATCCCTCTGTCCATGTGTTTAATTATTTTGGAAGGCATTGTGTCCCTTGTTATCATAACAATACCATGTAACACACAACAATAAATGATTGCTGATTATTACCCTAGTCAACAATCATTTATTCTTGCCCACGCAGCTCTGTTGGCTGGTGGTTGTCTAACCCAGGATTGGATTGGCTGGGCTTGGCTCCACGCTGCAGCGTGGGTACAGAATACCTCCACCTTTCTCTCTCATACCTTAGACCTTGGGTTACTCTTGATGCATGCTTTCAAGCTGACGGCAAGTGTAAACCGGTCCTTTCCTCCTGTCACATCTGCTGACATCCTATTGGACAAAGACCAATCAAACATCTATGGAGCTGAGAAGTATACACCATCTTCTATGGAGAAACTGCAGTGTCATATGAGCAGGAGAGTCGATATATAAAGCGATGAAGGCATGGTAAGCATCAATACAATGTATCCCATGCTTGTTGTCTATGACACATCATTTTATATTATACATAATTACATGGATATATATATATATATAATCATAAGAAAGATGTTTGGCATTTCTCCATGCAACTGTGATGCACACAATTTTACCAGCATTTAAGTAAGCAGCCGTCCACAGGACTCACGCATGGCAAGTTCTCTCTTGCAGGCACCGATACCCATGTTATTTCTTTTTCTTTCTTTTTTTTTTTTTTTTGAGATGGAGTCTCACTCTGTCACCCAGGCTGGAGTACAATGGCACACTCTTGGCTCACGCAACCTCCGCCTCCCAGGTTCAAGCAATTCTCTTGCCTCAGCCTCCCAACTAGCTGGGATTATAGGTGTGCACCACCACACCTGGCTAATTTTTGTATTTTTAAGTAGAGACCAGGTTTCACCATGTTGGTCAGGCTGGTCTCGAACCCCTGTCCTCATAATCCACCCGCCTCAGCCTCCCAAAGTGCTGGGATTACAGGTGTGAACCACCGCACCCGGCTCCCATGTTATTTCTTATCTAGATGATTACTCTGACTTTTACATCTGCTTATTTCTATGCTCTGTGACATCATCCAATTAGATCCTTTTTCCCCTGACATCTTTCCAAATTAGTTACCAGAACCAAGATCTTAAATTCCATCAGATTTTATGAGTGCATAAGAGGAAACATTCATGTTCTGAGAATCTGAAAACATTAATTTTACTCTAGCAGCTGTTGGGCCTGTTTTCCATGTCAGCTACACATGCTTTATGTTTATATGCAAAATGCACATTGCAATGGCATATGTATTACAATTTCACAATTAGAGAAAAGCTGTGATGACTTAACATATCTACAAAATCTTGGCAATTAGTTTAATATTCTAATTGCCAAGATTTCTTAAAAACAAGAATTTTAGTGCTAATTGCATATATCTAATTCTTTTATTAGAGCTATATCTGTTAAATTGCATAAATTTGAAATATTTATTAGTTATTTTAATTATCTTTCTTGTCATTATAGAATTATTGTCTTTAAAAAAATTATATCATTTCATTTTATTTACTATTCTCTAAAGATCTGTCATGTATTTGGTGTACAAATCTTATAAGAGAAAACGTTACAAAGCCACGTGTTGTATCAAAGGTGAATACTTTTCTAATTTTTTTTATTATAACCACCTAGATTTATTATTCCTGACAATGAAACTTTAAAATTTTCTATTTGAAATAGAAACATCTTGAAACAGCCAGTCTAGGGAAAACATGGTTTCTCAAAATTAGAGACTGAAAAAGGAAAAAGGAAACGCATTTATGTAGAGAGATATTAAAGAAAAAAACACACTTTATAGTTGATAAAATATGATGCAATTATTCATTAAATAAACCATTCATTAAATAAGCATTGAAGACATATGACAATCACCTATGCAAATTTCTGGGCTTCAATATAAGTAAAATGTACATCTCTTACCTTTCCAGAATCGTATTATCAGAAGGTTAAGGGCTCTGTAGAAACAAATATATAAACAGGAAATGATGTTAAGTATTTAAAAACACATATAATAAGATGAGGGATTATGACACATTAGATGAGCCAGGTATGGCAGGGGAAAATGTCAAATAAGCCAGATCATTGCTGTATTATAGAAACAATTACGTCAAGTAAAAAAAAAAAATCTTCTGTGGATAGTTTTCTCAGTAGAAGAGGTCAATTAACACAGAACTGATTATAAAGTGATTATGATTCTTGTGCATGCATAGCTGCAAACCACTGCCCAGGACCCAAGGAGTATCCACTTTGATCTCACATTGTCACTCGTAGAAGTAGCCAGGATCTACACCCTCAATCTTTGCATGTGCTGTGTTGTAAACATATTTAGCCATCCAAGTAAAACGAACAAAAATAAAAACATGGTGTAGATTTTTTATTGCTCCCCTAACAAAATCTCTCATACTTACTATCTTAAAACAACACCCATTCATTTGCTCATCTTATGCTAGATTTAAAGTCCTGTATGGCATGGCTGGATTCTGTTCCCAGGGTTTCATGGGCTAAAGTCAAGGTGTCCGTGTTGGCTGCCGTTCTTATCTGAAGTGGGGTCCTTTTCTAAAATCCTTGATTGTGGGATTCTGTGGACAGAATTCAGTTTCTTCCCACACTTTTCATGTGGCCTCTTCGTCATCATAGCAGGCTTGGTATGTGGGGCCTTTCCGGTGCTTAAAATGCCCTTTCTCTTCTACTTTTAGGAGCTCTGTGATCATATGGAGCTCATCTGGGTTAATTTCTCTATATTCACAATATCCATAGTGTAGTGTGTGGCATCTTGGAGGCCTTTTGTCTGCCTTCCATGAATATAAAACATCATTTCCCCAGAATGAAAATGTATATGAAGAAAGAGAAAAATGCCACTGGAAAGTGGTTCAAATAATGAAAGTCTTTTGCTTGTCATAGCCTTCCTTTGTTCTCTCCTTTTTTCTTTCTTCGATAAAGAGGATTTATTATATGCTTTTAGGAAAATAACAAAAGCAGAATGTTTGCTAACCACTTGTGGGTGAAAGAGTAGCGAATTTGGTTTAAAGGAGATGTAAATAATGGTATGACAATTCCCGGGACTCTGAGAGCTACTTAATAAGGAGACAGAAATTGATTCAATATGCCAGTGCGCACCTGATGAGAAAAGGGGATTCTTTCACTGAGGCCTGTAATCTTGGAAATATGCTTTTAATTAAAATTATAAGTCTACAACTTTTACTATTTACTATGACTGTTTATAGCCCACAATTTAACTCATTGAACAGAGGAGTGAGTGGATGAGTGGATCACACTCAAGATGGAAAGGGAGTGAAGAGTAAAAGAAAAATCCACCCATCTCCTCACCTGAAGGCCCTTGACACGTCCACGCTTTGAGAGTAAGGCAACAGGAGATTTAAATCCAGTTGGCAGCTGATTTTTGAACTGCACTAGGTTCCAAAGTTCAATTTCCAAGAGGTGTATGAAAATAAAACTAATATGAGAAAAGATGGACACCCATTACACTCATTCCTTCTTCAATGTTCCATTTTATCATTATGGCCATTGCCTTTGGCAGGCACGCTCTGAGATGGCCCTCAGGGTTCTGTCTCCTGGACTCCACGCCCTTGGTAATCGTTTACACTTCAGTGTAGGCTGGACCCAGTGACTCATTACTGAAAAAGACAAAATGGCAGAAATGCTGGGATGCCACTGATTTTGTTAGGTCATTGAAAGGCTATGGCTTTTGTCTTAAATTTCTCTCCATACTGATTTTCTTACTCTGTAATATTTTATAAAAGGAGAAGCAAGCTTGCATGATGGGAGCAGCTTTATGGAGAAGCCCATGTGGGAAGGAACTGGTATCTCCAGCCAAAAGCTAGTGAGGCTATCATCCTGTCGGGAACCAACGAATGAATTTGGAAGCAGATCTGTCAGCCCCTTTGAAGCCTTCAGATGACTCCAATTCCAGCTGACACCTTCTCTGAAATCTCATGAAGCCATGAAGCATCTAGCTACACATTCTTTACCATTGAAAACTGTTAAATAATAACAATCAATTGTTTTAATCCATGTTTTCAGGTTATTTATTATAGCAATAGATAACAAATACGCATAGTGCTCAAGTTTAAAAGGGATTATATACGATTAAATGTGCATTACAAATATGGTTATTTGGATCCATTTTTCCTTAGAGGCAATATTATAAAACAAAAGTGAGATTCTTGGACAGCCTAGCAAGATAAAATTACTTTCATAAAAAGATGACAAAAGCGTTTGCATAAAATATTCTTGACATTTCATAACACCAAAGCAAAAGAGTACTTCAGAGAGCAGCGTAGATTGTAAAATACTCAGGTCACTTATAGAACCATGGGGTCATTTTGTCTCTTTGACATGTGGTATTTATTTCCACCAAGTTTGTTGGAATAAAGTCTGTGAAATTCTCCCAAGCAAGTTCAAAGTATTGCTCTTTCTGTAGTGCATATTTCAAAAAAAAAAAAAAAAAAAAGCTGATATTCGAAGCCTTTCAAAATAATTCCACCTCTCTTTCTTGCTTTACAGAAATAAGAAAAATCAAATATTGTATTTCAATTAAAGATACAAATCATTTAAAAGAGCAGACAGTTATTAATGAACAAATATGTTGTTGAAGAGGTGGCAAGGAATGGTTCCAGTTATTTTCTTTTTACTTCAAATTGGTTATTCCAGCTCTAAGCACCTACATTATTATTCTGAGCTGCTGTTAATTGAGCTTCTATTTTATTCCACCTTGCGCAAGAGCCCTACAAACAATCTCTATAAGCCTTAAGATAATCTCACAAAAGGAAGCCGTTATCTCCATTTCACAGATGAGGAAACGCACTGGGAGTTATCAGGTAGTTGTCTGCCTATGACATGGAAGAAAAGGCATTTGAATTCAAGTTTATCTAGTCCTAAAACTAGAAAGCACTTCTCCTTATGGTTCTAAAACTCAGTACTTCCATAATCAATAAATTGTTTATTGAAAATTAATAAATAAATGCTGTTCAGAATGGCTTTTATCCCCAGCTTTTACTCCTTATTAATATAAAAAGCTTTATTTTCTGGCAGATTATGCAATGATTATTTCAGGATCTAGGCATAAATAAAAGAAAAGTCCCTACACATTTGTCAGACTTCATCTGCCTACCAACAGGTTTCTTTTGGTTGACTGGCAAGAAGGAGAATAATGGCCAATTTCTTCATACTTTGTGTTTAATAATGTTAAATTGCAGCCTTCAATAACCTTCTTAATGTCTTTCAATTTATATTTTTCTCATGACTGGTGATTTTATTCTCAAATTCCCAGAAAAATAAAGAATAAAAAAGAGATTTACAACATAAATCTGCATTTTATTTTGGCTTTATATGTTAATTCCCATGGATCATAATGTTTCTCATTAGTGGCTAATAAAAGCTTCCAGAAAAGCTTCTCCTTTAAGGTTGTTTTTAATTACTTTCATCTACAAAATTAAATTAACATAGATTATTTAATTATAAAGTCACCAAATTAGCATTTACCCTATTTTATAATCCAGATATAATGTATTGATTGAGTGAAGGTTAACATTTCCCTGAGATTCCTGTATTTCTTTGTATATTTTTTTCCATTGCACCTTAGAAGTTCTGCCATCCCGATTCTATGGTAACTAAATCACGGTGAGTGATGTGCTGGAATTGGCTTGAAGAGCTTTGAGAAGGGTGATTGTTAGCATCTTTTCTCAATCTCTCAGCTTGAGTGGTGTCATATATACAGTTTGAAATCTGCCTGGCAGGAGTATTGACATCATGGAAAATAAAAAATGGTACAAACTGGGGCTTTAAGTCTTAGGCAAACCATTTTACTACAGATTACCATCCATGAGGAGAAATGAAATAATAACAAGGTGTTTTTTACTTAATACAGAAGGAAATTTTAAAAGTATTAACTATAAGAAATACTAAATTTGATGAATATGCTGAAATATGTGTAATTTAGCATATTTTAGATGAACAAATCAAGGTTTTGGGAGCCATCGCAATGAGAAAGTCACAGAAAAATTTGAGCCTGAGTGTCGGTCATTTAGTAAGCAGAATCAGTTTCAATGTTTTTTTGGTAGCCAACAGTCTGTGAAGCCAAATGGCAATGCCACACATAAGTGAATTTTGTTTTAAACAAAGTGCTCATGATTTATTTTTTAAAGTTAATGGTTAGCCTGTAGGATTATCTCTGTCCCTCCCCCACCCCCACCATTATAAGTATAGGGGGAGAAAAGAGGTCAATGTATGCCAAATCTCAGAAGTTCACCAAGGGACAATTTCAAACAGTTAACTTTCAGTCTTTGAAAACTGTGTTTATCTAGCAAAAAGGAAGCACCTTTAGCAGATGAACTGAGATGAAATAGAAGGCACTTTTGCATGCAGTGTAAAACATTTTAGGTGAAACTGTTTTGAATTATAATTGAGTACAAACCTTATTTATGCCAAGAATAGTTTAGTGCAATTCCTCTACTTAGCTCAAAAAGAAGAAAAATAATCATGGTGAAATGGCATGCATTATCCAAACAGGACTGTGCTTGGTATATATTCAGATTTCACATTGTGATCCTGAAAAAAATATATTAACAAACTAATCCACAGAGCTGACCTCAATGTGAGGCTCATATATCTGCTTTGTTGTTCTTTAATAATAATGGAGCTCTTCCACTATGACAGTGACTGAAGAGTAGGCTTCCCTATTTCAACAGCACCATCTTGGATGGAATGACACAGGTGCACATACCTCCCGAAGAGTACTGCTCTTAGGCAGTGCTGGGGCCCAGAGTACCTCAAAATGAAGGCCTCAGAAGCAGCCTCAGAAGCTGAGGTTTCTCCCCTGCCCTCCTGTGTCTGGTGCCCTCATTCTCCCCTGAGGCCAGCTCTAGAAAACAGAAATTCTCTTCTTCAAGGCAGGTCATGGAAACCTGAGCCCCTTTTCCCCAAAGCCAGCCATGAAACCTAAAAACATTGCTCTGACTTTTCCTATCAATTCTGTGTAAAAACTGGCCTTAATCGAATGCCTGACCTACCTTGTTTGATTGTGGATCATAAGACTCCCATTCCAAATAGAGACCTGCGTCACATCCAGATTGAAGGAGTTCTACGCAGAGAGGCCCAGAAGAATCCAGACAGGCCCTGACAGGTGTCCCACTCAGTCTATCTGCACTAGATCCCACCCTTTCATCTCATCAGATTTCTGTGCAGCTATCTATGCTCTGTTGAACCTAAGCATAAAAATGGGCAGTTTCCCCCATATGTGTGGGTTCTTCATTCCGAAGGCTCTCATGTCACATGAAACTATGATAAAATAAATTTAGATGCCTTTTCTCCTATTAAACTGTCTTTTCTCAGTTAATTTTCTGTGACCCTTCAGAGGGCGAAGTGGGCGTTTTCCCTTCAGCCCTACAGCAGATTCAAAGTTTTACCTTTTCTATAAATTGCATTGCATTTAAAACATCATGTTAAGCCAATAAACAAATCATTTCATTTGAACAAAATGAGCACAAAAGGCATGAACAATTAGTTAACATTTGGTTTAAAAATGAAGCATCAGGCCAGGCGGGGTGGCTCAAGCCTATAATCCCAGCACTTTGGGAGGCCTAGGCGGGTGGATCAAGAGGTCAAGAAATTGAGACCATCCTGGTCAACAAGGTGAAACTCTGTCTCTACTAAAAATACAAACATCAGCTGGGCATGGTGGCGTATGCCTGTAGTTCCAGCTACTCGGGAGGCTGAGGCAGGAGAATTGCTTGAACCCAGGAGGTGGAGCTTGAGGTGAGCCGAGATTGCGCCATTGCACTCCAGCCTGGGTAACAAGAGCAAAACTCTGTCTCAAAAAAAAAAAAATAAATAAATAAATAAATAAATAAAAATAAAAATGAAGCATCTGCTAAACTATCTGTTATCAGATACAAAATTAATTGAATTTGTCATATTATTGTTTTCTTTAAGAATTAAAATTTAAAACAGTTTTATCAAAAAATTGCATATTTGCAATTCACTATTTATTAATTTAATTCATTAACCTTATAATAAGCTAAAAACTATTTCTAGCCAAGACATAATAATCACAAAAATAAATATTATACTGCAGCCCCTGACAAACAACAGAGACAAATTATTCCAAAGTAAATGTAGTATTTGAGAAAAGCTAAACCCATCTAATTCTGGTTGTTGGTTCCAATAATTCATTAAAATGCTTGGGCAAGGTAGATTTATTTATGGCCTGAAGTTACATGAAATAGAGAAAGAATAAATAGTCTACTCAAAAGAGGAAAAAACATTTAGCAGAGAACATAAGAGTTGCATTCATCACTGTGTGATCACTTGACAGTTTCATCCAATATCCTGCCATTGTTGCACCAGTTCTCTCTGTTTCTCACTACTTTATAAGGTCTGTGACGTATCCAGAGTTAGCCTGACTCAAGGTCAGGCTTAGACAGTCCTCTAAGCCACACGTGTGTACAATTCTTCTGACATCGGCTGTAGGTGCAGGGTTTCCCAAGGGCCACCCTCACTTCAGACTAACTGGCTGCAGCTATGGGGGTACCCACAGAGTCCATGATGATTGATACTTCCCTAGAATGACCCAGAGCCCGAGAAAGTGCTATACTTATGTAGGGGCAGAAAGGTATGACACCTTTCCTTACCCACCATAAGGGTCACAGCCAACAGTCCTGTAACAAAAGACAGGTTAACAAAAGAAAAAGCATAGCAAATTGATTTAATAGAAGTTAGACATGATGAGGGAACTGTTAGAAATGAAGAATTAAAGACCAGGGAAAGCATCTGTTTTTATGCTTAGATTCAACAAAGAATGGAAAGCCATGAGGAAATGTGACAGGACAAATGGGTATGATCTCACGGTAACAGACTGAAGGGGGAAACCCAACAAGGCCTGTATGTTCAGAGTCTTCTCAGTCTCTGTGTGTAGCTTTTCCTCCACCCAGATATGGGGCAGAACTCCTCTGCAATGAGGGTCCTTCAAGAGAGAAAGAAAATAGTGATCTTTCTAGGCTTTACAATTCACCTCGGGGAAGAGGAGTTCTAGTTTCTATGACCTGCCTTGGATAATTTCTATCTTTTGCTTTGGGGAAGAAAGACCAATGAAAGACAAGGTGATGGGAGATGAGAGAGACCTTGCTTCTGAGGCCTTTCCAGTCTCCTTCAGTTCAAAGTGTTCAGCAAGCCAAGGTGCTATACTTTGGGGTATTGTCTTCCTAGCCTCAACACTACAATTAAGATTTTATTGTTCCATAAGAATATAAATCAGTACCAGGCAAAAGAAGGGATGCGTAGGGCAGAATTTGGGGTTGGGGGTTTCCACTGCCATGCTCCCGTGTCTTCGGCATGTACTCCCCTCCTGGTGTGTATGCATGGAGCACTCAGAGGACCACCATATGGGAGCTCCCAGGCTGCTCAGTCTCCAGAGCTTCTGCTAGGGCTTTGTTGCATGAGTATGGATGGCTTAGGTCCTGTCCACAGGGATAAATTCTATCTCCAGTCCCCCAGCCCCCAAAGGCCAGTCAGCTTCACCTGTCTCAAAGCCCCAACTTTTAATCACATGATGGATCTTGCTGGTTGGTGTCACCCAGAGTCGTCTTGTTAGTATGAATGATTAAGTATGGTCTGAGGAGTCCACCGTGAATAGCAAAGAAACTTCTATCTCAGGAAATTTCAATGGCTATAAGTCACCTCCCAGGAGCTTGGACCTAAGCCATATGTCTCTTTGGGTAAAGTTAATTATTCACTATACAGATGCAAAAGGCCAAATCTGACTTTTTGACATCTTATTTCAAGCACCTAGAATTGTATGTAGCATATTAACAGCATCTTGACAAAAAATTTTCAAGAATGGAAGGAAGGAAAGAAGGAAGGAAGGAAGGAGAGGGAGGGAGAGAAGAAAGTTGTTTCAGTTGCCGTTAAAATAACGTTTATCTGCATAGTTCTCTAAAAATATCTTACCATTTGGTAGGTTTTTTTTTCTTTTTAGTTAATAAAAGAAAGTATAAAGTCTGTTGCTTTGTGTTAAAGGTCATTTGTTAAATGTTTCTTGTTTTTTGCCTCTTAGTCTTTATTTCTCATTATTCTCCAATTTTGTTACTTTTCTCCATTCAAACTAATCTTTTAGTTAACACATACTGATGAGTTACAACTTTCTCACTTCAGGACCACAAAGCAAGATGTGTTTATAATCAGTGATATTCTATCAATTCTTATTGTCATTATAAACCTCATTATTCCTATTCCTACGCAATATGGCTGCATGTTCACCTTCTTCGGGAGAATTACCCTTCTTTCTTTCATGCTTGTGCCTACCATGAGTCAGCGTTTGGTTTCATAGGATAGGTTATGACACCTAATAGGTATTGTCTATAATTTAAATGATGCAAGTTTCAACCCTGCAGTTCTGATGCATGACATCAATCGTAAGAGCCCAGAATCTGTTGATTCAGATGCCAGATGTGGAAAAGACAGTACTTGTTAAAAATGGTATTTAAAAAATAGAGGCACTAATATCGTCTAGCAGTTCTACCTCGTTTTTTGGGGTTCCTGTTAGGCTGTTAGGTTATGTGACATATATGAGAAATTAAAATCATTTTATAGGAATAACAACAACATCAAAGAATGAAATGTTCATGCCATATTCTCTAGGTTTATATAATCACTTTAAAGCACATGTAAGTATTATTAGCATCAGAAATTTTTGTACTAGGTGTAGTGAGAAATGATTATTGCATAGCAATGCATAGTGTTTTTTCTCTTCAGAATCTGAAAATCTAGTCATAAAAAATTATGACATACTCAAGGGCACAGAGGAGGACAGTAGGTTAGATATAGAAGGGTCACATTCAATACTGAGAGAATCTTCTGGAACTCTAGTCCCTATTTACAGCTCTCTAAGTATTATCTCAGGGAACCCACCTGCTGATGTACCTCCTGTACTCCTCAACTACAACCTGGGGACTTGCTACATAGAATCAATAGCTAGGATCCAAGACACAGAACCCAGACCTGGGACCAGTCATGTGATTCCCTGCGGGATGGACTAAAGTGCCCATTTGAAGAAAGGGAAGAGGGATTTTCCCCCAGAAGTCGGTTGGATGACAGACAAGGCAGAGATTCAAGAATCTCTTGAATCTCTTAAACAGTGCTGAATCTCTTAAAACAAAATTGTGAATTATATTTATTCCAATAAATTTACCAGGTGGAACTATATAAACTTTTCTTTCTCATCATTTTCTTTCCTTTTCTTATTGATACTAAACATGTAATGCCACCTGAGAAACGTATGTTTCCTCTACACAACTGACTTATGATAACTGAGTTGTAGCATGAGTAAATTTTTTTTGCAAGTTTATCACATAACTTAAATTACTATAGAGCAAATACTCTTCAAAGAAGTTTTTTAGACATCTGGTTGTACTGGAGCGAGCATAGAAAGTCAACACCAAGACAAAAGTATGCCAAATTGCAGGGTCTTTATTGCTGGAGGCCACGGAGGACCCCCGTCTCTCCAACCCGTGGCCCCGAAAGGAGGGTGTCAAGATCTTTTATGCCTGTAAACGACCTCGGGAGTGAGGGTGAGGGGTGGAAGGTGGGGGTGAGGGGCTTCAGACATTCAGAGGGCCAGTGGATTCCGTAAATCACCTCCTGGGTGGAGATGAGGGTGAGGGGCTCCGGACATTCTGAGGGTCGGGGGACTTTTGACATTCTGGTTGTTACTTAAGAGGTTTACAGAAGTCAAGATAAGCATTAGTTTACACATTGTCTGGTTAGGGTGGAAATTACAGACCTTAGTTACTTATTACAAGTCACAGGGGCCAAGATGGTGTGGGTTTGGACTGCTTGCCTGTCACATTTGGGGTTACAGAGAGCAGTTTCAACAGAATGCCGAGGTACGGTTGGGATATGCAGTTTTATGGGGCTTTTACCATGTCACAATCTAAAGTAATTAAATAATTTATGGCATAAATTTTTTTAGCTTGACTATCAAAGTGAGGTGAGTATTGAACAGAAAATAGTAGCCTTGAAGTCAGAGGTCCATACAAATCCCAGCTCCATCCTAATTCACTGTTGTTAGGAAAGATTCTTGATCTCTCTGATTCTTTATATCACTATGTATACAAAGCTTCTAGGCTCATTCCTGACACATGAAGAACCGAGCAAATGGAAGTTGTTACTATTATAAACATTTAGAGAGGTCTAATACAGAACAAAGAAAGAAATATCAAAAATATTAATATTAAGCCGCAAATACTTAGGAAATTGGTGCATTGTAATCTGTATTTTTCAAAGATATTTGCTCTCTAAAACCTTTTTTTTATTTTTTTAATCTGACAGCAATGGTAGTGAGGTCTTAGTCCCAGCAACACTTTGCTAGAATACCTTTGAAGAGATAAAATAAAACAAATAACAGCAATAAATGTCCTTACCCATGAGGTGTGCTATGAAGACTTGATGGTTGCAAGTGAGATGAAAGAGCTCTGAAGAAATGAAATGCCTAATACCACGTTTATAACATGTTTTGAAAAGCTGCCAGCTTTATTAGAGTCTTCTACAGTTTCCGTGAAAATGCTTGTGGAATAAAGTGATATTTATCTTTACTATCACTTCAAAGGAAAAAAGGTACCTCAAATTTTAATGGCAACAATGTTCTCATTATTTTCCAATATGTCTGGGCTACCGCCAGCCTATAAACACCATAGGTAAATAAAATCCAAACGATTTTGAAGAAAAATGTACTCAATTTTAATAAATCAGCATTTGTTTTAGAGGTTTTACTAAAATGGAAAATATGCCTTTTTTGTATTGAACAACTGAATACTTTTCTTTCAAATGTGAATTATTCATCTTCTGGATATAATGATATTTGCAAAGCCACAACAGAAATTACTGCTAATTGCTATAGTGAGCAATCACACGTATGCAATGAAATCACTAAGCAACTTTATTGTTGTCCTTAACTGTTCACTTAAATATATTTTCTTGAGAGCTTGTTTGGAGGTTCTAGAAGGGGAGTGCAGTTACTTGTATACCCTTGACCGAAGATTGGTCTTCCTCTATCAGGGATGGTTGTCCTCCTCGACCGAGCAGCACAGCTTTGGGAGGGACGCACGTGGAATGGTGAGGGAGGAGGCAGACACATGCCTCGCCAGCCAGATCAGCTGACTCAACCTGGCAATCAATGGGTGACAGATGTTGCAGCCGGATCTCCCTGACATCCAATATATTTTCTTTAAAGAGCTCTTCCCCTGACCCTGGATAAAATTCAAGTCATGTAAATTTTAGGGTAAGTAATCTCTCTGCATGACTGAACTGAGCTATCAATTCTGTGTAGCTAGCCGGAAGGTTGTAGGTGAGTGTGTAAGAGCTAAGTCAGAGTGTCGGTGCCCCGAGATAATACTTTACAGAGTTACACATGGGTATTAGGGTTACAGGAGATTCTCTCACTGCCTAATGTGACCTGTTGTCCTTCAGTCAGTCCTTAACATGCCATCAATTTTCATGACTGGAGCATCAGATTCTAAGGAGAAAACATTGTAAACTGATAGGCAATAATCACAGAGATAATGAACTCCATTAATTCTTGTTCCTTAGAAATACTGAAAGACCCTCCATCCGGTAATAAATATGTCTAATTAAAGGTGGTCACAACTTTAAACTGCATTCAAAGTCATCCTCTGCCCCATACCCTGTTGAAAGTGTGAAATGCCATAGAAGTGTTGTTTCTTTCTCCTGCTGTGTTCTCAAGGGGCGACCAAGCTCTTTGGTACTCGCAAGCATGAGAAATGGATTCTGTCTGGTCAAATGATGGCCCCAGTTGCTGAAAATATGAGCTCCCTATGGCTCAAAAGTTAAAAGCAGACCCAAGAGGCCATTGAAGGGTGAGGGAGTGGCCACACTCTCTGTGTTCTTAGAAAGTGTTGCAGAAGCTGTTTTTCTGCAACCAATCAGAAAAGAGTTTCTGGAAACAACGGCATCTGGAAATATATCTGAGCTGTCCACCAGCAGACATCTGGAACCAGCCAATTAGGAGACGCTGGTGATTGAGGTTAAAGTACCTAATCCAAACCCTGTCCTTACACCTGTGACTCCTCTTCCCTGCCCTGATGGGTTTTTGCCTTTATCATCTCTCTCTCTGACCACCACCCCCACTCAGAGCACACTTTTATTTTGCACCAGAGTAGCATCTCCACAATCTGCAGACTGCTTTTAGAGAATAATGTTCTCCTTTTGCATCTGCAGATCCCACTGGTCTTATGCTGACACTCTCTCCTAGCACTCTTTCATGGATTTTTCAACACTCCCTTTCTCTGCCACCACCATTACTAGGTTCTCTCACTTGCAACTCTCTAGTTAGAAGAATTATCTTTCTTCTGGCAGATCACTGATGTCATTTTCTGTATTAACAACAAATCTCACTGGCTTCACACATAGACACAGACACACAGCCACACACACACACACACACACACACACACACACGTTTTATGTGATTGTGTAAAAATCAGATATGAACATTAACAGCCTCTGCTCCACACATTGAATTCAGGTCCCCAGGCACCTACGTGAGAACATTACCTAATGTATCTGCCCTCCAAGGCTCTGACTAGAGAATCATTTGTGGGATACTTTTAAAGCTAAGTCTTAAAGTAGCCTTTATCATCTCTGCCCATCTTTCATTGAGTGCAATGTATTCTATCTGCGTTCCCATGTTTATTGCAGCATATTCCCAATAGCCAAGATATAGAAACAGCCTAAGTGTCCATCGACGGATGAATGGATAGAAAAGAGATAATATAAAATAGGCCAGGTATGGTGGCTCACATCTCTAATCCCAGCACTCTGGGAGGCTGAGGTGGGTGGATCATCCTGAGGTAAGGAGTTTGAGACCAGCCTGGCTAACATGGTGAAACCACAACTCTACCAAAAATACAAAAATTAAACTGGGTGTGGTGGCATGCACCTGTAACTACAGCTACTCAGGAGGCTGAGGCAGGAGAATCACTTGAACCCAGGAGGCAGAAGTTGCAGTAAGCTGAGATTGTGCCACAGCACTTCAGCCTGAGTGACAGGTGAGATTTTGTCTCAAAAGATAAAATAAAATAAAACATTAAAAACTATATACATATGTGTATATATGTATGCACACATATACACATATGTATGTATACATACACATAAAACTAGTATACATATATGCTTATGTGTATATACACATATGTATATAATGTGTATACATATAGAAAAGTGTACATATATGTGTATGTGTGTACACATGTATACATATGTGTATATGTGCATGCATATATACACATGTGTATATACACATGTATGCACAACGTATATATACACATGTACACATATGTATACACAAATAACATGTATACATATGTGGAAATCCTGCAATTTGTAACAAAAGGGAGAAAATTAATGGACATTATGCCAAGTGCATTTACCCAGAGGCAAAAAGAAAAATACTGCATGATCTCACTTGTATGTGGATTCTAAAATAAAATACATAAAAACCGAGGGAAGAATATGTTTACCTGTTTACCAGGGGTGAGAGGGTTGGAGGAGATGGAGAGATATAGGTCAAAGGGTAGAAAAATGCAGTTTTATTTGATACATAAGTCTAGATATCTAATGTAAAACAAAAAGATTATCGTTGATGATATTGTGAGAGAGTAGATTTTTACATACTCTTACCACAAGCAAAAAGGGAAGGGAACCGCATGATATGTTAATTTACTTGGCCATAGTAATCACTTCACTACAAATATATATATATATGTATATATATATATATATAATGTTATCTTAAATATATATAATAAAACATAAATTTATTTTTCAGAAGTCAGACATATTTGCAAAGCATTCAAGGAAATGTAGTCTTCGTCTGTGTCCAGGGAGAAAATAAAAAAGGTTTGTCAAACTTCTGTTATTGGGCTCCTGCTTTGTTCCCCGTGAGCCATGCTTCCCTACAGGTCTGGTGGACCAGCTGAGTGGAATCTGAGTAACCGCATCCAGCTCTCGTGGCAGCAGCTACATGGGTCACACTGATCTACAGAAACTTCTCACTCATTCTTTGCCCCTGCCATCTTCATGAGAGCAGGATGATGGATCCTCACCTATCACCTCTCCTAGGCCTGTCATCAGCAGAGGTTCTTGGCCTTTTCTCAGGTATAGGTTAGATATCTGTTTTGACATCCACCTTGCACAAGCTTTCAGAGGTGGACCAACTACTGCCTCTTTCTCTAAGCTTCAGCTATAGTCACAGGATGCCCCATCCCTTCTCCTTGGGTATGTGGAATCACAGAAGACCCACAGCTCTCTCTTCTTCTCTGACTTTCTCCTTTGATTGGGGGCTAAAAGTACAAATTAGTTTTATCTATCTACACTTGGAAGTGCTGATGGCGGTATCAAACATCACTTCAGAATGGGGTATCTATCATCTTTATTAGTCAAACTTATGGCTAAAATATGGCATAACACTTTCTTATATCTTTAAAGAGCACAGTAAGTTTTCTAAGTAATCTTCTATATGGGACAAAGATCATATGATTAGAATAATATATGTTTATCATGTTTTTGTGGTTTGATAGAAAATATTCCTATACTTGGAAACAGTTGTCTTCAGTATGACTCATAGTAACAACAGGTTTGCAATTATTTCAGCAAATTCCATTGAGTTCCTATTTTGTGCCAAGTATTAAACTTGCTGTGAAGCTTCTGCCCTCAAAAACTTCATATGCTATCAGGGGAAATTGATTGTAAACAGCAATGATATGTGATCATGCTATGGTACAAGTGGAGAATGTGAATGGAAGCTAATATCAGACTTTGATTAGAGAACCATCCATATTCACTGGGTTACAACAGCAGCTAATGACGCCCCTCATTAACAGCAGGCATTCTTTCCTTCACCATCACTTCAACAGAGCTTCCACAATTCTCATTTCTACCTGAAAATGATCGTGGAGCTGTTACTAGAGTATGTGTCCAATTGCTATGCTCTCTATAAGAGGAAGTCTGTCTTTGTAATTAGATGTTAAATGAACTGAAGTGGAGCTAAACTGTATTAGTTATTAACGTTTCCTGAGATAGCATGTGTAGCTATTGGTGTCTGAGAAATATTCAGTTCAAATTGTATATACTCTTCCAAAACGGAAATAAATTATAAATATTACGCAAATAATATATCATTTTCTACAACTCAACTACCCACTACTGCTTAGTAAGCAAGCAAGTTCGCAGGCCCTACTGCAACCTTTAAACACGCTTGGTGCAGGTTCATTGCAAACGTGCTTAATGATATCTTTAGTCAGATTTTTAAAATTCCTTTCATTTCTTAAATTATTAAAAATCTTTGTTATTAATGGATAGATTTTATCTAGTGTTTTCTTTATTTATTGAGATAATTATGCTTTCAATGAGGCAAATTTCATTAACCCGTATTCTGTTGAGCCAAATTTGTATTGTAACTGTTCAGCCAACTTTGTGTTTCTTGAATAAACAACTCTTGATTAGTATATGTTATCATTTTTATATATTGCTGCATTTTCCATTTTTTAAACATTATGTTTCCAAGAACATATGTGCCTTTCTCTTTCTTCCTTCTTCCTCCCTCCCACACTCTCAATTTTTCTCTTATTTACTTACAATAATTTTTGGATTTGAAATAAAAATTATGTTGATAACATGAAGAAAATTGGTAAGTAATTCTATCTAGATTTTGAACAGATTTTTGTACCTAAGAGCTATTTGTTTCTTAAATTTTTGAAAGAATTCACCAGCGAAAATATCTGGGTCTAATACTTCCATGAAAGAAAACTTTATTTTTCAAATTAAATTTCTTTATTTGTCATAGGAAAGTTTAAATTGTTTATTTTTTCTTCTTTCACGTTTTAATTTATAGATTTAAAATTTTTATCTACATTATCAAATTTATGCAAGATTGTTCATAGTATCCTTTTTCATCTTCATGTCTGTAGGATATGTTATGATGATCATAAATGATTCCTGATATTGGCCATTTCTGCTTTTGCCTTTTTTCTTTGATTAGTCTCAATAGTTGCTCATCAGTGTCATTAATAATTTACAAACAAACCTTTGGCTTTGTGGATTTTCTCTCTTTAAATGTTTTATATTTCTTTTATTCACATAATTATAATTGCCTTTTTTCTGTTTTGGATTTTTTTTTTTTTTTGCTTTTTCTTACTTTTTGTCATAAAGAATCATATGACAAGAAATTTAGATCGCTAATTTGCAACTTTTCTTTCTTTTTAATATATGCATTAAAAGCAATATGTTCCCTTTAATCCCTGTTTTGGCTATACCCTATATGTTTTCATATACCTTTTTAAAATTCTTTTCAAAATTTTAAAAAGTTTTGTCATGAGTACTTTTTGTTGTTTACAACCTATTTAGAATTGGTGTGCTTAATTTCCAAATTTGGAAATATTTTAGTTTACTTTCTGTTGATTTTCAGTTTAATGCAACTCTGGCCAAAGAACATGCTCTTGGTGAATCAAATCATCTGAAATTTGTTACCAGTTTTATGGCTCATATAAATCTTCCAACTGCACTTGGAATAAATGTGTATCCTAAAATGTTTTCCCAGTAACTAACTTATGTCAATTAGGTCCAGGCAGTTAATCACATTCTTATTTTATGTCTTTACAGATAATTTTCTCTTTATGTTACATCAGCTATGGTGAAAGGTATGTTCAAATCTCCAAATGCACTTGTCTATTTCTCTTTTTCTTGAAAATTTTTGTTTTATATATGTTTGCAGATATATTATCAGATGCTGTATTGGCATGTTTTCACACTGCTATGAAGACATTGCCTGAGGCTGGGTAATTATAAACAAAAAACGTTTAATTGACTCACAATTCTTTATGGATGGAAAGGCCTCCACTGTTTCCTTTGTTCCATATGTTGCTTCTTTATTCCTTTTTTTTCCTTTTCATATTTGTATTAATATCTTTATTATTGTTTTCATGTATAAATTATTTTATTTCACATTATTGGAATAGAAATAAATGAAGTTCACCTAAATGAGAAAAGAAAAACTTGTTTATGCAAATTGCTACAGGAAGGAAGGCAGCCAGCCTCACTCTTTGTAGAAACTCACAGGTAGGCAAAGAAGGAGGAATCATGATGGAAGGTGAAGAGAGAAAATGGCACGTCTTACATGCAGCAGGAGAGAGTGAGGGCAAAGAGGGAGTGAATGCTCAAATCCTTTTGAAACCATCAGCTGTCATGAGAACTCATGAACTATCACAAGAACAGCATGGGGGAAACTGTCCCCATGATCCAAACACCTCCCACCAGGCCCCTTCCCCAGCATATGGGGATTACAATTCCAGATGAGATTTGGGTAGGGACACGGTGCTAAAGCATATCAGGTGCATATAAATCTAGGAGCATTATTCTTTATGTTAAATTGATTCTTTTTTATCATGAATTATAATTCTTTATTTCTAGCAATACTTTTAGTTCTATTAAACATACATTACATTTTAACTGCTATTAATTTCTCCACATCACATTTCCTCTATCTAGTTTTGCATGACATATATTTTGTTACCATTTTATATTCAATCAGTTTGTGTGCCCCATATTCAAAGTGTAATTGTATTTACATTGTAATTAATATATTGGTAGGTCCCTCCTTTTTTTTAATCCACTCTGACAAGGTTTTGATTTTTAGAATTTTTTGTCCAGTTACATTTAATGTAATTACTGCTCTGTGTACTATATCCTTACTTGTTTTTCCTTTGTTCCATGTTGTTTGCTTCTTTATTCCTCCTTTTTTGCCTTTTTATATTTGTATTGATATCTTTATTATCATTTTCATTTGTCAATTACTTTATTGTAACATTATTGGAATAGAAATAAATGAAGACCACCTAAATGAGAAAAGAAAAACTTGTTTATGCAGAGATTGCTACAGGAAGAAAGGCAGCCAGCCTCACTGTGTTTTGGCAGACTCACAGGTAGGCAAAGAAGGGGGAAAGTTTCATAGTAGAAAATAAGTGTCCTGATGGAGGCCATCGGCCTGGGGAAGCTGGAGGTGGCTAACTTGAAAGAGCACTCTATGTGATTGGTTAGGGATCCATATTTGGCTTTCCCTGTATGGTCCTAAAATAGAAGCAGGGATAAAAATTAGGGAAACTGGCAGTCATTGACCAAGTCCTGACCATTTGGAGCTGATGGCTCTAGAGTTGGTGGTTAGTTTCCTAGACTGGCTGCTGCAGGGTTTCTGAGTTAGTATCCTGGGCTGACTGCTGCAGAGGTGTGGGTCAGTGTTCTAGTGTCTTGGGTGGTCTGTGTGTTGTCTGTAAATTGAGTCTCTCCCCAGCTTTCTTGTTTTGCTTTTGTTTTTTGCCTAATTGTTCTGCCTCTACATATTTCTAGCACCTTGATTGCATACTATTCCTAATACATAGAATAACTCTGGAGATCCCAGATAATATACTCACACCCCTTTCCTTTGATAGATAGGGTGTGGGATTGATCATCTCATTCCAATTAGAAATTGATATGGGGCAGGTTTGCTTCACTTGGACATTTAGAAGTTTTCAGTTTCTAGCTCCCTGGACTCCTGCGCAGCCCATGTACTCAGCAAGTGTTCCAGGGAAAACTAGCCATGGTATTGTATTGAATCCCTGCAAGTTTTCGATTTTTTTAGTACCAATCCCTTATGATTGAAAACACTCTACTGATTTCTCTTTCCCCCAGTAGAATATTTCTGTCTTATCCAAGCAAATCTGTCTTTACCCAAAATATAAGAAAGTGTCTAAAAAGGAAAAACAGCCAGATTGTTACCAAATTACCAAATTTTGGTTTACCCAATATTTGTTTTTAAGGCATACGATGTCATTACAATGTGATTTATGCATTTTAGTCAGTTTTTCTCTATCTATTGTACCAAGAGCTTTGGTCTGCTGTGATGTACAAAGTCTAACACAAAGAAGTTAGTATTCAAAGAATGTTTCTATAGTGATAACTCTAATTTCAATTTAACATCAAGCTTTTCCCCACTTTCACTAAAACCATATTTTTCTATGCACAGTAACATACTTGATTCCTAAATGATATATCTACTCATTGCTCTATGATATAAAAATGACCATTATTATCACTAAAATAAAATATTCTACCAATGAAAATTTTAAGGCTAACTTTTAGTTTTATTTATAAATATAAATATTTTAATATAGTTTTATTTGTAAATATAAATATTTTAATATTTATATTTATATTTATAAATAAATTTATAAATATTTATACAAATTAATATTTATATTTATAAATAAAATGAAATATATTATTTTAAAATGTATAAATATTGTATTAATATAAATATTTATAAATATTTTTATTTTATATTTAAAGCATATTTTTATAAGCTAGCATTATTAGGACAATTATGTGATTCAAATTTCTCCCCTAATGCATAGGATACCTGGAGAGCAACAAAAGGAGAAGAGCTGTGTGTTCTAGTTATCTTCATTTATTTCCAGCACCAGCATAAACAAAATCTGTCTCTGGTTGCCAAAGTCAAAAAGGGAAAAATGAAACAGGAGTAGAAGATTTAGTCAGACATTCTCAATGTCATCAGGAGAAAGAAATGTATTTAAAATTTGCTATGAACTTAAATAGATACATGTTAAAGGAAATTACTATCCACATTTGGAGTAGCTTTCATTATAATGATATGTTCCCCTCTGTCTTTTGTGGTTTCCTCAAAAGTTCGTGGAATAGTCCTCTTTATGAATAACACTCTCAAGGCATGAGCAGTGCAGGTTTGTCCCAGGATGGAGATGGCTTCTCCTAGGGCACACAGGAAGAATCCCTCTGCACTTGAAGTTCTGGCTTCTGCTCAGTCGTTTCAGGCTCCTCATGTTAAGAGATAGCAGGTAAAGACACGGGTCCCCCACTGGCAGGCATAGTAGACCTGGTCAGAGGAGAACCAGAGCTGGTATTACATATGAAGCTCCAGAAGAACACATTATGAGGCACCCAAGTGGTCCGTGAGAACAGCTTTTGTCCCCATGGGTCCATGTTTGAAAACAAGTGAAAAAGTGAAGCAGCCACACTCTGAGAAGACATCATGACCAGTGCTTCAGATCCGGTGGGGATAAGGGTTTGGATCACTCAGCCAGGTAATCCATCATACCCAGAAGAATTGCTCATTGAAGATGGCGTCCATAAAAAATGGTGAGAGTAGTGGCAGAAAATGACTTCCTGAGGACGAATGGGAGTAATGAGCAGACTTCATCTCACCAGAATTCCTCTGGTAATGGAAATCCACTTTCCAAGAGGAAGAAGTAGGAACCAAACAACATATGAATGGACTGTAGTGTGTGTTGCGTTCCACAATTTCTGCCAGGAATATTTTTGGCTGATGATCCTAATGGGTCTCCTGCTCATGCTTCTTCGTCAAAGAGCACTGCCTCAACACAAACCATGCTTCTTTCTGGGGGCAGCCAACATCCAATTATTGATGTGCAGACCCCTTCTTGGCCTCTATTCCAGACAGCTCTGAAAAGCCATCCCAGCTCCAGATCCCTACTGGTGTCAGCCAAGCCCTGTACTGCAACTCCATCGCAGCCCAGCTTCATCATCTGCCCGGCTGAGCTTTATCTTTTCCTGATAGGCACCCTGATGACACTATCCATGAAGTCTCTTATGGCAAAATCTCTGTCACAAAAGCTCTTTCCCAGGGACATATTAAAGAATAGAAATGCATTTATTTGGTGGCAAGAAGATTCTGACTAGCTGGCTTTCCCTAAAGAGAATCCAAGAAGTATTTCTGCATTAAAAAACATGTGTGGGAGGTCACTAAACCGAGATCAGACAGAAGGCATCCTAGGCAGAAAGACCAGAAACAGTGTCAACAAAGACCCTGATATGACTGGGGAGTCGTGGAAAAAGTTGGGTGAGAGAAATTTTGGGTATATGTATAGAGTGGAAGTGGCTGAGGTGGAAGGGTCAGAGCCAGACTGTGAAGGGTCCTGGGTTCCCCGTCATACTGAGGAAGAGCAGTGTCACACGGAGGTCTCAGTGCATTCACAGTTGAATAAAATGTATGCCCTTCTTAAGCCACCATCCTCTAGGAGAAAAAGAACCAGGGTGTCTCTAGTACTATAGATCAAAGTGATGACTTATAGGATTTCCTTCAAGGCCCAGGAGATGCCATGGTCCAAGAGATATAATCTGTCTTGCGTTGCCTCACATTTGTTTCCCTTAAAACTCAGTAAGAGAACGTAATTAAAGAATGAGACCTTCATAAAGGTCAAATCTGTTCCAGCCTGAGCAGTTGAGAGAAAATCATCTGTTTAGGGATCTCTACCTTGGGTGCGAGTCTTGTGAATATCTCGACAGTTGCCTATAAAAGTTTTTCTTCACCATTTTTAAAATTAACAATAAAGTTTTAAATCAGTAAAAAAAAAAAAAAAAAAAGTGAAGGAAGGACAAGTGGATTTGAAATTCCAGGAACTTTGGAAGAGCCTGAAATGAATTAATCATTCGACTATGATCTTTATTCTTGAAGGCTGTGAGGTCCAAGAAACAAGAAATTGTTTAAACAATTATATATACCATTGACCCTTGAACAACAGGAGATTGAAGTGTGTGGGTCCACTTATATGTGTAATTTTAAAAATAAAACTTATACCGAATATGCCTGCCTCACCCACCTCCCTTTCCACCTCCTCCACCTCTTCCATCTGTCACCCCTGAGATAGCGAGGCCAACCACTCGTCTCCCTCCTCCCTCTCAATATACTCACCATGAAGATAAGGGAGAAAACCTTTATGATGATTCACTTCCACTTAATGAATAGTAAGTATGTTTTCTCTTTTTATGATTCTCTTAATAACATTCTATTTTCTCTAGCTTACTTTATTGTAATAATACAGTGTATTATTTTGTAATAATACAAAATAAGTGTTAATCGAGTGGTTATATGATCATTAAGAATTCTGATAAACAGTAGGCAATTGGTAGTTAAGATTTTGGGGAGTCAAAAGTTATACACAAAATTTTGACTATGTGGGAAGGGGCATCCATGCTGCTAAACTGCTAACCCCTGCATTGTTTAAGGGTCAATTGTAAAGTTGTGTGTATGTGTGTGTCTGTATGCGTGTGTGTGTGTTTGGGTGTGTATCCAAACTGAACACAAAATTATAGAAAAGATTCAGAAGAAAATGTCCCACCATACTTGAGTTACTGAGCTTTTCATAGCCCCTCGAGTTCTCTAATAATTTCTATTTATTTTTATTTCTTGGAGTAAGAAAAAGTGATGGTCATAATACTAGCAAAGGAAATCAAAGGGAAGTAAAAATCAAAACCATGAAAATTGTTTTTCACTTTGCACAAGATTCCTTCTGACTTGTGATGCCATAGAACGGCTGGCTCACTTTGTTCCTGGCAGAACCAAGAAACCACAGCTGCCATTCATCACCTAAACAGTGGTACCTGCTGGTTGGAAGTGCAGACTTGCTCTCAAGGATTGCTTGTCAGAGATAATGCTGAGAACACAAGAGCTCCCAGACTACTAAGTTTCATCATCCTGGATGATGTTTAACTATGAAATCACAGCTCACACTGATCCTCTGTTAGTGTGGTCCTCTGTGCCGAGAGCCTCTGGCCCTTTTTCTCCCCTGTGCTGTTCCTTTGTTTCTAACATACCATCCCTGGCTGCTACAGAGATGCATGGAGGTGGCCCAAGTTTCAATCTCCAAATATTGGTTTATGTAAAAACAGACACATACCTATTTTTTGTGTAGATGAGGGAAATGGGAGCTCATATTCACATCTAAAACAGTTTCAGTAACACACAACAGCATTTGTCATTCAAGTTTATAATGCTGAAAACTGTTCTTTTAAAATCTACTCATTTCTACTTCTGCAAAAGTTGCCTTTTCACAAACTACAGACATTTTGTCTGTTAGACAAATATGAACATTATACATTTTCAGATCCATGAGAAATTACAGCATCTCAACCTGGCTCTGCTCCTGTATTTTCTCAGAGGAGTTATCAAAAGTCAGGCAAAGAGGTTTTGTAATTGTTCTACAATCCTTTCTCCAGAAACACTGAGATTTAAATTTTCAAGAGACAAAAAAATACATTTATTTCAATATATATAAAACAAGTAAAGTCAGGCATTATAATCTCATGCTTCAAAACAAAATTCACATTTCTCTATCAGATAATAATAGACCAAGCAAACTCTTGATGATAATGTCCACAACAAAACTATCAGGAATGCTTCCCCCATTGACAATTACCCTTACAGAAAGAAGCCTACATGTTTCTGTGCATGTGTCAGGTATCTAAAATGTATTCTTTGTGTGCCCTTTGCTTCTTTTGTCTGCACTTCATATTAATGAAGATATAGAAAATTACTTTATGAATATTTCTCAGGGTGTTGCCAATAAGAAAACTCAACATTTTCTGCTCTCATCATCTCAGATACATACACACACACACACACGCACACACACAGACACATACACTCACACACACATACACGCATGCACATACATACACACACGCATGCACACAAACACACACACACATACACTCGTGCACACATATACATACACACACACACACCAGAGTCTCAGAAACAACAGGTCAGAGAGATTATTCAAGGCAAATTATTTTCTGTTTATCAAAAATGAAGACAAAAAGTAATTAAATTTCCCATTGCCACAAAGTAACTTAATAACACAGCACCAATGAAACAGAGGCCCGAGTGAGTATCTGCATTGGCACTGGGTAGTTACACTATCCCACCTATGCCACAGATTTAGTTTAAACAAGCATAAGACACCAGAATAATTAATTTAAACCGATGCTAATAAGAGCAATAATTTAACTGCAATTTAATATGATTACAGTGAGGATAACAGGGGAGGAGGAAGATAACCTCTCTTCCCTGCCTCAGGGGTTACTCATCACTCTGCCCCGGGAGCAGAGGAAGGAGAGTCTGTTAGAAAGCAAGGCCACTGGTAATCAAATTGTCAACGGTGTCAGAATGAGTTATATATGCAGTAAGTTAGTACTTAAGTATGACTTTTCCCCAATATATTTTGAATAATTTCACATCTTAAGAGTACATTTTGGGTTTTTGTTGTTGTTGTTGTTGTTGTTGTTGTTGTTGTTTTGAGACAGAGTTTCACTCTTATTACCCAGGCTGGAGTGCAATGGCATGATCTCAACTCACCGCAACCCCTGCCTCCTGGGTTCAAGCAATTCTCCTGCCTCAGCCTCCCGAGTAGCTGGGACTACAGGCGTGAACCACCATGCCCAGCTGATTTTTGTATTTTTAGTAGAGACGGGGTTTCACCATGTTGACCAAGATGGACTCGACCTCTTGACCTCATAATCCACCCGCCTCAGCCTCCCAAAGTGCTGGAATTATAGGCGTGAACCACCACGGCTGGCCCAAGAGTTCAAAAACTCTTGTCAACCACGAGTGACCTACCTGAGCTTAAATTGATTGAATATTTTTCAAACTTCATCTTCTGTTTACCAGAGTTTCACTTTGCTGTTGATATTTTCTGAATGACTGCATTATGCCTTATCTTCTGGATATTTCAGGAGCCAACCTCAGTGGCCATCTGTCATCATCCACATACTCATCTGTAGTGCCGCTTCATCCTACAGCCCACACACAACCCTTTGAGTATTCTTCACTGCATCCTCTTTCATTGGAAAAATCTTAATATATTTGTTGGAAATCATGCTTTACAATCTGCAAACTCTTATTTTCACCCTCCTTCTCAGAGCATTGCCTCGACGGCTTTGTGAGAAACCTGGTCTTATCCCAAGGCTCATTTAATCTTTCTCTCTTCATTGCACTTTCATCTCAGGATCTTAAGGTGACATAGTGTTCTTTTATTCACCTGCCATATCTTTGAAGCATTGCCCACTCCACAGTCCTCCAAAATGACCCGGCTACTTCAGCCTCGTTCTCTCAGAACTTACTGCCATGCTTTCCTCCCCAGGCTGCCATCTGCACAACTCATCACTGTCACTTCTTCATTTTTTAAATGTTAACACCTGGCCACTCCATTTAAACTCCTACCAACACTGTCATCAGCAATAGCCATAGGACAACCCATTCCAAACCCCACGGTTCATTGGTTTCTCGTCTCCTGTGGTCTTCTCTTTATATCAGAAACCCACTTTCATGCTCATATCCAGGACACAGCCCAGCTGGAAATGGCATTGGCACTAAAATACTAATTCTAACTCTTATGATAACTAATCATCACCTTTCATTTTTCATATTTCCAGTTCATTAATGCTTATTTTTTCTATTGTTTATGCAATCTTTCCTGTTTTCTTTTCTCTCCCTGCATTACTTAGATGTCATGGTTTGCTATTGTACTAAATTGCTTGCAAATAACCTCAGAAGTCGTTTCCTGTATTTTGCTATCATTCTAAAAAATGAAAATGTAAGAACATTGTGGCTGAGGCCAGCAGTCGGCCTTCTTCAAATAAGCAAAAACATATTTGAACACTAATTTTGAAAAAGTAGAAAGCCAGGATGACTCCCTTTGTATTAAATTTCTGATCCATTACATCAAGCATTTAACACTGTCTGGACTACTTATCTCACTAATAGCTTTCTTTGTATCTTTCCTGCTTCTTTTCTATAACAATTTAATGACATAATTCATATACCTTAAAATCCACTATTTTGAAGTGTACAATTCAGTAATTTAATATATTCACATAATTGTGCAACCATCATGCTTAATTTTAGAACATTTTTAATTTCACTTAAGAAGCCAGAAGTATTATTAAAAATCTATTATCTCTTGATAAATTGACATGACACGCTTATTGGAAATCAATTGATCCTAAATGTAAGGATTTATTCCTGAACTCTCAAATTTGTTCCACTGACCTACCTGTATTATGTATATATGTCTACTATCCCAATATTATGCTTATGCTCTCTTGATTACTGAAGCCTTGTAGTGAGTTTTAAAATAAGAAACTGTGAGTCCTCTATAACTTATTCTTCATTCAAGATTTTTTTTTTTTTTTTACAATTCTATGTCCCTTTAATTTCCAAAACAGTTTTAGGTCAATTTCTCAATTTCTGAAAAATAAAAATAAATAATCAAACTTAAAAAGGCAACTGGAAATTTGAGGTGAACTGTACTGAATCTGTAGATTCATTAGGACTTATTGCCATCTGCTACAGAAAGTGTTGTACCTCCCGCCATTCACATGTTGAAGTCCTAAACCCCACCGTGACCCCTGTTTGGGGATAGGGCAGATAAGGAGGTAATTAAGGTTAAATGAAGTCATAAAAATGGGAGCCTTAATTTGATCTGATTACTAGTGTTGTAAGTAAAGGAAGAGAGACAGTTTCCTCTTGTGTGGATAATGAAGAAATCATGAGACTACACAGTGAAATGGCGACTACCTACAAGCCAAGAGATGAGATCTCAAATGAAACCTGTCATGCCAGCTTGTTGAGTTTGGACTTCCCAGACTCCAGAACTGTGAGAAATAAATTTCTGTTGCTTAAGACATCAAGTGTATGGTATTTTCTTATGGTAGACCTAGTAGACTAAGACATCACATAAACAATAGTAAGCCTTGATATAATAACAGAATGTGTCTTTACATTTCTTTATTTATTCCTTGGGAATTTCTGTAAGCTATATGTTTGATCACTTTCATAACTTCACATTTCTCAAAAGCTTTCAGGTTTTCTTTATTTTTGTCTATCTGGATTAGTTTGAAAGACTGGTTTGATTGATCTTTAAGCTCTGAAGTTATTTCTTCTACTTGGTCTATTCTATTGTTAAAGTTTTCAGATGCATTTTGAAATTCTTTAAGTGAATTTTTATTTCCAGTAGTTCTTTTCTTTCTTTCTTCTTTTTTTTTTTAAAGATGTCTATCTCTTTCTTCATTTCCTGGATGCTTTTGTGAATTCATTGTGTTGGCTTTCAACCTTCTCTTGAATCTCAGTGATCTTCGTTGCAATCTATACTTTGAATTTGTTATCTGTCATTTCTGAGTTTTGGTTAGGGTTCTTTGCTAGAGAGCTAGTGTGATCCATTGGTGTTGTCATAACATTCAGATTTTTCATGGTGCCAGAATTCTTACAATGGTTAATTGTCATCTGGAGAGGCTGACAGTTCTTGGTTTTGAATTAACTTTTATTTAGATTGGGTTTTTAATCTAATTTTATTCATGTATTTATTTGTGCCCTCAACCCCTGACAAGGGTGTTACTGTGGAAAATTTTTAGTAAGGTATTTTGGCTTTGCTTCTGCAGCCCTGTGTTATTCTCTCAGCCAGTTTTATATTGGGTTGTGTAGTTTGACCTACAGGCCAGTAGGTGACGCTTTGAGTAAGAGACAGCTGAGGCAAAAGCAGGTGGGTATGTACTGGATCATTGTTTATTGTGAGGTGCCCTCTGCTGTGTCAGATGATGTGCTGTACTGTGAAACATTCAGTGCCCTGAGCTTCCTTTTTGCAGAGGAGGAGGGGAGACACAACTGGGCACAGCTGGACCACCTGGCTTGCCCATGGATATTTCAATGACAAGTACAGGAACTAGCATGGACAAGAGCACCTGGGGCAGCTTCTGGTGAAAGGCCTATGTCTCTGGGTGGGACAAGGGGTTTGCACTAGCTCCGACTCCTAGAAAGACCAGAACACTGTTTCCCTATCGCACCCCATCCCAGGGCTCGTGACTTTCTTTTCAGACACACACAATTGTCTATCTCCAGGCTGCTGAATATGCCTGTCCTGCTACTCTCTGTGGGAGCGGTTTCCAGCAGAACCTCTTTACTCAGCCCAGTATAGACATCTTCATGGCTTGCATGTTAACGGATTTGGTAACAGTGCTGCTTCATGTAGAGGGGGAGAATTTTCACCTTTTGGCACATGTGCAGCTTTAAAAAAAATAGGAGAGTAAAAAAATTACAAACAAAATTATACTAAAAAATATTTGCCTACATCATCTTTCCCGTGCTCTTTATTTTTTTTAGGGGATTTTAATGATTGTCTAGTGTCTTTTCATTTCTGCATGAAGGACTTTTTATAATCCTTTTATGACAGATCTGCCAGGTCTTCTCAGGGAGAATTCTCTGCTTTATCTGGGAATGTCTTAATGCCTCATTCATTTTTGAAGCATTGATTCACTAGATGTAAAGTTATTGGTTGACATTATGATTGTATTCAGCACTTTAAACATGTCACCTTTCTGCCTTATGGTTTCCATGGATTCTGTTGAGAACTCAGCTGATAATCATACTGATAATCCCTTTGACACAGTAAGTCACTTCTATTATTGTCTTTGGCTTTCAACACTTTGACTCTGATATGCGTGCATGTGGACCTCTTTAACTGTGTGCTTATTGCAATTAATTTAGCCTCTTGGATGTGTAGATTAATATCTCTCATAAATTTTGGAAATATTTAGCCATTTTTTTGCTCCTTTCACTCTCTCCTTCTTCCTGGACTCCTGTTATGGTACAGGTCTCTGAGGCTCTGGTCACTTTTCTTCGTTCTTTTTCTTTCTATTCTTCAGACTGGAGAATTTCAATTGATCTATATTCAAATGACCTGATTGTTTTACTTTCTTAAACCTGTTACTAAGCTTTTCTAGTTAATTTTTAATTTCAGCTATTGTACTTTTCAACTCCAGAGTATCTATTAGTCATTTTAAAATAATTTCTATTTCTCTTTAGTAATATTATTTATTTAATGATAATCATTCTCATATATTCTTCTAATTTTGTAAACATGCTCTCCTTTTCTTCATTAAACATATTTGTAATGATTGATTCAAAGTTTTTATTTAGTGAACCCAATGTCTTAGTTTCTTCAGGAACAGTTTCTATTTTTCTGTATGTGGGCCAAACTTTCTGTTTCTTTGGATGCACCGTAACTCTTGTCGTTAAAAACTAATAGTTTTAATAATGTAATGTTGTATCATTTGAAATGATCCCTTCGCCTAGCATTGTTAGTATTGTTATTGCTTGTTGCTGTCATTATTGCTGTTGTTTTTAAATTCCTGAAATAATTTTGTAGGATTTCTATTCTTTTTTCCATTATGGTTGTTAAATTTCTTAGTTTATGAATTAACTAATTATAATGCAAAAACTTTCTTAAATCCCTTGAATCAATAGTCTCCCAGCTTTTTTCAAGTATCTTTGTGTGTGTGTTGTATGTGTTTTTCAATACTTTAGTAGACAGTTTAAAATTCTGTCATATTACATGTTTGCATAGTAAGGGAATGTCAGCTAGAGGTGAGAATGTAGGGCCTTTTTAGGTCTTTTTAAAGCATGTGCACAGCCCTGAACATGTGCATGTCTTTCTAGAGTCCTATGAATATGTCAGATCTGTTTCATGCATCCTATTAATATCTCATTCCTAGTTTTCCTGTGAAGGATTTTGGTCAGCCTTTTGGTATCTCCAAGTGGAATTGCCACCTCAGGCATCTGAAATATTAGTCATTTGACACTTTATTTTTGAGAAATGCTCTGGGGATAGACTTGTTTATATAAACTAAATTCTGAGTTGTGTCAAATAAAGACAAGCCCTGAGATTCTGTGGGGGTGGGGTGCGGCCTTTGGGAAGCTCCAAGCTCATGGGACATCTTCCAGTGTTCCCTTGGCAGCTGGTTTTCACAGCTACTGCCAATATAAGGCTGGTCTTCAGGTTGATTGTGGTTATGTGGAAAGATTGAATGGGAACAGGGCAAGTTAAGAGGCCACAAAATTTACTGTTTTATCTTGAATCAATGTTTGTTTTTAAATAGGGCTTCTTGCATTGTTTTAAGCTTTCAGTTAATTTCAAGATTTCTGAACATGTTGAATTTGACAACTTTCAACAATGTTCTCAGGGCTTTTACCATAAAGGTGGATTTTGAAAGTCTTTGATCTGCCATTCTGGGAATGTTTCTTTAAATATCTTTCTCACTGTGAAACAAATCTTTAATAACCTTCGCTGTCTCTATATATCTCCATACTTCCTCCCTCTCTCCACTCCCTCCTCTCCCCTGCTCCTGTTTCTCTTTGTGTATCAGTAACTGCATACCCCTTGGTAAAATGGAACGGATTCCTCTTTCATTTTCTCAGCATAACTGTACAAACACTTGAACCACTATCAGCTTTCTTCATCTTCCCTGGTAAGAGTGAAGGGTTTGTCTCCCTCCTGTCAGACACTTACGTTCCCCTCATGCTTGAATCCTTTTCTGGAATTTGCCGAGCTTTGCTTTGTGGATCCTGTTTGCCTCCTGATCCGCTGCATGCACTCCCTGGCTTCCATTCTCTTTCTTGTCATCTTGCAACCCTCCCTGCCTCCCTCCCTCTCTTCTACCCCATTCCAGTCAGCACCAAACTTAGATGAATCACTAGAAAGATGAAAAGACATTGCCATTGGCCTAGAAAAGTCATTCACCTCCAACATTGGAAATTCACCACTGGCCATTAGACATTTTTCTCTCCAAACAAAATTTTACGTAGGCTGCCCATAGCCTGCGTCAGCTTCTCATTATACAGCTGCCTTGAAAACTTTACCTCCAGCATATCAGCCATTATGCTCGGAGCACATTGCCTCTATCCCAGTCTCTCAAACACATGAAAGCTGTTTTCATCTTAGGACCTTTGTAACGTTCTCTTTCCTTGCCATGCCTAAACTGTAGGCCTCAGTTAATGCATCCGGTTATTTATGTCTACGTGCATTTTAGCCATCAATTGTTTACCATTAAAAATGAATACACACACTTACCTACTTATGTAGTAATCCCTCGATTTTTATTTAAATTAAACTGTTGACCTTATTGAAAAAGATGGTGGAAAGCAACATGATTCTAGACAGTTGTACATGATTCTAGACAGTTCTATCACTTACTAATTGAGTGGATATGACATAAATTAGTTTGTCTTCATAAATCTTAGTTAATTGATATATAAAATTAGAATAATAATGATGCTTGAGTTGTTGTGAGGATTAAATAGGATAATAAATACATGAATGTCTGACATATTGCAACTACTCAAATATTAACTATTACTTTCATCACTGTTTTAAAATTTAAATGATTATAAGAAAAGTAAAACTGAAGTAATCATCTTCAGAAAATCTCATGGGCATTCATCATTATAAAAACAATTACTCAGAGTATAGTTTAAATTCTAAAATATAAGTGTAGAATATAACAGCATATAATTTTTTCTAAAATAAATTAAGACTGAATTTTTATATTAACAATTGAAGTTAAAGTCAGTAGAGTCTTACACAGGCTGTGATATTCAAAACAATAATAATATTACTGCATAAAAATTCGGTTGTTTAAACTATTTTAAATACAGTTGTCAATATTTCCCCTAGTTTTCCCTTGACTATTTAAAGGGGAACTAAAATTTATCTAATACATATATTTCCATTGTACCCTGCAGTTGATTAGATATATGCTATGTCATTGCATTCTCACTGGAATCATATTTAAAAGATTTACTATTCTTATCTTATAGAAAAGGAACCTGGGAGTTGGAAAACTTCATTTCCAAAAAATTGCATAGTGATTGAGAGAGTCAGAAATTAAAACCTATTGATACTGACTAATTCTTCTGATGTTTCTCTTGTACTATACTTCCATGTTATCTAGTATTATTAATTATCAATGGATTTTTCTAATAAATTGTTGCAATTTTCTTACAATGTTTAAAAATATGTTTTTCCTCATTGTTTTACACCAATTAAGTCCAAAATTATTAATATTTTACTTACCCTTCATTTTAATTTTAAGCAATTCAAAATATACAAACTCCAAATTTTATGATAGCTGTTGATAATATCTGTTCTTATTTACTTTTAAGAAAAGTTCATTTCCAACTCCTTCCACAATGGATGTGCCTGATTAACAAAAAGTTTTGTTCAAGACCTGAGTCAGTGACCAGATTTGTTCTACCTGGAGGGATGACCATCTTCAACAAATAGTTTCTAAGACACTGTATTTATCTCTGTCAAGTCAGCAGAGGAGGAAGGTATTTATCTGCAGGGCATGACAGTGGTGCACATAATCAACTCACATTCTTTTGGATAGAACACTGACATGTGGTAGATTATACAGTGTAACGTGAACTTTGAAAAGTAAATTTGTTGTGTAAATAGTTAACCAGTCTCTGACACATAATAGCATATCATTACTAAAGTTTATATTATTTACAAAAAGTACAAAAGAAAAATTCTATATTCCACTTAAGTTAAATGCAAGCATTTTTCAAGTTCTCCTATAATTTTTCAGGAATACAGTCATAGCAAAATTCTACTTGATTTTTACTTCTATTTCTGTTTTAATAATATTAATCTCTGGCAGTTGGATGATAAGTTGGAAGTGTTAAGCAGTATCTTATTTTCTTATTGTTCCTACTGTAAAATCTTTTAATTTATGAGATAACCTATAAATAATAGACATGGAAAACCAGATAAATTTTAATTCTGAATTTATTTATTTGTTTTTTAATATACTTTAAGTTATGAGGTACATGTGCAGAACGTGCAGGCCTGTTACATAGGTATACATGTGCCATAGTGGTTTGCTGCATCCATCCCCCCCGTCATCTACATTAGGTATTTCTCCTAATGTTAGCCCTCCCCAATCCCCCACTATCTGCTCTCTCTCCCCTAGCACCTCACCCCACAATAGGTACCAGTGTGTGATATTTCCCTCCCTGTGTCCATGTGTTCTCATTGTTCAAGGCACACTTATGAGTGAGAACATGTGGTGTTTGGTTTTCTGTCCTTGTGTCAGTTTGCTGAGAATAATGGTTTTCAGCTTCATCCATGTCTCTGCAAAGGACATGAACTCATCCTCTTTCACAGCTGCATAGAATTCCATAATGTATATATGCCACATTTTCTTTATCCAATCTATAATTGATGGGCATTTGGGTTGGTTCCAAGTCTTTGCTACTGTGAACAGTGCTACAATAAACATGTGTGCATGTGTCTTTATAATGGAATGTTTAATAATCCTTTATTAAACAGTAATGGGATTGCTGGGTCAAATGGTATTTCTCTTTCTAGATCCTTGAGGAATTACCACGCTGTCTTCCACAATGGTTGAACTAATTTACACTCCCACCAACAGTGTAAAAGCCTTCCTATTTTTCTACATCCTCTCCAGCATCTGTTGTCGCCTGATTTTTTTAATGATCGCCATTCTAATTTGTGTGAGATGGTATCTCAATGTGGTTTTGATTTGCATTTCTCTAATGTCAGGTGATAATGAGCTTTTTTTCATATGTTTGTTGGCTGCAAAAATGTCTTCTTTTCAGAAGTGGCTGTTCATAGCCTTTGCCCACTTTTTGATGGGGTGGTTTGGTTTTTTTTTTTTTTTGTAAATTTGTTTAAGTTCTTTGTAGATTCTGGTTATCAGCACTTTGTAAGATGGGTAGATTGCAAAATTTTTTTTCCCATTCTGTTGGTTGCAGGTTCACTCTAATGATAGGTTGTTTTGCTATGCAGAAGTTCCTGTTTAATTAGATCCCATTTGTCTATTTTGGCTTTTGTTGCCGTTGCTTTTGGTGTTGTAGTCATGAAGTCCTGGCCTATGCCTATGTCCTGAATGTATAGCCTAAGTTTTCTTCTAGGGTTTTTATGGTGTTAAGTCTTATGTTTAAATCTTTAATTCATCTGGAATTAATTTTGTATAAGGTGTAAGGAAGTGATCCAATTTCAGCTTTCTGCACATGGCTAGCCAGTTTTCCCAAGACCATTTATTAAATAGGGAATCCTTTACCTGTTGCTTGTTTTTGTCAGTTTTGTCAAAGATCAGATGGCTGTAGAAGTGTGGCATTACCTCCAAGGTCTCTGTTCTGTTCCATTCGTCTATATCTCTGTTTTGATACCAGTACCATGCTGTTTTGATTACTGTAGGTTTGTAGTATAGTTTGAAGTCAGATAGCGTGATACCCCCAGCTTTGTTCTTTTTGCTTAGGATTGTCTTGGCTATGCCAGCTCTCTTTTGGTTTCACATGAAGTTTAAGGTGGTTTTTTTCAATTCTGTGAAGAAAGTCAGTGGGAACTTGATGGGGATAGCATTGAATCTACAAATTACTTTGGGCAGTATGGCCATTTTCATGATATTGATTCTTCCTAACCATGAGCATGGAATGTTTTTCCATCTGTTTGTGTCCCTTCTCATTTCCTTTCACAGTGATTTATAGTTCTCCTTGAAGAGGTGCTTCACATCCCTTGTTAGTTGTATTCCTAGGTATTTTATCTTGTTTGTAGCAACTGTGAATGGGAGTTCACTCATGATTTGGCTCTCTGTTTGTCTGTTATTGGTGTATAGGAATGCTTGTGATTTCTGCACATTGAATTTGTATACTGAGACTTTGCTGAAGTTGCTTATCAGCTTAAGGAGATTTTGCACTGAGATGATGGGGTCTTCTAAATATACAATCATGTTGTCTGCAAATAGAGACAATTTGACACCCTCTTTTCCTAATTGAGTGCCTTTATTTCTTTTTCTTTCCTGATTGCTCTAACTAGAACTTCCAATATGATATTGAATAGGAGTGGTGAGAGACGTCATCCTTGTCATGTGCCAGTTTTCAAAGGGAATTCTACCAGTTTTTCCCATTCAATGTGATATTGGCTGTGGGTTTGTCATAAATAACTTTCATTATTTTGAGATACATTCCATTGATACCTAGTTAATTGAGAGTTGTTAGCATAAAGGGCTGTTGAATATTGTCAAAGGACTTCTCTGCATCTATTGAGATAATCCATGTGGTTTTTGTCTTTGGTTCTGTTTGTGATGGATTACGTTTATAAATTTGTGTATGTTGAACCAGGCTTGCATCCCAAGGATGAAGCCGACTTGATCATGATGTGTAAGCTTTTTGATGTGCTGTTAGTTTCAGTTTGCCAGTATTTTATTGAAGATTTTTGCATCTTGAAGATGTTCATCACGGATATTGGCCTGAAATTTTCTTTTTTTCTTGTGTCTCTCAGGTTTTGGAATCAGGATGATATTGGTCTCATAAAATGAATTAGAGAAGATCGCCTCTTTTTGTGTTGTTTGGAATAGTTTCAGAAGGAATGGTACCAGCTCCTCTTTGTGCATCTGGCAGGATTCGGCTGTGAACCCATCTGTTCTGGACTTTTTTTGGTTGGTAGGCTATTAATTGCTTCCTCAACTTCAAAGCTTGTTATTGATCTATTCAATTATTCAAATTCTTACTGTTTTAGTCTTGAGAAGGTGTAAGTGTCCAGGAATTTACCCATTTCTTCTTGATTTACTGGTTTATGTGCATAGAGGTGTTTCTAGTAATCTCTGATGGTAGTTTGTATTTCTGTCGAATTGGTGGTGATATCCCCTTTATCATTTATTACATCTATTAGATTCTTCTCTCTCTTCTTTATTAGTCTGGCTAAAGATCTATCTATTTTGTTGATCTTTTCAAAAAACCAGCTCCTGGATTTATTGATTTTTTTGGAAGGGTTTTTTGTGTCTCTATCTCCTTCAGTTCTGCTCTGATCTTCATTACTTCTTGTCTTCTGCTAGATTTTGAGTTTGTTTGATCTTGCTCCTCTAGTTCTTTTAATCATGATGTTAGGGTGTCAATTTTAGATCTTTCCTTTCCTCTCATGTGGGCATTTAATGCTGTAAATTTCCCTCTAGACACTGCTTTAAATGTGTCCCAAAGATTCTGGTATGTTGTGTCTTCATTCTCATTGATTTTGAAGAACATCTTTATTTCTGCCTTCATTTCATTATTTATCCAGTAGTCATTCAGGAGCAGGTTGTTCAGTTTCCATGTAGTTGTGCAGTTTTGAGTGAGTTTCTTAATCTTGAGTTCTAATTTGATTGCACTGTGGTCTAAAAGACTGTTTGTTATGATTTCTGTTCTGTTGGATTTGCTGTGGAGTGATTTATTTCCAATTATGTAGTCAATTTTAGAATAAATGTGATGTGGGCCTGAGATTAATGTATATTCTGTGGATTTGGGATGGAGAGTTCTGTAGATGTCTGTTAGGTCTGCATGGTCCAGATCTGAGTTCAAGTCCTGTATTTCCTTGTTAATTTTCTGTCTCATTGATCTAATATTGACAGTGGATTGTTAAAGTCTGCCACTATTATTGTGTGGAAGTCTAAGTCTCTTTGTAGGTCATTAAAAACTTGCTTTATGTATCCGGATGCTCCTGTATTCAGTGCATTTACATTAAGGAAGTTAGCTCTTCTTGTTGCATTGAGTCCTTTACCATTATGTAATATCCTTCTTTGTCCCTTTTGATCTTTGTGGGTTTAAAGTTTGTTTGTATCCAAGACTAGGATTGCAACACTTGTTTTTTTTTTGCTCTCCATTGGCTTGTTAAATCTTCCTCCATCCCTTTTTTTTGAGCCTAGGTTTGTCTTTACCCATGAGATGGATCTCCTAAATACAGCACACTGATGGGTCTTGACTTATTATCCAATTTGTCAGGCTGTGTCTTTTAATTGGGGCATTTAGCCCATTTGTATTTAAGGTTAATATTGTTATGTGTGAGACTGATCCTGCCATTTTGATGTTACCTAGTTGTTTTGCCCATTAATTAATGCAGTTTCTTCATAGTGTCGATGGCTTTATAATTTGGTATGCTTTGCAGTGTCTGGTACTGGTTGTTCCTATGTTTAGTGCTTCTTTCAGGAGCTCTTATAAGGCAGGCCTGGTGGTGACAGAATCTTTCAGCAATTCCTTGTCTATAAAGGATTTTATCTCTCCTTAGCTTATGAAGCTTAGTTTGGCTGGATATGAAATTCTAGGTTGAAAATTCTTTTCTTTAAGGATGTTGAATATTGGCCCTCACTCTCTTCTGAGTTGTAGGATTTCTGCCGAGAGATCCACTGTGAGTCTGACGGGCTTCCTGTTGTGGGTAACCTAACTTTTCTCTCTGGCTACCTTTAGCATTTTTTCCATCATTTCAACCTTGGTGAATCTGACAATTATGTGCCTTGGAATTGCTCTCCTCAAGGAATATCTTTGTGATGTTCTCTGTATTTCCTGAATTTGAATGTTGGCCTGCTTTCCTAGGTTGGAGAAGTTCTCCTGGATAATATTCTGAAGAGTGTTTTTCACCTTAGTTTTATGCTCCCAGTCACATTCAGGTACACTGATCAAACATAGATTTGGTCTTTTCACATAATCCCATATTTCTTGGAGGCTTTGTTCATTTCTTTTCACTCTTTTCTTTTTTACTCTTGCCTTCTCACTTTATTTCATTGAGTTGATCTTCAATCTCTGATATCCTTTATTCAACTTGATCAATTTGACTATTGAAACTTGTGTATGCTTCACAAAGTTCTCGTGCTGTGTTTTTCAGCACCATCAAGTCATTTATAGTCTTCTCTATGCTGGTTATTCTAGTTCACATTTTGTCTAACCTTTTTTCAAGGTTCTTAGTTTACTTGAATTGGGTTAGAACATGCTCCTTTAGCTCTGAGAAGTTTGTTATTACCCACCTTCTGAAGTCTGCTTCTGTCAATTTGTCAAACTAATTCTCTATCCAGTTTTGTTCCCTTGCTGGTGAGGAGTTATGATCCCTTGGAGGAGAAGAGGTGTTCTGGTTTTGGGCCATTTCAGCCTTTTTTCACTGATTTCTTTCCATCTTAGTGGATTTATCTACCTTTGATCTTTGAAGTTGGTGACTTTCGGGTGGGGTCTTTGAGTGGACATGCTTTCTGTTGATGTTGAAGCTATTTCTTTCTGTTTTTTAGTTTTTCTTCTAACAATCAGGCCCCTCTGTGGCAGGTCTGCTGGAGGTACACTCCAGATTCTGCTTGCCTGGGAATCACCCACGGGGGCTGTAGAACAGCGAAGATTGCTGCCTGTTCCTTCCTCTGGTAGCTTTGTCCCAAAACAGTACCAGCCAGATGTCAGCCAGAGCTCTCCTATATGAGGTGCCTATTAGTCAGGATAATTGGTGATCAGGGAGCCACTTGAGCAGGCAGTCTGCCCCTTATCAGAGCTCAAGTGCTGTGCTGGGAGCTCTGTTGGTTCCTTCAGAGCTACTGGGCAGGGATGTCTAAGTCTGCTAAAGCAGAAGCTACAGTGCTCCTTTTCCCAGGTGCTCTGTCCCAGGAAGGTGGGGGCTTTATTTATATATCCCTGATGGGCTGCTGCCTTTTTTCAAAGATGCCTTGCCCAGCATGAAGGGAATCTAGTCACAGTCTGTCTACAGAGGCTTTGCTGAGCTGCTGTGGTCTCCACGCCTGGTTGCTATGTAAACTTTCTGGTAACTTTGTTTACGCAGGCGAGTTTAGAACTGCCAACCTGAGCCTCAGTGATGGTGGATGCCCCTCCTCCCACCAAATCCAAAGTCCCAGGTCAAGCTCAGGCTGCTGTGCTGGCTGCAAGAATTTCAAGCCAGTGGATCTTAGCTTGCTGGTTTTCGTGGGGGTGGGACATGCCAAGCCCACCACTTGGCTCCCTGTCTTCAGCCCCCTGTCGTCTCACTGGCATTTCAGGCACCACTGGGGTATGAGACAGGAAAAAAAAAATCTGCTATGGCTATCATGGCCACCGAGTTTTGTGCTGGAAACCTGGAGCACTGGTGCTGTAGGCACCGGTGGGAGTCTCCTGGTCTGCAGATTGTGAAGACAGTGGGAAAAGCACAGTAGCTGAGCCAGAGTGCTGGAGTGTCCGGAAAAGTCCCTAATGGCTTCCCTTGGCTAGGAGAGGGAGTTCTCTGGCCCCTTGCACTTCTGGGGTGAGGCAATGCCCCACTCTGCTTCAGCTTACCCTCCTTGGGCTACTCCCACTGTCTAACCAGTCTCAATGAAATGAACCTGGTACCTCAATTGGAAATGTGAAGGTCACTCACCTTGGGATTGCTCTTGCTGGGAACTGCGAACTGGAGCTCTTCCTATTCAGCCATCTTGGTGGAACTCTGAAAATTTTTATTCAAATTCTTAAAAGGTGCTATCAATATCTTTATTAATTCATTTTTTCTTTTACTTTCCCTAATTGGCAATAGGCAAGAGTATATAGAAAATGGCAAGCTTTACTATCATTTTGAGAAAAGGCCAAAATGGTTTACCAAGTCACTATTTAAATCCTTTCAAATTTCAAAAGATAGAGCATACTAAGTTTACTTGGAGCCCATAAAAGGCATTTAAAGTTAAAGTTGATTCTTATAATAAACTAAGAATGCAATTCTTGTACTAGAACCATCCCCAGAGGGATTTTCTTTGAAAGTTCCCCTGAAATTCCATTACAGTTCTTTAAATTACTATGGGAATTTGAGAAAGTTTAAATAGAACACCTAACATTTAGTTTGCATTTGTGTCTTTGTTACAGGATAAAAACTTCACTGTCTAAAAGATTAAGACATTTCTGACTTCCTTGGGATCAACAGAGAAGTGTATAAACTAACTCACCACATCAGAAATGTTTGCAATTTAGCATAAAAAGGCAATACAATAAATCTGGATGTATGTGTTTTACGAAGAAAATAAAACATCACATATTGGATTTTAAAAGGTAATTTAAAAATCTTAATTGACCAAAAGTCAAAATAGATTATGTCTATATATAAAAAGGTTCATTTTTTCTAAATTTGTTTGCATTAAGGATATAGTCTAACTCAAATTATTAGTCTAACTTCTTCTTGTATATAGTGTGATCTCAAGAGCTCTTTAAAAGTTCAGACCAAATGCCACATTCTTTACATAAAGACATTTAACAAAATACACACACACACACACACACACACACACACACACACATTTATTCACTTTTAAACAATTTTGGTTATTCAATTCACATTATGTACATATTTGACCACAATACAGTATGGCTGGTTGGGAGACAGGACAAGTGGAATTTTGTAACAGGAACTTTCAGACATTGCTATTCTGGTCACTTACCATTATTTCTAATTTCTTCTGCAAAAGATTATGCTTGTCTACTCTTTTCACTTTGCAAAATGTTTTTTTGTTTTTTTCTGTGTTTTGATGTTATAAATCTTTAAGAATACAGAAAGTGACTCATATTTCTGGATGGGTACCGTCTTCACTGATGTTTTTAACAATGAATAATACTAAAAAGGAAATGACCAAAATTTCCCTAATTAAAAAAAAATACAAGAAACTGAGCTGTGTTTCTCAATTTTATTAGCTTGGTTAACATATTTCCCCTTCTTTTAAAGTGATTCTGCCAACATTTGAATACATGCACACACACACATATACACATACATGTATATACACATATATATTACTGAAATTGTATGTATTTACAATTCTAACAGCAAAAATAACAACAACCAACCAACAAACAAACAAAAAACTGACCAGTTTTCAAATAACAAAAATGCAGACCAAGAAATGAAATACACAATAGATTGATTTCCAGGGATAAAGTATAACTAACAAAAACAGGTATTCTTTATTTTTTTCCTCACAAATGTTTACTTCCTATTCCAAGGACACAACCTTCTTAACTGCCAATTTTTCTCAAGATCCTGACATTATGTTTTCTCTTTCAAGAGTCAAAAACAAGCAAACAATAATAATAATAAGTCAAAAGCATTTTCTTTCAGTTTCTATATTCAGATTTTACAGATTTTTTTTCTAACAAAAAGTCAGCACATGATTTATACATTGTAATTATGTATTATACATCTGTCCAAACCCATAGGATGTACAACACCAACAGTGAGTTCAAATGTAAACTACGGCCTCTGGGTAATGATGATGTGTCACACTGACTGAAACAAATGTGCCCCTTTGTGGCAGAAGTTGATGACGGAAAAGGCTGTGCACATGTGGGGTTGGTGACGTGAGAACTCCGCATCTTCCTCCTAATTTTATTGTGTATCAAGACTAGTCTGAAAAATAAAATCTATCACAAATTTAAAATAATAAGTGGTCAACGTTGGTGTAATAATTTTTGGTTTTCTTCCTTTCATGGATACATCATGTAGATAAGTACAGCAGAATAAATTAATTAACATTAACTTTATAATAAATAACTGTGAAATTGTTATAGCAATTACACAAATGCTTACATATACTTTGGAATATATCTATGTGTAGAAAGAGAAATAATAGGCTGGGTGCGGTGGCTCACACCTGTAATCCCAGCACTTTAGGAGGCCAAGATGCACGGATCACCTGAGGTCAGGAGTTTGAGACCAGCCTGGCCAACATGGTGAAACCCAGTCTCTACTAAAAATACAAAAACTAGCCAAGCGTGGTGGCGTGTGCCTGTAATCCCAACTACTTAAGTGACTGAGGCAGGAAAATTGCTTGAACCCAGGAAGCAGAGGTTGCAGTGAGCCAAGATTGCCCCACTGCACTCTAGCCTGGGCAACAGAGCAAGATTCCAACTGAAATACCAGAAAAAAAAAATAAAAAAAGAAAGAAAGAAAAAGGGAGAGAGAGAAAGGAGTAATGTTGGATTTTGTTGAGGGATACTTGTTTCTGTTTTACCTGTCAATCATTCATTTTAGGTTACTTTATTTTAGATTACTTCTATAATTGAGAATACCCTCCTGAAAACTAACTCTAATGTGGTTGTGAGGGATGTTCATTTGGGCCATGGGACAAAGTATTTAAAAACTCTTACTTATGGTTTTCTATTTTCAGGACCATCTATTTTGAACAAATTTTCTATTTAGCTATATAGTTGTGCCATAAATAGGGTATGAGGACCTTACCCATGGGATCTATTACAGCCAGACTCTAAGTCAACCCCCAAATGATCCACAGCTCCCAATGTTCACACCTTTGTGTGATCTACTCTGAGTGTGTGCTTCCTACCAAGAGAATATAGCAAAGGTAAGGAGATTTCACCCTTAGAGTTACGTTAATCTCTTATATAAGACTCATTCTGGAGACTTCACTTGTTGGCTCAATTTGAGATTGGCAACTGCTAAGAAAGTTATGTAGCAAGGAAAGAAGGGCAGCCTTTGGGAGCTGAGGAAACCCACGAAGAGTGAAGGGCAACCTCTAGGAGTGGAGGGTGGACTCTAAGAATGGAGGGAGACCTCTAAAAGTGGAAGGTGACCTCTAGGAACGGAAGGCAGCCTCTGGGAGTGGAGGGTGGCTTCTAGTGTGGAGAGTCTACTGAGAGTGAAATAATCCAGGAACAGAAAGACAAGCACTGCATGATCCCACTTATATGTGGAATCTAAAAGTTGGTCTTATAGATGTAGAGAGTAGAATAGTGGTTACCAGAGGATGGGAAAGGGAGGGGACAGTAGAGGGAGAGAGATTAGTCAATGGATCCAAAGGTACAGTTGACAAGGAGGAATAAGTTCTGTTGTTCTATTGCATCTAGAATGATTACCGCTAAAATTGAATGCATTATATATTTCAAAATAGCTAGAAGAGAGGTTTTGAATGTTCCCATCATAAAGAAATGATAATTTTTAAGCTGATGGATAAGTTAATTACCTAAATTTGATAATTACACAGTGAATGCATGCATCAATGTGTCATATGTTACCCCATAGATACATAAAATTATGTGCCAATCATATATTTTTAAATGAAAATTTTGTCTTTTTTTGTGATGAGAATTTATCAAAAATTAATTGGTCTATTGAAATCTTGTCTTATTGAAGAAAATTAATCATTATCAACAATTATGGTAAGATTTTAGAAGTCAAGCTTGCAAAGTTAAAGTTACCATAGAGTTAAATCACTTTTGATTAATCCACCATTTAGAATTCTGTTCTCCAATAATCTCACAGGCACGTGTAAGCAATGTCCAAGTGCACGCCTTGCAGCCTGGCTTCCAGCGGGTCACTCTATTTTTTGCATTCCCTTTGTATTACTGGTCTTAGGCCTCTGTCCTTCCACCTTGCTTGTCCTTCTGCTGCCTGCTCTGCAACTCCAAGGGCTTGAGTCCTGTGCTTGGTTGTCTCCTAGGTGGGTAAGTTTCTAGTTGGATTTTAATGGAGGATAAGGGCAGGGAGAACCCAGGCCGTATCTCCTTCTCTCTTTCTTGCTGTCACAGATGGCAAAACCTGCCACGCGAGAGTGCCCTGCATGCCTTCAAATCTTCCTGATAGGCCTGCTGTATTCCTGATTTTTGCTAGCTGGCCCCGCTCTGGGGTGCTGCTGACAGGGCCTCTTTCCTGTGTCATTTCAGAATGAGGTTGCTGATCTCTGCATCACCTGCTTGGCTTCTTACTTCTTACCTTGCCAGTGAAACTAATTATCTGTATAAGTTTCCCTGTGTCTTAAATGTGTTCAAATGCTTAGAGTAGCTTCTGTTTCATGGTTGGACATTCACGCCTATGTTATTAAAAACTCTTACACAGTATAAATTGTTGTTTATGACTTCATTGAAAAAAATTATGGAACAATTTGCTTAATGTAGAAGAGTTTATATGCCACTACAATTATCATAAGTAATGTAGGCATTAATAATTTGCATATTCATTATTTACCTACATATTTAATCATATCTTTAGGATGGAGAGTCAAAAAGTCTGGAGGTTTTAAGACCCATAATGCATTATGAAGTTTTTCCATTAAGGCTGAACCAATGCTATGTACACTCCAATGAAGGCTGAATATCATTATTTTAAAACCTTTCGCTAATTTCATGAGCAAACTTTTCCAGTTCCTACTGCTGTGTAACAAATTACCTAAAACTTAGTGGTGTTAGTGAGCATTTTATTATGCTCGTGGATCTAGATGCTCGGGAGCCTGGCAGAATCAGCTGGCTGCTCCTTTGTTCCTCTTGGATGCAGATATCATGCTTGGAACTCAGTTGGCTGAAGGCTGGTCCTGAAGGCCGGCGATGACTCCCTCCCAGGGCTGATGGCTTCTGGGAAACAACAGTGATGTCCATCAGCACCTCCCTGCAGACCCTCCAGCCTGACAAAAGACAGCTCACTCTGCTGTCAAGGCCTCAGGAAAATCAAGTGGGAGCTGCATGGCCTTTTCTGACAGCCTTGAAAATCATCCAGATCACTTTCGCCATACTGTGCTGGCTGAAGGAGGGGCAGGTCTGCCGGGTCCAAGTGCGTGGGGAAGCGGCAAGGTCACATCCTAGAAGAGCACATGGTACCAGAAGACTGTTGCTGTAATCTTTAGAAAATACAGCCTTCTCAAAGAAGATGAGAACATTCTGTATTACATCTCCAAGCCTCTTTTAAAAATTTATTTTCTGGTTTGAAAAAATAATAAACAGTGTTAAAAGTTATAGAAAGATCCCTGGGGAAAAAATTGTTAATAGAAGTATTGGGAAAATGAAGAAATATATGTCTCTTGTATGCTCCTACCCTTATTTATAAAATGGATAATAGTCAAACATTAACATAATCCACGAAGATAATGTAAGTTCTTGTGAGAAAGAGAAATACCGATTTGGAAAAGTACACACTGATAATTCAAATGTGCTTACCAAAGATACCAATTGTCAGGTCTAACGTATCTTACCCAGGGGCTGTACTCAAGCTTGGGAGAAGTCCCTGAGTGAATGTCAACTAATGCAAGAAAAAAATTCCTTACGCTAAAACATCCAAAAATCCTAGCTCACGCTTCATCTGAGGAAAATCTCTAGCTCCCTCTGTTGGGAACATTGAAATTTACACACTAAACAAACTTCGGCATACCTGGGGAACTCTACTATCCTTTTAAAATGGGAACTCAGCCAGGAATCTGCCCTGTGCCCCTTGATAAGACATGATGTTGAATGGCCTCCTTCTTAAATATCTTATGCTCCCTAAGGCTTTCCATATATTTGAGTTTAGCTGCAATCTGACATGTGTTGCTGATAGTGCTTCAAGAATAATGAAGAGACTATACAATTTATAAAGCAAGAAGAAAATATGGATAACATATTAAGAGCAATGTTTCTTTGTGGCACGTTTAAAATAATCTGTAAAACCAATATGGTCGTCCATCCAGTCATCTGTGATTTGCAATAAATTTGGGAAGTTATTTTGCAGCAACTTCTCTAAACACAAAAATACCAAAATGATCACCAAATGGCCTTATAAGTTATAGGGTACTGATTTATAGTCCAGGAAACCTAAGTTCACCTACTTTCAGCATTTGGCTATCAGTTTGATTCTGCTTTGGGATTTAGACTCCATGCTGGTTTCAGCTAGTAGAATGATCTCTCACACCAACTTTTCCTTTTCCTGTGCCTTCAAGCATTACGTGTGGTGCATAATTTTTTAAATGACAATAGTTAGAAGCAACTAGGTCATTGAGTCAAACCCAAATATAAACAGAGAGGGAAATTTAAATGAGTAAATGTGAATTTTAAAAATCTAAACAATGGGATTTTCAGCCATGACTTTGTCCCTACCGCTTCCGTGAAGTTGGACACGTTACTCAGTTTCTTCAGTCTTTCACTGAAATGGGTATACAGAATTGAAATAAATGATGATTGTTGGATGCACAGTGTCTGGGACCAAATCCTGAGTTTGCATCTCAACTCATCCACACAGCTGGGTGGCCAGGAGCGGTGGCTCACACCTGTAATCCCAGCACTTGGGGAAACCAAGGCAAGTAGATCACCTGAGGTCAGGAGGTCGAGACCAGATTGACCAACATGGTGAAACCTCACCTCTCCTAAAAATACAAAATTAGCTGAACATGGTGGCAGACGCCGGTAATCCCAGCTACTCGGGAGGCTGAGACAGGAGAATCACTTGAACTCGGGAGGCAGAGATTGCAGTGAGCTGAGAACAGGCTGTTGCACTCCAGCCTGGCGAGACTCCATCTCAAAAAAAAAAAAAAAAAAAAAAAAAAGATAAACATAATATTGTCCTCACAGAGCTGTTGAATAGGTTGAAGTTAGTTAACATATTTTCCTCTGTAAAATGTAAAATACCTACTTCATAGGAGTGTGGTGGGAGTACGTCTGTTATGATATACAAAGCAATTGATAAATGATAAAACAATTTCATGTGACATTATGACTTACATGTTAAATGTAACAATTCTTAAGCAGTTTATCAAACTCATTACATTTTATACACTCTCAATAAATGGTAGCTCCTCATGGCATTTGTAGAAGTAACAGATTGTAGGTACAATGCCTAACCTCTTTTTAGAATGTTGCTATTGCCAATGTCAGCCAGCCAAGGTCTTGAGAACACTTCTGTAGTTGAGCAGAGTTTTGTTTATTAGCAGCTGATGCAACAACAGAGGTTTCACGTGATCAGAAACCATGGGGTGTCAAGCCCATTAGGAAGGGCTTGGTACAGAATTTGGACTTGAAATTAGAGGATTAGAGCGAAGGTTCGAGGAATCATGATTTTGGTGCTGTCTGAGGGGGTTTCTATAATAAGGTATTTATACAATTATTATCTAAAAGGTGGAGGACATGGATTGGGATTAAAACTGCACTTGGTTAAGAAGTACCAATTGTTTACAATAGCTCAGAAAAGGGTGGTTATCATCTGAATGTTTGTGTCTTTTCAAAATTTATATGTTGAACTCTAATTGCTAAAGTGATGGTATTAGGAGGTAGGGTCTTTAGGAGGTAACTAAGTCATTGGGGCAGAGCTCTCCGGAATGGGACTAGTGACCTCATAAAAGAGGCTCCGAAACCTCTCTCACCCCTTCCACCACGTGGAAACAACTAGAAGACAAAATCTAAGAGGCAGTGAGCCCTCACCAGGCACCAAATCTACTGGCACCGTGATCTTGGAACTCAGCCTCCAGAACGATTAGAAATAAATCTCTGCTGTATATAAATCACCCAGTTTGAGGTATTAGTCAAACTGACTAAGACAGGGGTGTTGAGTAATGTTTGCACACTCCTTGTTTACATGTTTTCAGGCAGCACTGTGAGGTGGGTATTGTTTGCTCTGCTGCATGGCAGTTCGGAGTGCTCTTGTCTAATGTGTTATGTGAAATTCCTTCTGCTCAACACCGAAACACTACGGCCCGCTGCAAGAGCCAGGCCAGCTCCCAGCTCACTACCATATATACATATATGCATATATATATGCACACACGCCAATATTACTAGTCAACAGACATCAACTTTTTCTAACATAAACCTAAGAAAAGTACAATATTATTACTTACATTTTCTCTCTCCTCACTGCAGTTTTAGCTAGATGATTTATCCTAAAGAATAACTTTCATCATGACACCTGAAAATCCAAGATTCATTTATGAGCAATTAAATTTAGCCTGTGCACATGCCCAGTTGTATTATATAAGCTCTTCTAGAATCAGGCTCCAACTCCCCTTACTGCCCCCATAGCCACCACCTGTACCACCTGCTGCGGCTGATGTGTTCCTGCCTCCATGTCTTTACTGGTTCTCTTGTCTCAGCTTACAAGACACGCTCAGAAAGTGTCTTTTATTTGATTAAATTTAAATTAATTGCATCTTAGGCTAATAACTCTAAGGAACTTAATTTTGGTAAGTAGAATCCATATACATTGGCTGGTATGTTTATTAAATTTGAAGCATCTCACCAGATTGAGATATAAGATAAGGCTGCATTTCATTTAACATTTGAAAAAAGTGCTTCTGAGCCCCACAGGTGAGGTTACTGTGCAGTTCATTCCTCCATTTTCAGATCCTTTCTGCCACGCTTTAAAAACATTAGAACATCAGTCAACCTCAGGGTTCAGTTCAGCTGCCTTGTACATCGTCCTCGTTAGCAGAGCTCAGATGCCGTAACTACCAGTGGTGCGGAGGCTCCAAGTATACCGCCACACTATTTTCATCACCAGCCTTAGAGGTTTGGAATCAATGGAAACCTGGAGATGCTGAATATTGCTCCTTTTCCATTAAAGATGCCAAAACACCATGCGTTTCCTCACTGGTTCTGGGGAAGGTCACAATTCCAAAGTATCCAATGTTGTCTATGGCAAAATTCATCTGGACTTAGAATAACGTCGTTCTTTCATAATTTGGCTTTTTTGAAGCCGTCCCAGTACCCTCACCAGCTTACACACACAAACATACCTGCAGTCATCCCATTACTGACATGCCATGGCCCCATGATGGTCATCAGGAACTCCAGATGCAGCCACGCACCACATTCTGACACCCCTTTACCAACTCTCCCATAAGACAATGCTCAGATATTGAGCCCGAGGCACTTGTTTAAGGAGCAAACAACAAAAACTAAAATTAAAATAAAAAATAGAAAGACATCCTTCGAAATGATTTTTTTAATTAATGTATATTCTTGGTGTCCAATGACTTCCATCAGGCCTGTTAGAATTCATGAAAGCCCTGCTACCCACGCCGATCTTCACAACAAAATGAATAAAAATCTTCATCCCACTTTTAACGAGAGAAGTTAGCTCCTGTGAAAACATTCTCACCACTTTTCAAAAGCATTTAGAGCAGAGTTTCAGAAAAGAGCAGCCTTCCTCAAGATTTGCAAATGCCTGTTTCCCTAGAGGCAACACTTGTTAGCACTTAAAGGGAAACACTTTATTCTAAAAATATTTAAAATTCAACTTAGCCTCCATATTACATGAAGTCTATTGATTCATCTCTGACCTTTGCATGACTTGATTTTTGTTGTGGTTGAATTGCTGATTTGGGTGTTTGCACTGGGATGTGTTAAGACTGTAACCCCTTGTAAAATATCTCAGAGGAAGGGCAGGATCACACATTTCACTCTCTGCGTAGCTCAACTCAGAATCCAGTCCAGTGTTTGAAAATAATGCTTAGTCATTTTGTTACTTACCCATCTCTAATTCAATGTTGGTTTTAGAGCTTTGGGTGAAGAATGCTAAAATAACTCAAATAATAATTTTAGATCATAAGGAAATTCATTACATGAGTTCAATGAGTTCCTTTTTAATTGACATATATTTCAATACTTGGACTTTGATAGGGTTATTTTATAGGTCTTTTCACTAAATTAACTTAGAGAATTGATTAACCATAAAATAGGAAAGAGCATATGTGTAGTCAAAGGCAAACCTTTTCTTTGATAAAAATACTTTCATAAATATTCTGAGGAAATGAAAACTTCCAGATGATATTGCTATTATTGACAAAATAAATATATTCTTAATAAGTAGAGAAATGTTAAAAGTTACAAAATTTGAAAAGAAATGTATATACCACCTTGCCAATTTAAGAAATGTTTTAGTAAATATCCTCTTAAGGTTTTTCACCCGACACCTAAACTCAAAACAAAGATATTTATTTAAAAGGCTGGATTTTCACTCAATCAGTATACATTTACAATTTAATCAAATGCAGAAATGCAATGCGCTACTGATCCTGTAAAATTAATTTAAGTGTTTAATTTTTTGCTCTCCCACATAAGGATGGGAGTACTATATCCCCTTTTATGGGTGGATTAGCAAGAATCTATAGAATGCTAAGGCATTCTTTGGCTCAGGAATTATTAAATTATACTCTAAGAATATCATTTTTAGATTTCGTTTCTTTCTTCCAAGCTGTTCCTGGTTCTTTGCATTCATCATTTAATTTATGCACTTTGGCTCTCTCCAGGTGGGAACTTGTGAACGAGCTTTGGTGAGATCCCCACAGGATATTACACACTGCAATCTGGCATTAGCGTACATCTCCAACATGAAACAAAAGGAAGCACTCTGAAAACTTTTGATTTTCTAATTTCTATATCCAGAAGACAATTTCATCATTTATATTGTGGACTTTTCCAATGAATCTGGCAGCATTCAAGATGTTCATTCTGTACACCTAGAAACCCTGCCAAACACACAAACATTCCAGAGTTTCAAAAAAGTCCAGGACTAACAATAAATCTCTGATGCTGAGCAGATTCCAGTGTCTCTGGAATGAGTCTACTGGAGTCTGGATTTGGTGGGCAGATTCTGGAGCGAGGCCCTGGGTGCTGCTGGTGCTGCTGGCTGCAAGGGACAGATGTGCTAACTCCTTGACCAGGTGACCCAAAAGATTGCACAGGACTCTGACCCCTACAAGAGGGCCTGGGACATTGAGACCCTGCCCAGCAACAATGGTCAGAGCTGGAGCATGCTTCAGAACCTAAATAGCTGATGGAGAAATACTCCTTCTTCCTTATGAATAATATTCATGCTTCACAACCAGGCCTTGCCATCTGCTATGATCTTTTATAACCTGTGCTCTACTCTATTCTCAGTTACCAGATGGTGGGTTCCAGTTTTGTAGAAAATCCACATTTACATTCTTTTTACCTTTTCCATTCTCTTTTCCCTCACAGGTACCTGCACTTAGCCTTTGCCTCTCCCAGTTGTCTTGTAAGCAGGAGAGCATTTTTAGGCAAAAAGAAGACAAATTACAGACAGTGACCTAAATTCTAATAATAACCTTACCACTAGCAAACTCTGCCATGTTAGTTAATTCGTTGAAACTCTCTGGGTTTGACTGACAACATGGTAATAAAAACACATCCACATGCTGTGTGTTGAGTCCTATCCTTAGAGCTTTACATGTCTGATTTAATTTTCATACTAATCCCACTGCACCATGGAGAACACTAAGACTGGGAGAGTTTGTGAGTTAGCAAGTGTGGCATCATTTATTATTAGCAAGACTAGAATAATTTCTGCTGTCCGGAAATAACATTTTTTGAAAGACAGTGTAATATTATGACACAACAGCAATATGTAATGTTTAAAAAGGATTTGAATACCAGTAACTTTGAATGTTCTCTGTCATTCCTAATTCTGAGTGCCACTGATTATATATATTTTACTATATTTCCATCAGGAGCTGGTATGTTGTATGAAAAGTACTTTGATAGCATAATAAATATGTTTCTAGGGGGAAAAGAGGCAAAGGATTAGAAAGTCTTAATGTTGTATCTTGCTTCTGGTTAAACTTCAGGTTATATATGTCATATGAGAATTCATAAGACCTTAAAATCTGGTTTTCTCTTTTTGTCTGACTGGCAATATCCATGTGGAATTCTAAAATTAAACTTTAAAGTTGAGGCTGACAAGCAGTTGATAGTTATTCATGATTAAATTGACTACATTTGTCAGCCGTAACACACTTCGGCTTCCTCATGTGGTTGGTTGAGGCTCTCCAAAGAAAGAAAAAATATCTACTACAAAGTTACCTAAGAAAAATACTGAGTACATTTATAAAATCTATCATTTATCCATCATCTTTCTATCTATCTGTATGTCTTATCTATCTATCTATCTATCTATCTATCTGAATAATCTATCTATTATCTATCTATCTATCTGTCTGAATAATCTATCTATCTATGTCTGTCTGTCTGTCTGTCTAATCTATCTATCTGTCTGTCTGTCTGTCTAATCTATCTATCTATCTGTTGTCTGTCTTATCTATCTATCTGTCTAATCTATCTATCTGTCTGTCTGTCTGTCTAATCTATCTATCTATCTGTTGTCTGTCTTATCTATCTATCTATCTATATCTATCATCTATCTATCTCATCTAACTATCATTTTTCTCTCCTGTTTATTGTTAGTATTTGTTTCTCTCTTCACTTCCTTCAACCTCCTATTGAATTTTCCTTTAAGTATTTAGTCCTAACCCATGTCACATTTAGTGATTAAATGTGAATATTAGAATCCCATACATCTAGTCAAAACCCTTTATTTCGTAGGTGATGGAATGTAACCAAAAGAGCCGAAGAGGTTTGCCCAAGCCATCTTGGAATTACCTGACACATTTAGAAAGATAATCAAGGATATTATTACTTCAGTGTGAGGAACACTTTTGTCAAATTATATGAAAGGGATAAATTAATAATTAATTGGAATTTAGCTTTCATTATTTTACTACCAAAAGGATCATTTCTTAAAAGTGTCGCTTACATTTATCTCTAAATTTGGCAGTAGTCCATTAATATGTGTTAAAAATAATTTTAAAATAGGAATATTCAGTCAAGGCACAGTGACTCACGCATGTAATCCCGGTACTTTGGGAGGCTTAGGCAGGAAGATTGCCTGAGACCAGGAGTTGGAGACCACCCTGGGCAACATAACGAGATCCTGTCTACATACAAAAAAATTTAAAATTAGTCAAGTATGGTGGCTCATGCCTATGTGCCCAACTCCTCTGGAGGGTGAGGCAGGCTGATTTTTTTAGTTCAAGAAGTTCAAGGCTGCAGTGAGCTATGAACAGGCCACTGTAGTTCAGCCTGGGAAACAGAATGAGACCCTTTCTAAAAATAATAAAGTAAATAAAAACAAAATGAAATAGGAATGTTCAAAATGGGAATAGGATTTTGACACAGAGATATACATTTTTTAATAAAGGACAACATAAATAATGTATGCTGAATCAGAATTTACAATTATGATACAAATAATTCAAAACAATAATGGCAATCATTATATGTAGCACTGAACTCAGAGCAGTTTGGAAAACATCAGGTTATAAGCAGGCTAGTCACCACATTGGGGGAGAGGTGGTATCTTCATTAGGATTTTCAAGTTTCTCCTTCTCAAGAAAGCATGAAACAAAATCAATAACTTTATTAAAGATCAGATCCATAATGTATTATTCGGTTTTCACACTGATATAAATAATTATCTGAGACTGGGTAATTTATAAAGAGAAGAGGTTTAATTGACTCACAGTTCTTCATGGCTGGGGAGGCCTCAGGAAACTCATAATCATGGCAGAAGGTGAAAGAGAAGCAGGCACCTTCTTCTTCAAGGTAGCGGGCAGATGAGAGAAGGAGTGAGGGAGACTGCCACACACTTTTAAACCATCAGCTCTCAGTTCTTGTGAGAACTCACTATCATAGGAACAGCGTGGGGGAAACTGCCTCCATGATTCAGTCACCCCCCACCAAGTTCCTCCTTCACATGTGGGGATTATAATTCGAGATGAGATCTGCGTGGGGACACAGAACAGAACCCTATCACATAAGACAGAAGGCTTATAGAAAGCATATGCCTGGGAGGTTCCGGAAGCCAGGACTAGTGGTTGTTATTCCTTTTACATCAGTTTTTCCAGTCATTGAAACTAGAATAATTAATTGAAGAAAAGCTTTGTATCAAACTTTCATACACTCATAGCAGAATTATTTAAGAAAAAGTTTCAATTTCCTCACCTCTATTTTTACATTTTAATTTTAAACTGGAACAAAAGCAAAATTAAGCAATACAATATGTCTCCTCAATGACTATTAATTTTTTCTTTTAGAAAAAAACATTTTTCCATTAGAAAAAAAAAACTATTGCTTATTGAATAGAATAAATATTAAGCCAGTCTCAATGGCACCAGACATGAATTTAAGAACATTTTCTCTTGAAGGTGACTAGAGACAGTGAAACTACATAATGATTACATGTTTCTTTTCTATTTAGAAAATATTTCCAGAACTCTTTAGATTTCAAAATGAAGAGATGGAATACCAAAGTTAACCCCCACACAATCTATCAAATCACTTGGCAGAATTATAGTAGAAAGGGATGTCAGAGGCAAACTAAAGCAATCCCTTAATTTTTCACTGGAGACAAATGAGGGTGAAGAAAATGAATGACAAGGTGATACTGCCACAGCTGTCAAGAGACAAAAATGGGACTCAGTATTTGCTCTTATGATCCACACTACTTCAAAAAGGTATCGCTTTCTTTACACAGCATGTTTTATTCAATTAATATTTTTGGAACATTCCCAGAGGAAAAGGCTTTGAAGAGATGAATAAAAAACAAGTTACATTTCTAGTACGCAAGTACTGTGTCCTAAGTGAAGGAATTATAAGCATGGCTTCCAGAGGAATTAAGAATAAATAAACAAAACAGAAGCTATGTGACAATTAACCAATATAGTAATAAGTGTAACATGACAAGGAGACATCTTGGCATAAATGATTTAATGTATCTGGAAAAAGCAGAAATATAAGACCCATGTGTATATCCCCATCATCGGAGAGTATCTGTGGGAGAACAGATGTTTAAGAAGATTGTACGTGAGGTAAAAAAAGGAAGGAAGGTAAGATGAAAAAAAGGAAGGAAAAAAGACAGTGAGGGAGGGAGAGTTTGGAAAATAGAAAAATATTTCAGGAAGAGACTGAAGATGTATATAGTGTATTGTGAAGATGTATATAGTGTATTGTGAAATGGCAAGTAATTGTTCGTGACTCAGAGTGTATTTCAAGGAATAGCACAGGAAGTGTTGCTAAAAATACTGGCAAGGATGAGATCACGAGTGGTTTGCTACACCGTGTGAGGAAGTTAGGCATTCTTTGGGCAGTAGAGAGAAATTATAAGATTTTAAGCAGAGGTCTGGAGTGGGCACAGGTGCCTTACAAAACTGGGGCTGCAGAACAGTTCAGAGGGACAGGGGAAGAGTTGCATCAGGATTAAACAGAACTGATTCCTCCAGGATCCAGCAATCCAGAGAGAGAAACATTTGAAAAACTAAGACAGTAGACCATAATCACAACCTCTCAGAGGCACGA
>NW_022436975.1:1920121-1924121 GCF_009761245.1 Sapajus apella | reverse complement strand
TGAGGATGCGTGAGGTTGCGTGAGGATGCGGGAGGTTGCGTGAGGATACGTGAGGTTGCGTGAGGATGCGGGAGGATGCGGGAGGATGCGTGAGGATGCATGCCCTCTAGGTGAGGTGATCCAAATCCTTCCAAAAAGCCCGTCGCCGGGGGGCTTCCTTTTAGGACCCCAGACCAGCAGAAGGGGCTCAGGACCTCGCTAGGCGCCTGACGCCTCCCACGGCAGCGGCTTCCCAGACCGCTCTTGTTAGAGCAGGCACAGTGGTGAGATGGCAGAGGATGACTTATCAAGGACCACGACTAGGAAGAGAAGAGACACAGAAAAAATGGTCAGAAAGGGGAAATGTGGGAAGAGAAACAGTATTACTATTTAGTATGTGGAAATTATGTTTTTCTCTCACATCTTTATTGACTAAAATCAGGGGAGATAGAAAAGTTGGTTGTTACAGTGCAAAGAGTGAATCTCTGTGTGTAAACATGAAAGAGAAAGAGACCACCATGAATGGGAACTCTCCACCATGGGCAGCCCCAACCAGCTCCCCAGGTTCTCTTTGAGGCCTTTGGGTATGGACTGGAACCATACTGCTGGCTTTCATGGGCCTTCAGCTTGCAGACAGCAAACCATAAGACCCCAGTCACCAGAATCGCGTGAGCCAGACCGTCCTTTACATCTCATTCTGTATGTGCCTATCTCTATCTGTGTCCACTGATTCTACTTCTCTGGAGAACACTGTCTAGTACAATAATATCCACCAAATCAATTTAAATGCTCATCCATTCATGCATCGTTTTTATTTTTTTATTTTTATTTTTAGCAATGACATTAACTTTCCTGCTTCTCATGAAGGGTTATTTTTGGCTATCAGGGGCTAAAGAAATGAATGGACAGATCCATACCCTGTTGGAAGGCTAAGAGCGTGAAGGAGAAAAGATGGGACACTTCCTCAAGAGCCCTGGCATCCCTTTCTCAGCCCTGCCTCTACCTCAACTTCTGCCTCTAAGACAAATGCAAATGGCCCGTGGACTTTTAGAGGTAAGGAAGGACGTAGCTATGTTTTGTATTTTAGATATGCCCATTTTGAAACAATTAAATAGATGTAGAAAAATCTCCACCTTTTTTTCCTCCCAAATCGCAATTCTGTCGTTCATATAAAAGAGAAAGTGAACACAGTAGATATATACTAGTATGTTATGCATTTCTGATACAATTTTTCATAGCCTTTCACAAAATATTGATCACCTCTCATAAAGGGTAATGCCAGGTAAGCATCAATTTTCTTTCAGTCTTTCTGCATTTTAACTATGCTTTCTGGGAACTTCTTCAAGTCTTCAGGAAACAAAGGTGATAAATAAATAGATATATTAATTTTAAAAATTAATCTTCTGGAACAGGATTTTGCTCTGAGCTACTTGCCGTCAAAAATAGCCTTCCCTATAAATTATAGAGTGTTAATCTACTTTTCAACCCTTATAACTCATCTGCTTTTTTTCTTACATAACTCTCTTCTGCCTGGCAACCAATGAGTTTTCATCTGGATGCAAAATTTCTTCCCTGTAACATGACTTTCAAAAAGCAACTAAAATTCACATTTCGTTAGCTTTGGCTATTAATATAATTATATTTCCATTATAAAATGAAAATGGTGAAAAGATATTTTTCAAAAGGTCACTATTTCAACACTGACTCACGATTATAATTTACTGATTTAGTACACATATTGTATTTCTAACTTACCGTGTATTTGTAGTTGTGGAATCTGCGGTGTGGTAAAGTAGGAAGCCTCAGGAATCTGTCTCCCCACCTAGACAGCAACTGCACTGGCAGAATCTGTCAGACGTAACTATTTTGGAATTCTCGAGTCTCTGAGTGGCTTGCAAATTCCACTGGAAGCCTTGGCCAGTAAAGTGCAGTTAACTGCAGTCAATTTCAGCTCTTAGCACAGGAGCAGCCTCACAGCCTCCACCCATTCCCATGGCTGGACGCTGGCGCATGTTCCTGGAGCACCCTGCACACAGATACGGGAACCCAGGTGGGATAAAGGACCACATTCTCCAGATACCAAGGATTATTTTTCTCTAATCACTGATTGGTGCTTCCGATGACAGTGGTGCAAACAAAGAGGGTGAGCTCTTGTGCACTTCCCCTCATTGTTGCAAGCCCCTCCTTTCCAGTGGAAGTGACTGTCTGGGTATTTAAAGGGTCAACATTTCATTTAAAGGGTCAGCACTTTTTTCCTCCTTTGTCATTCTTAGTTTCTCCCTTTTGGGAGTCAGACACGAAACACAAAAACATTCAAAAAGCAACTATATTTATGGGATAAATTAGAAAGTCACAGTGCAGGCTGGGCAAGGTGGCTTACTTCTGTAATCCCAGCGCTTTGGAAGGCAGAGGCAGATGGATCACTTGAGGCCAGGGGTTCGAGACCACCCTGGCTTATCATGGTGAGACCCTATCTCTACCAAAATAAATACAAAAATTAGCCAAGCATGGTGGCACATGTCTGTGCTCCTAGCTACTCAAGAGGTTGAGGTGAGAGGATTGTTTGAGCTTGGGAAGTGGAGGTTGCAGTGAGCCAAGATCCCACTACTGCTCTCGAGCCTGGGTGACAGGACAAGATCCAAATTCAAAAAAAAAAAAAAAAAAGAAGAAGTCACTGTGCAAGGTATTGGCTCAGAAAAAACCTGACAAGACCTGAAGATTACTCTTCAGGCTGATCCTTGGCACAGAGACAGCCCACAGCAATTCAAAACATTAAGAAAAATAACAAGATTAAAAAAAAAAAAGGTGAAAGGGGATAATTTGATTTCCAGAGTTACCCCATTATTATATTCAAATGTCCAGTTTTCAACCAAAAAAAATCACAAGACAGTTTTTAAAATGTGAAAGTATAACCTATTAACAAAAACAACAGAAACTGACATTAACTAGGACCAGATGGTGAACATGCTTATTACAAGACTTTGAAAATATATTTTCAAAGTAAGGCATGGAGAATGTGAAGGAAATGATACATATATAAAATAGAAATATCAAAAATTAATAGAAAAAAACTAAGAATAAACCAAAATAAATCTTAAAACTAAAAAGTATTAAAATGAAAATTTGCAAGGATGTAAAGATAGATTTGAGCAGGCAAAAGAAAGGATTGGCAAACTTTAAAGACAGGCAGGGAAACTGTTGAGGCCAAGGAACAGAAAGAAAATGGATTAAAGAAAAGTGAACAGAGCCTAAGGAGCCTGTGGGATGCCTCAAGCAGGCAACATACTCTTTGTATAAGTTCCAGAAGTACAAGAGAGGAAGAAAGGGGTATAGAGATAATTATGGTCTTCCTGCTTCATAAATAAAATACAGTGATTTCATTTTTTTTCATTATTGAAACTGCTAACAAAATGTGATATTTTAATTTTTTCCTGATTTCCCTTTAGTTGCCAACAACCTTAACATATTGCAAATGTTTGACTCAATTGTATATTTCACAGGGAGTAATCAAGGCTTCTATAATCTCTTCCCCAACCCCCGACCCCAACGTTATTGCATTGGGCATAAGGAAAAATAAACTATTTCAATGTGACAATGTTTTAAATTGACCAATCATTGCCCATCATGTAGAGCAGATATTTTGATACATATGGCCATCACTAAGTTATACAAGATATAGCTGAGGTTTCCTTTCAAAGCTACTGGGAGGTCCTGCCCATATGTTTTGCAGGTTGAGTGATTCAGTGTTCAATGCTCAGTATTATAATATGGTCACACAGCCTTTAATACATTATTTATAGTGAAATCCTTTTTTTTACATTTGATCATTTTAAGTAGCGGTGTGTGAATTTAAATTCTCACTACTTATGTTTAAGAAATAATTTATTAAGGTCACCAAATGTGTAATAATATACATGAGGTGATTTTATACATACTATGCTATAAAAGTTTATGATCATAGTTTATTTTACAGGAACATTGGTAGCTGTAACAATTAATTTTTTTGATACTTATTTTGTTA
>NW_022436975.1:1915856-1920111 GCF_009761245.1 Sapajus apella | reverse complement strand
AACATTGGTAGCTGTAACAATTAATTTTTTTGATACTTATTTTGTTATATATCACTTTCATTCATAGATAAGATTTACTAATTTATTAGTCATTGCACATAATTCAGGCATGAATGTTTAAATGTAGAGGAGTTGAACAAATTAATACCTGGTCACTGTTAATGGCCTTCATAGTTTTCTCAGATCTTCAGGTCTTTAAGTATAAAAATGTATTTGTTTTGGAAAATTCCCTACGTGAGTTTGCTAAAGGTTACTCAATAGTTTTCTGAAACATTTTTTGAGTTTACCTCTTACGCAGTTTCCTTTTCGCGACATGTTATCTATGGCCTTTATAACAAGAAGTACATAAATTCCCAAAGAATCCTGAAGATACAGAACTAAATCTGAATATGAAAGGAAGAAAATGGTTTTCTGAACTCACTTTCTGTTCTTGATATCTCTGACTTACAAATTGACAGAGGGAAAATTGAGAGTGTACTACTATTCTGTATATTTAAATTCAAAGTACATTCTTTAGCTGAGAAAGAATATCACAAGCTCTTTTCAATACTTACCATAGAGAAATGAATAATGAAATTTGTATTTTGTTACTCATAGTCAATACTTGCCACATCAAGCTTTTGTTACAGTAAGTATAGCGGCTGTAACCCTGTAGCCTCTTCCCAGTGACAACTGCGTATTATAGAGGATACAATACAAATTTCTGTCCACCCCTCTGGCCACCAAATATTTAAATGCATTTTTTTTGTACAAGTAAAACACATGCATTTTTCTCCCCAAGAGACAGTCCAAAGTTAAACTCAGTTCAAAGTGGGTATGACAAAGTTTTCTCCATCAGCGTTTCATCCTTTTGGCCCACCTGCTTACAAAATTAAAAACAAGCTATCTGCCTCCTGCATATATATGCAGGTTTACGATGGTGGACATGACTAGAATAGCCTCAAGAAAAACTGCAGCTGACAAAAGGGAAGCTTGGGGTCCACGCTGCAGTCACTGATCTACAGCAGTGATGAAATCCTGATGGCCAAGTTGTAGAAGAAGGCACCGTTTTTCCAGAAGGATGTGGAAAGACCCTCAGTTAACTCCGGTTCTGCTATCTGGGGAGATTTCCTTGTGTGACATTGTTTGACTCTGGCTGGACGCTCTGTGAGTGCCCTTCCCTTGACATCATCCCCCCAGGGCCACATCTGGGGGGCTTTGGGAATCTTGTCCTTGGTGGAGGGTAAGGAACTTTTATTGCCTTTTTTCTCCTGGGAAACTTTAAGGACCTATGGGCAGCCTTGATAGCCACAGAATTGTTTAGTAAGAGAAGAAAAGAGGAAATAGACTTCCAATTTATTTGTTTCCTGTCAATTTGATGTGCCTGCACTTGGCTAAAGTTATTTTCTAGGAGTTGTCTTCAAGCCCTTGTTTTCTCTTTATTGCTCCATCCCTATGCATTTTTCTTTCAATTGAATTGTGGCTGCCATCATGCCATTTGGAGCAACAGGACTTAGTTGAGAATGAATCTGCTTAAATCTGGTCTCTGTTCTAGAACTGTGTCCCCGTTTTAACCAATTAATCCCTACAGGGCCTTTTTTGTTCAAGTCTTTTTCAGTATCACCTCTTACTGTTTGCAGTCCCAAAACAGTAAACTTTTGCAACTCTGCATGGCCCAAATATCTGTGTTCTCGTTTATCCTTTGCCTCCAATCTTGAAGGAGGCTGCTCTTGCCTGAGTATTTAGCTGCCTTGCCTAGACTAAAAAAGAACTTAAAAGCATCAACCTATATTTAAAAATATACTTTTAAAAGGAGTTTTCATTTCCCCAGTGACCAACAAAGTCATTACTTGACATGAAATTTTTCATTTTATATTTTATGAATCTGTGAATGTTTCATACATCAGTCTAATTAAAGAAGCCTTCCTCTTAGATTTAATATGAAGGCAACGAATAATTAAAGCATTTTCATTTATATTATAGTATATGTATATGGGGAAAAGTAATAGATATTTATATTTAATGTTCATCTTTATTAAAATTATCCTAATTATGCACATGAAGTTGTGTGGGTCACAGATGAATTTCTTATTAAAACCTCATGGTAAACAATAAGTATGTAGGTCCCCTTACCGTATTCATTTCTCCTGGGGTGTCATAAGAGCCAGGGCAATCGTTCTGCCAGGCACTCTTAAGAAGTGTAATGGGCTGGAGTCACACTCAGACCTTTTGAAGGGAAATAAAACCTCTGGAGGAGCCAGATTGTCCCATGTATCAGGCCCTTTAAAACCTAGACTATGTTTCCAAGTCTCCAGGCCTCCTTCCTCCTTGAATTGTAAATACAGTCATCCCTCAGTATCCATGGGAGTGTCCAGGAACCCCTCAGATATCAAAGTCAGCTCAAGTTCCTTATATAAAATGGTGGAGTATTGGCATATAACTTATACACATTCTCCGGTATACGTTAAATCATCTCTCAATTACTTATAATACCTAAAACAATATAAATGCTATATAAATACCATTTATACTGTATTGTTTAGGGAATAATTACAAGAAAAAGAATGTCTATCTGTTCAGTACAGATGTATTATCTTCTTTTTTCTTTCCAATATTTTCAAGCCCCAGTTAGTTGACGTCCATGGATGTAGAACCCACAGATATGAAGGTCTGACTGTACCTAAAAGGAGGAGGCTCCCTACTCCCAGGGACCTGAGGCTTAACCTGAGGAGCTAATCTGGGCTGGAATCTTTGGCCTTCTTAGGGAGATCAGTGACGTTTTATTATGCTCTAGGAAATAAGCAATTGGCAGGATGAATGTCTCTAGACCTGATCCTCTTAATGTGTCCAGAGTCCAGAAGGTCAGGTTTATGACAGGAGCGCTGAGAAACCCACAAAAGTTTTACTCTATTCTTGTAAGACCCAATGTCTGACGACCAACGGAGAGCTTTCCAGGGAGCCTCATCCTGTAGGGACCTTTTCAGGTATTGCTGGCTTGCCTGTAGACCTTCAACATGAATCTGGACCAATTTATTTTTAATAATATATATTTTATTGCATTTTAGGTTTTGGGGTACGTGTGGCAAGATTGTTGCTAGGTACATACATGGCAGTGTGGTTTGCCGCCTTCCTCCCCTTCACTTCTATCTGGCATTTCTCCCCAAGTTATCTCTCCCCAACTCCCCAACCTCCATTGTCCCTTCCCAGATCCCCCTCACAGACCCCAGTGTGTGCTGCTCCCCTCCCTGTGTCCATGTGTTCTCATTGTTCAACACCCGCCTATGAGTGAGAACATGCGGTGTTTGATTTTCTCTTCTTGTGTCAGTCCAATTTTAATTAAAGAATAAAAACTGCTTCCAACCTCTGCTCTCTGTCAATAACCACTGCTCCTTATTTCTCTCTAGATCGTAAGTGTCCCTAAAGACAAATGTTTCTACAACTTTTTCGGTATATCTGATTGCTTCTGTGGAGAAATACCCAGATATAGTCCACATGTAAAAAAGCACGATGTGGAATAGAGGGCCTGGCATACTACCATATGGGAACAGTGATAAAAGCAGCATATGTTAATTGCTTATTATGATGGAATTTTATATACAGGCACATGTACACTCCATGGATGGAAGCTACATTTCTCAGAATTTTTAATAGTTTTGATTTTAAAACCTCTAAACAATTCACGTAATTTTTAAAAACAATAAAAATGAAAGAGAATCCCTACAAATATACAACAAAATGAAATAGTTAAACCTGATTTTATTTCATGTTGATGGCTAAAACACACAAAGAAGAGACATTTAAACGATCTTTAAAATGCCATAATAGTAATTTGACTATTCATTTGCCAAAAGAAGTCCAAATAAACTGTGAAGTAATCATATTCAGTAAGAATATGGTGTAGTTGTTTTGAAATCATAATAAAACAGTTATAATTTATTTTAAAGACATTAGAAGCCAGAATTTTTAGCTAAAGAAAAAAAAAGAGGGGCCAGACGCAGTGGCTCATTCCTGTAATCCCAGCACTTTGGGAGGCCAAGGAGGGCAATTCGCAAGGTCAGGAAATAAAGACCAGCCTGGCCAACATGGTGAAACCCTGTCTCTACTAAAAATATAAAAAATTCGCCGGGCATGGTGGTGGGTACTTGTAATTCCAGCTACTCTGGAGGCTGAGGCAGGAGAATTACTTGAACCTGGGAGGCAGAGGTTGCAGTGAGCTTAAATCATGCCACTGCACTCCAGCTTGGGCAACAGAGCAAGGCTCTGTCAAAAAAAAAAA
>NW_022436975.1:1890852-1915756 GCF_009761245.1 Sapajus apella | reverse complement strand
TGAAAATAAAGTATTAACTGAAAACATTGGTGTCTTAAATCTGAATTGGAAATGCCAGTCTAAACTTACAAGTCATGTTTCTCTTTGCCTAACCTAAGGTTATGACAATATTCTTCTATAATTTTTATCTAAAAGGTTTCTACTTAACACTTCTCATAAGCAGGTTCGAAATCAAACTGCAGTTGATTTTGGTGTAGGATATAAAGAACAAAATTTATTTTTTCACTTTCTCCCCTGTGTTCTGAAATTAAATTGTTTTCCTAATGCAGTCTATGTACATTTTGTTGGATTTTAATTGTTACACTTTTAAGAAATTTTGCATTTATATTCTTTAACAATGTTAAAATATTAAAACATTTTTATTTGACTTAACTCCTTCCTTAATTTATATAATTATTTTATGTGTTCTAATGTTACACATATTTGTATTATATGTAATGAAGTTACCCTTTCTGTTCGTCCTTCTTTATGCATTTCTGTATTCAAATCTGCAATCGTTTATTTCCCACTTGAAGCCCGGCCTGTAATAACTTGTATAACTATCTTAATGTACCATCCTTTCCATTTATTTTTTGAAAACGTCTTCATTTCTTATTAATATGTTAATTTTCCCATGATTTAAATGTGGACTCTGTTCTTCCAGCTTATGAATGATGCCATTTCATCATTGTCTGGCTTTCCATCATTTTCATTGAGAAGTCAGCTTTAGATTTAGTTTTGCTCTTCTGAAGGTAGTGTGTCTTCTTTTGTTACCTATTTGTAGGGTTTTCTCTCTGCCTTTCAGCATTTTGTTATAACTATTTCCTTTATATTTATTCTGCTTGGCAGTAGCAGAGCTTCTTGACTATGTGGGTGAATAATTTTCATCAGTTTGGCAAAATGTTTAGCCATTATCTCTGCTTTTCTGCATATCTTTTTTGGAGTCTCTTTCTGACACCCAAATTACAGAATATACCAATTTCCCCACATATTCCTTATTCTACTTCTTGTTTGATTTTTCGTTCTCTCCATGTATCTACTTTGAATATTTTCTACATGTCTTCTACTTTGCAAGTGCCATATTCTTGTGTCTAATCTCCTAAATCCACTTACTGAGTTCATAAACATATCTTTTAATTCTGGAATTTTCATTTAAATTTTTTAAAATTCTAATTCTCTTTTCATATATTTTCTCCATTTTCCTATTTTTTGTAGATATTAATGTTAGTTATTTAGTCCTTGTTGTTAACCCTGCATCTGAAGTAACTTCAGATCTATTTCTATTTTCTGTGGGGGTTTTTTTGAGTTTTAATACAATTGATATTATTTATGTGTCTAGGAATTGATAGGCTGCCAGCTATATATGAAAGCAAGGTTGAATATAATATATTCTTCCACAAATGTTCAACCTTTGCTTTGCTAGGCAGATGCAGTGGTAAGGGATCTCTTGCTCCAATCCTGGGCTGAGATGAATCAGGCGATTACTAATTTTGGAAGTTTCCATCTACTGTGGTGCTTCCCTATAAACACCATGAATCTCTCCTGACTTCCAGATGAAACAGTGGTGCAAGCAGCACTGTCCTTCTCCTAAATAGGACCTGAAGTGCAGTTCCGGCTTCTTACTACAAGACTGCTCACACATTCCTCTGATTTTCAGAGTGCTAATGCTTCACTTCTTAGTGTGCTTGCTATACAATTCCACTTCAGATTTGGCCAGATTTATTTAGGAAGAAGCCGGCTCTGTTTTCACACTGTTTGTTAACCTTGAGACCCTGTTCTCTATCCTCTTCATGCACAGACTGCGTAGTGAAACTTCCTTCTTGTGTCTTAAGTTGGAAAATGGCTTTAAGGCAAAAGCTGCTGTAGCTGGGGAGCTCCTCTCCTTGGTAGCCCCATTTCACAGCCCTGCCTCCCTGTTCTTGGTCATTTCAAGAGATCTCAGTCTTGGATACATGTAAGCATATTTAAAAAATCATCTACATTATTTAAGAGCTCTCAGTTGGACTTTTGATCAATTGCAATCTATCCTGAATTCGATTATGTGATTAATTTATACATTATGCATAAATGATAGCATTTCTGGTGTGAGGTCATGGAAGGAACAAAACACCACCCTATGAAGATTTCGCCTAGTCCTCTAGATCTAGCTACTGGCTTGCAGATAGGAGTTAGAAGAACATGTTAAGACTTCAAAGGAATACATCATCTATACAAAAAATGTGCTAGATTGTTCAGGACAAGTGACCTATAAATGAAAATAAAGAAGGAGGAATTTGGGACTGCAGAGTCTAAAAGAGATTTAAGAAAGATATAAAACAAAGGCAACATATTGACTTTATTTTTACCCTGATTCAAACAAACTCTCCATAAAATATATTTATGATCCAATTGAGAAAATTTGAACATAGACTGAATATTAGATAACATTAGGAATTACTGTTTATTTTTTAGTTACAACTATGGTAATGTTATGTTGGTTTTTTTTTTTTTCTTTTTTTTGAGATAGAGTCTCGCTCGGTAACCAGGTGCCAGGCTGGAGTGCAGTCGTGCAGTCTCGGCTCACTGCAACCTCCGCCTCCGGGGTTTAAGCAGTTCTCCTGCCTCAGCCTCCTGAGTAGCTGGGACTACAGTCACGCGCCACCACACCCAGCTAATTTTTGTGTTTTTAGTAGAGACGGGGTTTCACCATGTTGGCCAGGATGGTCTCAATCTCTTGACCTCGTGATCCGCCTGCTTCGGCCTCCCAGAGTGCTGAGCTTACAGGCGTGGGTCATCATGCCATGTTACTGTTTTTAAAAAGTATTTTCTCTTAGAGGTACACAATGAAGTATTTGCAGATTAAATTGAAGTCTTAGAATTGTGCTAAAAAATTCAAAAGAAAAAAATTAGGCATCAGAGATGTAAGAGAAAAAAAATACAGTTGACCCTTGAACAACATGAGGTTAGTTATGTGCATCCACTTATATCATTGTCTTCTGTCTCTGCCACAAGACCAACCCTTCCACTTCCTCCTTTGTCTACTCAATGTGAACATAATGAGGATGGAGGCCTTAGGACGATCCACTTTCATTTAGGGGTAGCATGTCCTGAACTCCATCAGTTTATAGAGGAAACACAATCATCCATGTGTGTTTGATCACATACAGATAATAATATGTTGATCATTATAGAGGATGATTGTGAGGACATGTGATTTTATTATACTGTTCTCAAATCATTCATGTGCAACTTGAAATTTTCACAATAAAAATTTTTAAAGGCATTTTCGTTTGATTTACATTCACCTATTCATTTCAACACAATTATTCCAAATGGAGTCTAAGTCCTTCTCCTTCCCACCAAACCCCAGTGCCATCCCCAGTGTTATTATTCCAGTGGCTCTAGCAATTCAGAGTATGTATTGGGGTGGACTGAAAGTGAAAAAGGTAGTGATGCATTCTCTCACTTGGAGGAGGAAATTCCATTTCCTTTCCTTGCTCTTTCTGGTAGGGCAATGAGGTCAAGTAAGCAATAGATACCTTCTCTCTTAGATGACCAGTATTTATCAGGAGATTTCATTTTCTGTTGGTTATATTGGAAGCACACCTTGATTGTAGGTGGCAAGATCATGATCTCCCTTTCCTATCTACAGGACGGGAGGAATGGAAGAACTGAGAATACTGGTAGAAAACACATGGTGAAAACAACTATAAATGCTAACATATTAATAATTACATTGAATATTAATGAACTAATTTCTAATTAGCAAACAATTGTGAAATCTGTACATTTAAAAATACTTATTTCTGAGTCATTCCCTCAGTCCTCTTCCACCAGATCAGGAATTCTGCCCTGATTTGTCTACAATGTATCTGTAGCACAAAACACTCACACTTTCAGCATTCTGACAGAAATCTTTTTTATCTCTGGCTTATCGAAGACCATTATGAACTTGCTTGTAGAGATTTAAGTGAGAAAGAAGGTAATTTCGTTTTGTAGAAAATGTTTACTGTGTTTCTAAATTGAAATATTTAAAAATCACATGAAGGATATGTATAATAAAGATATTATTATATGTTTTCCTTCTCCATTAATGGGAAAAATATAAATGGTTTTGAACTTTTTTTTAACCTTTCTTGTTACACATTGCCAGAAAAGCTTAATGTTTTCCAAGGGTGAATAGTAGGCATATAATTCTGTTTTTTAAGATTTAAAAGCTGCCAAATAATGTTTATCCAGCACTGATTTCTTCATTCAACTCAACTTCAACCTAATGAAGTAACACACAGGCAGATAAGTCATAAACTACACGAATATAAGTATAGGCATACTTTGAAGATATTGAGAGTTTGGTTCCAGATGACTGCAATAAATCAAATATCACAATAAAGGAAGTCACATTTTTGGTTTCCCAGTACATATAAAAGTTATGTTTATGCTGTGCTGTATTCTATTAAGGGTGCAATAGCATGATGTCTAGAAGAGCAATGTACTTACTTAAAGAATACCTTATTAATTTTAAAAATGCTAAGAATTATCTTAACCTTCACCAAGTCATAATCTTTTTGCTGGTGGAGGGTCTTGTCTTGATGTTGATGGCTGCTGACTGATCAGGGTGGGGTTCCTGAGGGTTGCGGTGGCTGTGACAATTTCTTAAAGTACGAAAACCTTAAAATTTGTTGCACTGATTGACTCTTTTCATGAAAAACTCCTCTGTAGCATGCAGTGGTGTTTGACAGAATTTTACCCACAGAATTTCTTTCAAAATTGAAGTCAGTTTTTTTCAAACTCTGGGGCTGCTTTATCAATTAAGTTTATGGAATATTCTAAATCATTTGTTGTCATTTCAACAGTGTTCACAACATCTTCATCAGAAGTAGATTTCATCTCAAGAAACCACTTGCTGTGCTCATGCATAAAAAGCAGCTCCTCACCTTTTAAAGTATTATCCTGAGATTACAGCAATTTACTCATGTTTTCAGGCTTCACTTGTAATTCTGCTTCTGTTGCTATTTCCATCACATTTGCACTTACTTCTTCTACTGAAATCTTGAACCCCTCATAGACATCCATGAAGAAGCGTGAATCAACTTCTTCAAACTCCTGTTAATGTTGACATTTTGACCTTCTCTCATCATTATCTATGGCAGCCATTGCCTTGCAAAATGAATTTCTTAATAAGACTTGAAAGGTAAAACTACTCTTTGATTAATGGGCTGCAGAATAGAGGTTGTGTTATCAAGCATGAAAACAATATTAATCTCCTTGTGTGTCTCCATTAGAGCTCCTGAGTGACTAGGTACACGGTAAATGAGCAGTAAAGTTTTGAAAGAGATAGAAGTTGGTCTCAACAATGGGCTTAAAATATTCAGTGATCCATGCTGTAAACAGATCTGCTGTCATCCAGGCTTTGTTGTTCCATTTCGGGAGCACAGGCAGAGTAGATTTAGCATAATTCTCAAGGGGCCTAGTATTTTTAGTATGGTAAATGAGCATTGGAAAGTCACCATCTGCAACAGTCCTTAGGAAGAGAGTCAGCATCTCCTTTGAGGTTCTGAAGCCAAGCATTGACTTCTTTCTAGCTATAAAAGTCTTAGATAGCATATTCTTCCAAAAGAAGGCTGTTTACACCGAAATTTTGTTGTTTCGTGTAGCCCCCTTCATCAATTATCTTAGCTAGACCTTCTGGGTAACTTGCTGCAGCTTCTACATCACCACTTGCTGTGTCATCTTGCACTTTTAGGTTATGGAAACAGCTTCTTTCCTTAAACCTCATGAACCAACCTCTGCTAGCTTCAACCTTTCCTCCTGAAGCTTCCTCAAGTCTCCGCTTTCATAGATTTGAAGGCATTAGTGCTTTGTTCTGGATTAGGCTTTGGCTTCAGGGACTGTTGCTGCTGGTTTGATCTTCTATCTAGACCATGAGAATTTTTTTCCATATCAGCAATGAGGCTGTTTTGCTTTTTTATACTTCACGTATTTGCTGGAATAACACATTTAATTTTTTAAAAGATATTTTCTTTTGCATTCAAAACTTGGCTGTTTAGTGGAAGAGGGAGGCCTAGCTTCTGGTCTATCTCTGCTTTTAACATGCCTTCCTCATTAAGCTTAATTATTTCTCCCCTTTGATTCAAAGAGAGAGTCTTGCGATTTTCTTCTTACTTGAATACTTAGAGGCCATTGTAGGGTTATTAATGAACCTGATTTTAATACCGTGTGTCTCAGAGAATAGGCAGGACAGAGGAGAGGGAAAGAGACTGAACAGCCGGCCGATGGAACAGTCAGAACACACCCAACATTTATCGATCAAGTCTGCCCTCTTATACGGGTACAGTTCAGGGCACCCCAAAACAATCACAACAGTAAAATCCCAGATCACTGGTTACAGATCACTATGCAGATATCGTAATAACGAAAATTTCAAAACACTGTGAGGAGTACCAAAATGTGACACAAATACATGAAGTGCGTGCCTGCTATTGGTAAAATGTTGCAGATAGACTTGCCCCATGCAGGGTTACCACAGACCATCCATTTGTAAAGAAAAAATACCCTATATTCACAAAGTGCAATAAAGCAAAGTGACTGTATCTAAACGCTTTAAAGAGTCACCTATAGATATGTTATTAAATTCTGATTGTTCTTGGCATTGTTAGTCAATTCAAGTTTTATATAACTACCTGTTCATAGATTTTCTTTCAGTGGTGCTAAAATTAACTCATTTATCATGCTTCATTTTATGTTTAGTTCCTATAGAACATACAAAAATGATTTTTTTTCAATAAGATTTCATTCCAAGTAGCTGTGTCCCATTAGACAGCTCTATGAGAAGTTTCTACAGGAATGCATCTCATATTCACCAAAAAGGACAATTTTTAACTTTGTTGAGACCAAGTAACTGATGTTTTCTATTTATCAGTAATATCGCTTTTTACCCTGCCTTCAGCCTTTTTTCTTGTGTTATTTTTACAAAAATTCTATTTCTAATAACATGTATTAAGATTTCTACTAGCTCAGAGAGCTGTTCTATTTCTTCCAATTATTGGTTTTGATGGATAAATTATCAACATCAATGTTCTGAAAAAAAAAAAGACAAAATAATAAACCACCACCAAAAATCTCACATTCCTCTGAATATATATTATGGAAAAAAATGTATTTAGGCTTTCAAAAGAGTAAGAATAATATCAATGCTTCTTTTTTATCTAAATGTATGTTTGAATACCCACACATAAAATTCAAAATATTCACTGAAAAGATCAATGAATGCTTTAGAATTGTGGTCATAGCATTAAAATCTTTGGAAAAATAAATATGCTTTTATAGGTTTTCAAAAAAAATCAGTGTTATCTGAATTATCTTTGGTATACACCATCCTGCTGAAATAGTTATAAAAGCTACAGTAATTAAAATATATGATTTCTTTTTTTTTCACATGAGTATATCAAAAAGTTCCAGTAAAGAAAAGATATAGTACATGTGTTTTATAAGGAGAATATTGCAAATTCCCTATTTTTGCATTCAGTGATATTTTTATTGAGTCCTTGATAATGTAGATTTTTTTGGAATGACAATAGAAATTTCACTCTGAGTTGCAAGGAGTGGACTGACTGAATAGCCTTACATGTGTGAGGGGCCATTATAATAGATTATCACATATAGGTTGCCTTGCCTTGGGAAGTGACCCTGGAGTTTATATCAAAAAGTAATTCTAAGAATCATGAAAACAAAGATATTTGGTGAGTTTGAGACTCTGTAATGTTTGACAGAAGCCCAATAGGAATATGATAGCAGATACTCAACACAGAATCGACTGGGTAATAATCACGCTGTTCTGTTGGCTTTACTCCAAGAATATTCATACAAGTGAGGAGAAATGCAGAGAGGAGTTACTTTATTCTGGGAAGAATCTATACCTTCATAGGTGGAATAAACACAAATTGACAATCTCCTGCTAACTAGTAGTATGATAATGTCACAGACCATGAGAGCAAAATGAATGGAAGAAAATAGGCAACCCTGATTTTCACAGTAAAAGCGTACAGAGTAGTAGTTCAGCATCAGGAAGGAATGATTGGTAACAGCTTGCATAGTAAGAGTCCCAAGAAAATGTCAAGCTTAAACATAACTGAAAATTCTGTTGTTATTTTGATTTCTATTTTACAAACTATAATGAAAGTCAAAGACCAAAATGATTAAGACATCAATCCAATGTCTCAGGACAAGTAGGAGGACCATTTTAAAACTTATGTCTGCCTGTTTTCAATTTTCTTGTTCGGTGTGTTTCTTAGTTTTATTTTAAAACTTTCCAGCCTCATAAAGGCCAAGAACAAAAGAGGTGTTCATTTTGCAGGAAGGTCTAAGGCAGGCTGCGGTCCCAAACACCTCAGTGCCTGTGGTATGTCCCTTTTGTGCCGATTTTGCTGAGAGTTTTAACCATAAAAGGATGCTGGATCTTGTCAAATGCTTTCTCTGCATCTGTTGAGATGATCATGTGATTTTTGCTTTTAATTCTGTGTATCACATTTATTGACTTGCATTTGTTATGCTATCCCTGTATCCCTGGTATGAAACCCACTCAGTCACGGTAGATTATCTTTTTGATATATTGTTTGATTCAGTTAGCTAGTATTTTTTTTAAGGATTTTAGCATCTATGTTCATTAACGATGTCAGTCTGTAGTTTTCTTTTTTGGTTATGTCCTTTCCTGGTTTGGGTATTAGGGTGATGCTGGCTTCATAAAATGAATTAGGGATTAGGGAATATTCCTTCTTTCTCTATCTCATGGAATAGTGTCAAAAAATTGGTACCAATTCTTCTTTGAATGTCTGATAGAATTCTGCTGTGAATCTGTTTGGTCCTGGACTTTTTTCGCAGGTAATTTTTAAATTAACATTTCGATCTCACTGCTTGTTATTGGTCTGTTCAGGGTATCTAATTCTTCCTGATTTGTGCTAGGAGGTTGCATGTTTCCAGAAATTTCTCCATCTCTTCTGTGTTTTCTAGTTTACGTGGGTAAGGGTGTTCACAGTAACCTTCAATGATCTTTTGTATTTCGGTGGTGCCAGTTGTAATATCTTCTGTTTTGTTTCTTAATGAGGTTATTTGGTTTTTCTCTCTTCCTTCCTTGGTTAATCTTGCTAATGGTCTATAAATTTTATTTATCTTTTCAAAGAACCATCTTTTTGTTTAATTGATCTTTTGTATTTTTTTGTTGCTTGTTTCAGTTTCATTTAGTTCTGCTCTGATCTTGGTTATTCCCTTTCTTCTGCTGGGTTTGGGTTGGGTGTGTTCTTGTTTCTCTAGCTCTTCAAGGTGTTACCATAGCATGTCAGTTGGTTCGCCTTCAGTCTTTTGGATGTAGATGTTTAGGGCTATGAACTTTCCTCTTAGCACTGCCTTTGCTGAATCCCAGAGGCTTTGATAGGTTGTGCTATTATCGTTGTTCAGTTTGAAGACTTTTAAATTTTTCATCTTGATTTCGTTTCTGACCCCATGCTCATTCGGGAACAAGTTATTTAATTTCCATTTATTTTCATGGTTTGGAGGATTCCTTTTAGAGTTGATTTCCAGTTTTATTACACTGTGTTCTAAGAGAGTGCTTGATGTAATTTCCATTTTCTTAAATTTATTGAGGCTCATTTTATGGCCTAAATTAAAGAAAGCCTAGGTGATGATTTGACAGGTGCAGCAAAACACCATGGCATGTGCACCATGTGCACATCCTGCACATGTATTCCGGCACTTAAAATAAAATAATTTTTAAAAAGAAAAAAAGAGAGCAGGAGAGAGCACTGCAAGAAGGACTCAATTGCCATTTTTGGCTTTGAAGCTGAGGGATGTAAGGGAGGTAAGGCATGTAAGAGTGTTAGTTTCTTAGGGCTGCCAGAACAAATTGCCATAAAGGTAGAGTGTAATAAAAGCCATCTATGAGAAACCAACAGCCAACATAATAATAAATGGGGAAGAGTTGAAAGCATTCCCTCTGAGACCTGAAATGAGACAAGGATGGCCACTCTCACCACTCCTCTTTAACATAGTACTGGAAGTCCTAGCCAGAGCAATCAGACAAGAGAAAGAAAGAAAGGGCATCCAAATCAGTAATGAGGAAGTCAAACTGTCATTGTTTGTTGATGAAATGATCGTTTAGCTTGAAAACCCTAAAGACTCCTCCAGAAAGTTCCTAGAACTGATAAAAGAATTCAGCGAAGTTCCAGATACAAGATTAAGGTACACAAATCAGTAACTCTTCTGTACCCCAGCAAGAACCTGTGGAAAATCAATCAATAACTCAACCCCTTTTACAACAGCTGCAAAACAAAAACCAAAGTAGGCATACACCTAACCAAAGAGTCAAAAGACCTCTACAAGAAAAACTACAAAACACTGCTGAAAGAAATCAGATTTCTTTCATGACACAAATGGAAACATATCCCATGCTCATGAATGGGTAGAATCAATACTGTGAAACTGACTCAAAGCAATTTACAAAATCAATGCCATTCCCATCAAAATATCACCACAATTCTTTACAGAATTAGAAAAAAATTCTAAAATTCATATGGAACCATAAAAGAGCACCCATAGCCAAAGCAAGACTAAGCAAAAAGAACAAATATGGAGGCATCGTACTACCCGATTTCAAACTATACTATAATGCCATAGTCACCAAAACAGCGTGGTGCTGGTATAAATATAGGCATGTAGATCAATGGAACACAATAGAGAACCCAGCAATAAACCCAAATACTTAGAGCCAACTGATCTTTGACAAAGTAAACACAAGCATAAAGTGGGGAAAGGAAACCCTTTTCAACAAATGGTGCTGGGATAACTGGCTAGCCACATGGGGAGAATGAAACTGGATCCTCATCTCCCACCTTTTACAAAAATCAACTCAGGATGGATTAAGGACTTAAATCTAAGACCTGAAACTATGAAAATTCTAGAAGATAACATTGGGAAAACCCTTCTAGACATTGGCTTAGGCAAGGATTTCATGACCAAAAACCCAAAAGCAAGTGGAATAAAAACAAAGATAAATAGTTGGCACTTAACTAAACTAAAGAGCTTTTGCATGACAAAAGGAATAGTCAGCAGAGCAAATAGACAACCTGCCAAGTGGAAGAAAATCTTCAGAATCTATACATCTGACAAAGGACTAATATCCAGAATCTGCAATGAGCTCAAATAAATTAGCAACAAAAAACAAAATATCCCATCAAAAAGTAAGCTAAGGATATGGATAGATAATTCCCAAAAGAAGATATATAAATGGCCAACAAACATGAAAAAATTCTCGACATCACTAATGATCAGGGAAATGCAACTCAAAACTCCGGTGCAATACCACCTTACTCCTGCAAGAATGGCCATAATCAAAACATCAAAAATAGATCTTGGAGTGGATGTGGTGATGAGGGAACACTTCTACACTGCTGATGGGAATGTAAACTAGTACAGCTACTATGGAAAACAGTGTGGAGATTCCTTAAAGAACTAAAAGTAGAACTACCATTTGATCCAGCAATCCTACAACTAGGTATCTACCCAGAGGAAAAGAAGTCATTATGCAAAAAAGATGCACATGCATGTTTATAGCAGCACAATTTACAATTGCCAAATCATGGAACAAACCCAAAATGCCCATCAATCAACAAGTGTATAAATAAACCGTGAGATATATACATATATATATACACACACATATATGTATAGGTATATATACATAGTATATATGTATATGTATATATACATATATGTATATACATATATATATGCATATATATGTATTATCTCACAATTTATATACATATATATTTATATATGTATAAAAGTTTATATATATAAATATATATTATATATATACATCACAGTATACACACACACACACAGAGTGATGTATACATATACAATGAAATACAATTCGGCCATATAAAGGAATGAATTAACAGCACTTACAGTGACCTGGATGACATTGTAGACTATTATTCCAAATGAAGTAACTCAGGAATGAAAAACCAAACATCGTATGTTCTCACCATTATGTGGAAGCTAAGCTTTGAGGACACAAAGGCATAAGAATGATAAAATGGATTTTGAAGATTTGGGGGGAAGACTAGGAGGGAGGCAAGAGATACAAGACTACAAATATGATGCAGTGTGTACTGCTTGGGTGATAGTTGCACCAAAATCTCACAAATCACCACTAAAGAACTTACGTGTAACCAAATATCACTTCTACCCCAATAACTTATAGAAAAATTAATTTTAAAAAATAAGATAAATCTTTGATAAAATACTGGCAAACCAAATCCAGCAGCACATCAAAAAACTTATCCACCACAATCAAGGTGGTGTCATCACCAGGATGCAAGGCTAGTTCGACATATGCAAATCGATAAACGTAATTCATCACGTGAACAGAACTAAAGACAAAACTGCATGATTATCTCAATACATGCAGAAAAGGCCTTTGATAAATTTCAACATTCCTTTATGTTAAAAACTCGCAATAAACTAGGTATTGATGGAACATACCTCAAAATAAGAGCCACTTATGATAAACCCACAGCCAATATCATACAGAATGGGCAAAAGCTGGAAGCATTCCCCTTAAAAACCATCACAAGACAAAGATGGCCTTTCTCACCACTCCTATTCAACACAGTATTTTAAGTTCTGGCCAGGGCAACCAGGCAAGAGAAAGAAATAAAGCGTATTCAAATAGGAAGAGAGAAAGTCAAATTGTCTCTGTTTGTGCATTACATTATCCTGTGTTTAAAAAACACTGTCATCTCAGCCCAAAAGCTTCTTAGGCTGATAAGCAACTCTCTCTCCTTTTTTCTATAGCCAGTTCCCTTGGGCCCTCATCAGCAAATGTCCCCCTGTGTTTAAGAAATAAAACATATTCAGATAGGAAGCGAAGAAGTCAAACTGTTTCTGTTTGTAGATTACATGATCCTATATTTAGAAAACCCCATCATCTCAGCCCAAAAGCTTCTAAGGCTGAAAAGCAACAATCTCTTCATTTTTCTATAATCAGTTCCCTTGGGCTATCATTATTAAATATCACCTACTAAACTCATGTGATTCCGTTCCCGGGATGATCTCCTCATCTCAAGGTCCTTATGTTAATCCCCACTGCAAAATCCCTTTTGCCATGTAAAACAGCATAATCACAGATTTGGGGATCAAGGGATGGATATCTTTGGAGGCATTATTCTGTCCTTTGCAGAGAGTAAAAGAACCTAGTGAACCACATTATGTTTCTTATAGTGCTTTTTCCTGGAATCACAAACATCATTTGCACTTATGTTTTATTGGCCAAAGCAAGTCATATGGGTATGTCTGATTCCACAGTACGGGGGAATATAATCCATATGCAAGAAAGAATATGGAATATGACAATGATCATACTCTTTACACAAGAGAGGCCAACGGCTTTACTGTGACACAAACACGCATGGAACTACTCAGGATGTACCACAAAAAAGACCTCAGGGTGCAGCAAATAATAAGACGGACATTTGCTTGGAAGGAAAATTTTCACATACTGTAGTAATATAAATAAACTACAAATGCCACAAGAAAGGAGCAGACACGTTGCATAAAGGAATCTCATGGTAAACAATCTGAAAAGATTCATTCATTAATTTGTGGAAAGCCATGAAAGGTGTTTATGAGAGGTGGCCACAAAAGATGGAAATTCATAGCCAGATATTTTTCTCTTGATCTTTTAAAATCAAAACTGTGTATCTTCTCCATGTAGAGGAATTCCTGACCTCTCAGTCACACTGGGGTAGGTTCAATACCTCTCCTCAGTTCCCATCATAATGTGATCCACATTTTTAAAAGCCCCAAAACCTTTTTATGCCATTGTGTACTCTTTGGCAGAAAATTGTCTTCTTTATGCAGGTATCATATTGTAATACGATTTTGTAATGTAATATTCAAGTTGCTCAAAATACTTTGAATTAATAAAAGGATTTAAAGTCAGTGAAGAGCTGAAGAATGGAAGTGCTCTAAAAATATGTGAGACAATAACTTATGTTGCCTAAAATACAAGATGTTAAAATAAATTAGACTTGAAAAACATGTAATGAAGTTGAATTAATCCATTTACTCAGCTGAACATATACCTACCACCTACTAAGCTCAGGCACGAGGGATGACATGAGAAAGAGTCTGTCCCATTAAGTAGCAATGTAGTAATGTTAAGGGTGTCCAGGTTCTCAGCATCTTGAACAAAGAATTATCCCAAACATACAAACAAAGCAAGGAAAGAATGAAGCAATAAAAGCTGAGATTTATTCTAAAATGAAAGTACACTCAACGGAGTGGGGGTGGGCCCCAGCAAGACGGTTAAGAGCCTGGTTACAGAATTTTGTGGGCTTTAATTCCCCTCAACATGTTTCCTATTGGTTACTTGGTGTACACCATATGTAAATGAAGTAGTGGCCCACCATCAGTCTGATTGGTTGCAGGAGGGGACCAATCAGAAGCTGAAGTTAAGATACAAAAAAGTACTTTCAATTTTTCAACTGCCATGCACAAAAAAAGGTTGTAATGGGAGTAGCCTCTGGTCCTTTTGTTACTTGGAGTGGAGAGCTGGGGTTTTTCTTTTGATTTAGTTCTAGGAAGTCAGCATGAATCGACCTAAGGTTCCCTGCCTCCAGACTCTATTCTGCCTCAGTAGGCCATGTCAGGACATCAACGCAACGCATCCTATCCAGGAAAAGCATAGATGCCAAGTAAATGTCAGATAAATGCAAAAAGATAACATGAACCGTGAAGTTAATGTTTAAACATACATGTTGATCCACTATTATTAGGGTTAATTTACTATTCAACAACTGTCTCTATATATGTTAACATTTCTCCTGTCTTTAAGAGTGGAACTCATGGCCAGGCGCGGTGGCTCACGCCTTTAATCCCAGCACTTTGGGAGGCCGAGGCGGGCGGATCACGAGATCAAGAGATCAAGACCATCCTGGCCAACATGGTGAAACCTCGTCTCTACCAAAAATACAAAAATTAGCTGGGCATGGTGGTGCACGCCTGTAGTCCCAGCTCCTCGGAAGGCTGAGGCAGGAGAATTGCTTGAACCCGGGAGGCGGAGGTTGCAGTGAGCCGAGATCGTGCCACTGCACTCCAGCCTGGCACCTGGCGACAGAGCAAGACTCTGTCTCAAAAAAAAAAAAAAAAAAAAAACAAAAAAAAAAAAACAGTGGAACTCTTTTCATTGACACTTAAACAAGAAAATATCAGCCATTTAAATAAACACTTTGTTTTAAATATGCCTTTTCAAGATCATAAGAAATATACATTATCTTATGCAAAAAGACATTATCCACCATTTGAATCTCTATGCCCATATGTTTCCATGTTTAGATTACATGTTTTTACCTTTCACATTAATAGTGTAACTACCAACTATTTACTTATTGCTAAGAACTCATAGACACTGATATTTTAAATATTTAAATAAGTAAAAATACTTATTCAGAAAGGAAATTTTAAATTCAAACTAGAAGACTTCACCAAGTAGGTCCTGGCCTCTAACCAGTGGAAATCACACTGTCGTTTTAATCACTTCCGCACTGTCCGGGTTGCCTTATTTTTCAACGTCTGCCTGTCTTCAGTTTCCCTGGCCACAGCAATTAGGAATGTTATGTGAGGCTTAGCAAAAACCCTAGAAGTGATTTCTTTGTGGCTAGAGAGGCACAGGAGCGGAATGTGCCGGCTCTTCCAGCATAAATGCATTTCCTCGGCGCTGCTTCCATTCATGCATACTTTGAGCTGCCACAGACGGAGGAGTCTAATTCACTGAAGAAATTCACATCACTGTGCTTCTGCGAGCTTCCATAAATTAAACTGGCATTTCCTATTATAAACCCCTGTTTTTAGGATTTTACAATAATTTCGCTAAGAAATATAATTTGATACAGAACTATACTGAATGGCAGCTAGACCAAGCACTACATCCTTTGATGGGATTTAAATTAAAACAGAAATGAAGGCCATTTTAGCAGCTTTAATTTACACAACTGCAAAAAGGTGAAAAAAAACATGCTAGACCCAGAGTTTATTCAAAAATGCTGTCTGTTACCCTGAAGCAGTTTGTACAGCATCAAAGCTCCTGGGAAGCATGAGCACAGCACTCATATCCTTCTCCATAGCCACGTGATGCCTGTCTCTCACCTGCTTATGCAAAACAAGCCTTACCCAACAAAATCCCCTTTGCTACTGTATTCAGTCAGCACTCCTTCAAATAAAACACCCTTTCAACAAAGCAGGCTAATCCCTATGCCCTGAGCACTTCCTGATACAAAGAACTAAGCGTGTTTTGTCCATGAAGTAAGCAGCAGCCTTGGTCTTCCTTTTCAACCCTAGATACTTCCACTTATTTTGGATAAAAGAAAATTTAGTTTAAAACTCCAGTTATTATTATCACCACTATGAGCATCGTCATTATCACCTCAGGGTATTAAAAATGAAAGAAAATACATCCACAAGGATTCTGCTGGAAATAACCTAGAATGTTTGACCTATTCAAAGCTTAGAGGACTTAAAAAGAGAATGTGGTTGCTCACAAAATTTTGGAAGTGCTGAAGAAGTTGCTCTATGCTTTATTTCCAGAAATTATACTAGAATGATGCTGCCTGCTAGGGGGCACATGAAATCTGTGACACTCGTGAACTGAGGAACCAGGAATATGCCTCTGGAACAAAGCAATAGAAACAAGACAGAGTGGACCCTGACCTCCTAGAACTTCTATTCTTATGGGGAGAGAGATGAAAACAAGCAAACAAGCCGGACAAAAATCAACAATATGAAGAAACAAGAAAAAGTGTGAGAGAATGACAGAGAGGGAAGACTTCTCACTCTAGATGCCCCTTACGTAGAAAACTAAAGGAAAGGAGAAATGTTGAAGAAGAGCCTTACAAGAAAAGGGGGTCACATATGCAAATGTCCTTACGTGGAATGCAAAAGAAATGATGCGCGCATGAACAAATGGATGTGAAACATACACGCATAGACACTTTAGGCTATGTGCTTTATATAAAAAAAGTATTTCCCATTTTATGGAAGGCAGCTTTGCTAGAGGGCTTTCTAGGTCTAATTACCAGTCATCACTCATGAGCACAAGCTCTGTGGGCTTTATTTTTTGTGTGTGATTTAATGTAGCCCCTCCTGGTTACAAACCCAAAGCAGAGCAAGAAGGAGGCTGCCGGAAAGCAGCACGGAGGTCACAGGGAACTGCCCGGGGCATGCTGATCCTAATCCTAGTGCACCTCCTAGGCTACGCATAAAGGCGGCCACCTCCTGCGAACTGTAAACTCCAGGGTGAAGAAAAACTTGTTTATTTTTGAAAATGAGGCCAGTTTTTGTAAGTATTTTCCATACCCGGGTTTACAAAGTAAGAGTTTGTTTTAGAGCATTCAGTGTGAAGTGATAGTTGAAAGGCATCACAGCTCACAGGTTGAGATGGTCGGCTTTGGATTCAACCTTCCTAGGTTCAATCCCTGGACCTATGCCTTTCCACCCATGTGACTGCCTTAACCTTTCTGTGACTCAGTTTCCCATACCCGCAGGTACTTCTTCTGTTCTTCTGCCTATTCTCCCCCTACTCTATTTCCCCTTCTTCTTCCTCTAGCTGTCTCTTTAATATACAGATATACTGAGGTCTCGCCCTTGGGGCTTGAGATCAAATTAGTTAATGCTACAAGACAATTAGGTCAGTGCCCAGTTCCCGAGGGGTCTATTACAATGACAACCTTCATCATTAGAATTTTCCACTTTTATTGAACCAAAATCTCCATCTTTTAAAAATTCCATTGATTATTTTAGAGTTGCCCTTTGATACAGCACATGATCTTCAAGTTCATTCAAGCACTTTTAAGAGTCAATTGTGTCTGAAGACCTGTGCTATTTGTTGAAAACAGTTTTATTTCAAGTTCTCTTCCATACCGATAAGCCTCCAAACAGATGCCAGGTTTTCATTCCGAGTTGAAGGTATCCCCCAAGCTGTTTTATATTTACTTCTATTCTCAGCACAATCCTCCACACACAATAGCTGGTGATCTAGGGCCCTTCGTTGGACTCTGAAGCAGTTCTGAGGTCCAGGTCATGGGAATGTCGGTCAAAGACATCCACTCTACTTAGGCAGCACATCACAAAGGCAAGACACTCTCATTTTCCAGAAACAATGTCAGGCTTTTGCAATGCCTGCTAGCTATACGGTGCACACACTCATTCCTCACTCCTACAGTCAGCTTGCCTGTTAACAATAGAGTGAGAGATAAGAAAGTATGAAAAAAAATAGAAAAAATCAAAATCAGATGACAAAGTCCACATACTTTATGAAAAAATTGCTACAAGAATTTGGTCTGGTCCTCCATGGATTTTTTTGTCATTTAATTTTAATAATATTTGAAATTTTTCAATGTGTAAAATCAAAACATGAATTCATATTTTTATAAAGATAAAATATTTTAAATCTTTCTGTGGTTTAAGAAGTCAGAAAAATATGAAATACATTTTTGAAAAATTTACCACTTTAATATAGTATGGTGATTTGTTTGCTAATTTTGTTTTTAGATTTCTGAGCTTAAAGTGGTAAATTCCTGTGCCTTTTGAGAAATTTGGGCTTTAGAAAGTATTAATCCTGGAGAACATCAGATAGCTTTGTGTGTGTGTGTCTGTGTGTGTGTGTGTGTCTGTGTGTGTGTGTGTGTGTGTCTGCATGTGTGTGTGTCTGTGTGTGTGTGTGTATTTATTACTATAAGTGATCTGGGCTTGGGGAAAATCATTTATAAAATATAAAGTGTTATAACAGTTTAATAGCATATAAAGTAAATTATATGTACCATGAAGCTTGATATTATAAAATATTAACATCTCTCTAGACTAAGATAACCCCTGTATTTATTGGGAATCCTTTCGTGAGCAGTAATGCTCTAATGTGTTGATTGGATCTATTTTTAATTACCTTTATCTGCTAGCAATCAGAAAGCAGATTGGGAACCTAGATTATGAAGCGACAACAACCAAATCAAAGCTAAAATCTTTAAGTTTTTTCTGTGTGTGTTTTTTTTTAAGTGATTTTTATCAAGTCTGGGCAAACTGGAATGTTTAAGGTATACAATACACATCATGCCTTTTTTTTCCTTCTTCAAGTACATTGGGAACTTAATAAAATCTTAAAATAATCTCATACACATAAATAAGTATATCAATAATGGGAACCTTACAATTTTCACTTTAATTCTTATATGCTAATGTCATACAGAAACATTGTTTCCATATTTCAGGTTAAGAAATTACACCAGAATTCACTGAAGAATAAATAACTCTCTTTCACTCATAAGTATCCTCAACATTTGTCAACCCAAACTAAATACACCTTTAATGCTTCAGTTATCCTCTAGCCTCCCTTCTTCCCTCCCCTTCACACACGAAGGTGTTTTTAGTTTTCAGTGTAGAAGTCTTGCACTTCTTTTGCTAAATGTGATCTTAAGCATTTTATTTTCGATGCTATTGTGGAAAATGAAATTGTTTTCATTTAAATTTTGGATTGTTTCATTGCTGGTGCATAAAGGCAGATTGATTTGTGTATATTGATTGAGTATACCAAACCCTTGCTAAACTTACCAGCTCTTCATTCTAACAGATTCTTTGGGTTGCTTTAGGATTTTACATGTGAAAGATAACTTCAATTGCAAATAGAGTTAGTTTTACTTCTTTCCTTCTAATCAGGATGACTTTTATTTCTTTTTATAAAGTAGTCTGTCTGCCCACACCTTGCCACACACCACAGCACATACTTCTGTCATCATATCTTTAATACTCAATGACACCACTTATTTAAACATCTTATTTATCTTAGCAATCCAAGTTGCCTGACATATCACGGACATTCAATAAATACTGGCTATATGATTGAATGAATCTTTAGTGTTTCACTGTTGCATGATGGAAAACATAAAGTGCATTTTGTATTTTACTTTATACATCAAATACATACCAATAACAAATTGGCAATTTTGAAAATTTTAAGCTGTCCAGTATTGTGCAATCTAATTATGAAATTTGTTACTCCTTTAGGCTTAATGAAAAATATTAAAACTAGCTATTTCCCAAAAATTTTAATAAATTACCAATAAAATGAAGGTCTCATAATTTAAACTCATCTTAAATCGGGGGAGAGAGCAAACAGATATGCAAACCCAGGATGTCATACACAGCATCAGGACACACCTCTTAAGTCAGTGAAGTTGACAGAGCGTGGCTGTCTCTTCACAGAGCAGAAGTAGGAACCACGCATGGCGCGTAGCTCCCCATCAGCCCTCGGTCCCCATGGGGCACCAGAGATGCTTCCTGCACAGGTGGGTTGTCCTGGCCAGAGCTAGGAAAACCAGAAGTGCTCCTTCGAAGGATTATCTAAAAAGCTTCTAGATCTGAAAAATGAATTCAGTAAAGTTTCAGGATAGAAAATCAATGTATACAAATCAGTACCACTGCTATACACCAACAACAACCAAGCAAAGAATCAAAGCAAGAACACAATCCCTTTTACAGTATTTGCAAAAATTAAAATAAAATGCTTAGAAATATACCTAACCAAGGAGGTGAAATGTTTCTGCAAGGAAAACTACAAAACACTGCTGAAAGAAATCAGGGGATGATACAAACAAATGGAAATGCATCCCATGCTTCTGAATTGATAGAATCAATATTGTGAAAATAACTTAACTGCCAAAAGCAATCTGCACATTAAGTTCAATCCCCATAAAAATACCATCATCATTCTTTACATAACTAGAAAAAAACAATCTTAAAATTTATATGGAACCAAAAAAGAGCCTGCATAGCCAAAGCAAATTAAGTCAAAACTGAAGACATCACATTACCTGACTTCAAACTATGCTACAAGGCTATAGTTACCAAAACAGCACGATACTGGTATAAAAATAGACATGTTGACCAATGGAAAAGAACAGAGAACCCAGAAATAAAGCCAAATACTTACAGCCAACTGATCTTCGACCAGCAAAGAAAAACATAAAGTGGGGAAAGTATGGCCTATTCAACAAAATGTGCTGGGATAATTGGTAAGCCACATGGAGAAGAATGAAACTGGATCCTCATCTCTCACCTAATACAAAAATCAACTCAAGATGGATAAAAGACTTAAATCTAAGATCTGAAACTATAAAAATTCTAGAAAATAACATCAGAAAAACTCTTCTAGACATTGTCTTAGGCAAAGAGTTCATGACCAAGAATCCAAAAGCAAATGCAATAAAAACAAAGATAAATAAATGGGACTCAATTAAACTAAAACTTCTGCACAGTAAAAGAAATAATTAGCAGAATAAACATACAAGTCACAGAATGAGAGAAAATATTCACAAACTATGCATCTGACAAAGGACAAATATCCAGAATCTATAAAGAACTCAAACAAATCAGCAAGAAAAAAAAAATCCCATCAAAAATTGGGCAAAGGATATGAACAGAAAATTCGCAAAGAAGATATACAAATGGCCAAAAAGCACATGAGAAAATGCTCAACATCACTAATTGTCAGGGAAATGCAAATCAAAACCACAGTCAGATACCCTCTTACTCCTGCAAAAATGTGCATAATTGAAAAATAAAAAATAACAGATGTTGGTGTAGATGTGGTGAAAAGAGAACACTTTTACACAGCCAGTGGGAATGTAAACTAGTACAACCACTACAGAAAAGAGTGCGGAGATTATTTAAGGAACTGACAGTAGAAGCACCATTCTATCCAGCAATCCCTCTACTGGGTGTCTACCCAAGGGAAAAGAAGCCATTATATTAAAAAGACACATGCATATGAATGTTTATAGCAGCACAATTCACAATTGCAAAACTATGAAATCAGCCTAAATGCCCATCAACCAATATGTGGATAAAGAAAATGTGGTACGCATACAGTATGAAATAGTATTCAGCCATAAAGAGGAATGAAATAATGGCATTCCCAGCAACATAAATGGAGCTGGAGATAATTATTCTAAGTGAAGTAACCCAGGAATAAAAATCCAAATATCATATGTTCTCACTTATAAGTCGAAGCTAAGTTATGAGGATGCAAAGGTTTGAGGCTGATATAAGGGACTTTGGGGACTCTGGGGGAAAGGCGGGAGGGGTGGGTGAGGGATAAAAGGCTACGCATTGGATACAGTGTACACCACTTGGGAGATTAGTGCCCTCAAATCTCAGAAATCACCACCAAATAACATACCCATGTAACTAAACGCCACCTGTTCTCCAAAAACTGTTGAAACAAAATAAAATAAAATGATCATTGTTCCCTTTCCTATGATAATTGGAATGAAAGTAAAAAAAAAAATCGAATTTTCCCAAGTCAGTATTTGTATTCTTCTTCTAAACAATAAAGAAATTCTATTCCCATAGTCCCTTTGCAGTGAATCTTTGACTCCGACAAGAAGAAAATAGCACTTTTTATCTCCTAAGCGAGATCAGATGGCTTTTAGAGGTTTGGCCTCAGCGTTTTCAGTGGCCTGAGTGTGAGAAGATTAAGACGCCTTTGTGCTTCTGAAAGCCCTCATGCTTCTGGAGCCTGCCGGGAAGAAGAGGGCAGCCGGCAGCCCATCGTGTTTCCAGCTCAGGGCTGTCTCCATGACCACAGGGCCTTCCATCAAGAGGGAAGCAGAGGCCACACCACTAAAGGGCCTCGGATTTGCCTCTAATTTGATATTTGATCTGAGAGGAACATAAAGCCATAAAAAAATTTAAGATGAATAGGTAGAGCCCAGAGAATTTTTAGGGCAGTGAAACTACTCTGTATGATACCATAATGATAGATATGTGTCATTATACATTTGTCCAAACCCATAGAATGTTCAACACCAAGAGTGAGCCTCATGTAAACTATGGACTTTGGGTGACAATAAGGTGTCAGTAGGTTCCTCAATTGTAACAAACATGTCACTCTGGTGGGGGATGTTGGTAGTGCAGGTCTATGCATGTGTGGGGACAGGGTACGTGGGAATTCTTTAATCCTCAATTTTGCCGTGACCATTCTAAAAATTAAAGTATATTTCTAAAACATTTCAACAGGTCATTGGTCAGAAAACTAAATCACAGATTCCAGAAACATATTCTGGTTAATTTAAACCAAAAAGAAAAAAAAGAAAGGAAGAAAGAAAAGGGAAAAGGAGGTGAGAAGAGAGAAAAGGAGGAGCGTGGAGTGAGGAGGGAAGAAATTGTGAAGACTTCATAGTAGAACCCCAGGCAGATCAGAACACAGAATGGGTGCATGGTGAACCCACAGCTCTTGCAGTCACTCTGCTGCCCCTTCATCCAGCCTCCTGCTCTTGGATGCAGGTGCTCCTCTCACCCAACTCGGAGCCCCTCCTTCTCCTCAGTCTGTCAGCCCTGCTCCTGCCACACAAGATCCAGAGCACCAGAGACTTCAGAATTGGTCCATTCCACTGCTCACCTGTCCCATTCTCCACCTTTGGCCTGCTGACACTGTTGGCCCATAGGAGCACCACAGAAGCACCATGGGAGCACCACGGGAGCACCACCGGAACACCGTGGGGGCACCATGGGATCATCACCACTTGAATTTGTTTCCTTGCTCCCTTCTGTGGGCCCCAGCTCATGGCCGTGCCTATGACCATGGGCCTTCTGTCAAGCAGGGTATTCACCCAGCTCCACATCCCCTCCCAGAGCCTCTCACAAGCTCCAAGTCCTGCTCTTCTCTGTTTCTCTCTTTTGTTCAAAAGTTTCGTTTGTTCTCAAGCATTTTAACATATTCTGCTCTCCAACATGAAAAGATCGTTTTGCTGAAGACTTCAAGGAAATATGGATGGTATCGCACGAACTTTTTCAGTCACGCTCCAGTTTTACTCGCAGCCCCATGCTTTTCATTCACTTCCACTTCTTCAGAGGGAGAGGTGCCAGCTTTGGTCTAATGCTAATGCCTCCACCCAGACCGGGTATTCCCTTCCATATATTCACAGACTGTGCGTCACCAAGCCCCAGAGCCTACTTACTGCCCCCCAAGCCACCCCAGCTTCCTGTACTTGAACACATCAACGACTCCACCAAAATCCCCGCAGCATTAACACGGAGACTCTCATATCTTCCTAATGTCAGTAAATGGTAACTCCTTCCTCTCTGACCTGAACAATCAGGATAGAAGGTTTGATGTTTTCCTTAGATTCCTTGCTAATATTCTATATCTGAGCCTTCAGAAAATTCTGTTGGTCTTACTTTAAAACATTCATGATCTGAACCTTCAGGCCACCTCGCCCTCCTGGATCAAAACCCTTATAACCTGTCGCCTGGAAAACAGCAACATCTGCTCCACTGCGTGCTGCCCTCTCCTCTTGCCCACCCACAGCCTCTTCTCTACACAGTGGCCCCAGGGTCCCTTTGAAATGCCAGATCATGTTGCTGCTCCCTTCAGAATCCCCCAAGCTGATTCATGCACTCAGGAGGACCCAGTCTTCCCAATAGTTGATACGGGCCCTGCTACTCAGTGAACGCCTCTCCTCCACTGGCCCCTTATCTCACTCCCCCCAGCCTCCTGGTATCCTTCCTGTCCTCCACTCTCATCATGAGTCCTTAGCACTCGGTTTCCCACCTTCCTCAACTCCCTGTGTAGCAATTCTTATTTTTTTTCCAAGTGTATGGTCGAATGTTGTCTTACCAAATGGCCTTTCCTCGCCCGTCACCTGGTATATGACAGCTATTCCTGCAGCCCTTGGCACTTGCTGTGGCATTAGCCCCTCTTTGTTTTGCGTAATGGCACTGACCCACTGACGCTGTCTTCACTTGTCTTTACTTGTCCTGTAAGGTAAGCAAGCCATTTTATTTTCATTGCTGTATCTCCAGTTTTTTTTTTTTTTTTTTTTTTTTTTTTTTTTTTTTTTTT
>NW_022436975.1:1879488-1890752 GCF_009761245.1 Sapajus apella | reverse complement strand
GAGTCTCACTCTGTTGCCCAGGCTGGAGTGCAGTGGCGTGATCTCAGATCAGTGCAACCTCCACCTCCCAGGTTCCAGCGATTCTCCTGCCTCAGCCTCCCAAAGTTCCTGACACATATTTAATGCTCCATAAATATTTGTTGAGTTAAATAATTAATTAATATATTTCTTGCCCAGATGTGCCCCCTACCACTTATTCCCCAAAATGATGGCTAGAGAGATTAGTGTTAGACACACGTACATAGATATGAATTCTGGAAGGTTCCACTTCAACCAAGTCTTGTCAATCCAACTCTTAGGCCCCCTTGTCCCCTTGAGCGTTCCTGCCATTATTTTGCTATTTCTCAACACGAACTTGGAAGAGCCTGCTGAAAATGATCTGTTTCCAGACGTGTTTCTCCCATTTCCTTTCACATACTGCTAGAGTAAGTCCCTCTCTATTATTAAAATGTAATCCTGATTAAATCATACAACTGCTAAAAATTCTTCAGTAGTTCCCATGGCCGACATGATAAACTCCTAACGTTTGTATTGTGTAGGAGGAGATTTGATATCAACCACTAGAGGGCAGGCACTGGCTTGTTCTGACAAGGGACCCAAATGCTTAGCAGGGTGCTTGATATTGTGTAAACAATCAGCATTTGCCAGTAAAGAGATTTTTTTTTTTTTTTGGAAACAGAGCCTTGCTGTGTTGCCCAGACTGGAGTGCAGTGGTGCAATCTCGGCTCACTGCAACCTCTGCCTCCCAGGTTCAAGCGATTCTCCTGTCTCAGCCTCCCAAGTAGCAGAGATTACTGGTACCTACCACCACACCTGACTAATTTTTGTATTTTTAATAGAGACTGGGTTTCACCATGTTGGCCAGAGTGGTCTCGAACTCCTGGCCTCAGGTGATCTGCCCGCCTCAACCTCCCAAAGTGCTGGAATTACAAGAAAGAAAGAAATTTTAAAGTTGATTTGTCTATCCGCTGTTCATCTTTCCACCCAAGAACCTCTCCAAGGAGAGACTCGTGTCTCCAAGTTGTGCTGAACGGCTTCCAGTTCTTCAAAGGTAGCATACAGCCCTGCCTCTCCACCTGCTTTCCAGCCTAGGCTGCCCCCGTGTGTCTGCCTGAGTTCTCCTCTAGCTTTGCTTCTTCCATGAAGCTCTCCTTATGTACTTTCTGGGTTTCTCCTAAAATAGGTCTATGCCCCGCCCCTCGAATGCTGCCCCAGCACCATTTCCCTATAATTTCGTAATAGATCACACTCATCTGCAATGTGCTGTGTATGTCTGGGCATAGTGCTCTTTACCCATGCCAACACAGACGCACCAACACACAACACACACCTACACACATCACACCTGCACACACTGTGTTTCACAGGACACACAAAGAACATAAACTCCTTGAGGGAAGGCACTAGAGCACATGATAAGTGCACAGTGGACACCAACCAAATGTTTACTGAATAAGTAAACAAAAGAATAAAAGAATGAGTAAGGAATCTGAGAACAAAAACAAATCTGGTGAGCGAAATTCTCAACTGCCTCTGAGATTCGGAGGTAGAGTGGCATTGAGGTCTTGCCTTTACCAAAAATCACTTAAGGTGGGATTGACAATGAGTGTATCTCATGAAGTCAGCAGAAAACTCAGAGCCCGTCAAGCACAGCCATACCTGGGATGGTGACTAAAAATCAAAAATAAAAAGTAGGAATGCGGTAAGCTAGCAGGGCACTCATTGGATCAGGAACAGGGGAATCCCTAATTGTGGAAGCAGCTGTCAGAAATTTGGAAAGGAAGATTGAGATGAAACAAGACATAGCCTACAGCATATGTAATTCAGCCTGTCGGGACTTAAAAATCAGATACCTGGTCTAAACTATAATAACTGTTCACAAAGCTGCATAAGGTAAGTTGCATGTAGATTACACGAGTTTGTATTCTTTCATACTTACATTCAGCAGCTATTTATAAATTTGTATTCTCGACTAAAATATTTGCTTAAATCTTCTATAATTAAAGCATGCAATATTATTTCCAATGTAGCCAGTTATAAGGTTCATTAGCTAATTACCCATAATTTCTTCAATTTGCACCCCAGTGACAACTGTAAAATCAATTAACACTCCTTCTAAAATTCAGCAGTAATTAGGGTATTTTAGTCACACCAGCACCTATAGTCACAATAAGACTAACACACACATAACCCAATAAAGAAGGGATGGGAACAAAATTTCACATCATAAATCCAGACCCAAATTAAAATATTTCCTCTTCATAACTTCTAAATGCTGTTATCCATCTCTACAGATTTATGGAATCCTTGAAGGGATATTAGCAATGATCTAGTGGCATGTTTTAAAATCCCCCTTTATTGGTATTTATTGAAATGAAGTCCTAGTATGCTCCACTCTAACTGAAATCCTCTTCATCTAAATGAAGGACTTTTCTCTTCCTTCCGTCCCTCCTCTGCAAACCCTGTGATCCCTGCAGGAATCGCTGAAGCTCCTGGGTGTGGGAAACACAGTTTTAACCATGCTAGGCTCAGGAGCTTACTTTTCACTGTTAGATTTCTCTGAGCTAGTAATTGTTTTATGTGTATATTTTTAAAGCTTTGTATTTATTTTACATAAACTGCCATCTGGTTCTATAGCTATGTTTGCTTCCTTTTGTAACTTGCTAATAATGTTTAGAGAATGAAGATGTCATTATATTCAGCCTCGGGAATAAAGTGAAGAATACATGTCTTTCCTGCACACTGTAGGTCCCCAGCTCCCTTACTGAGAACTTTATATACCTTTTCACGGAGGAATTGGCACGTAATAATCAAATCAAAACACATATTTCTACATTATGCTTTTACCTCAGCATAAAAGCACATCTCCAACCACTGATTAAATATACTAACATAAACACACAGTAGAAACAAGTTTCTATTCAGTTTGCCTTAAATTCATAGAGCATGAGTTATTGGTTTTGGTGACTTGTGTGTGACATATCCCTTTTTTTAGCTGCTAGTCAATCAAATTAGAACAAGTATAATTTTCAAAAGCTGTCCTTGATACACTCACTGTTTTTTCTCCTTTCATCTACTTTTCATATATTTTAATACATATGATATATGTATTAAAATGATTCCTCTAAGAGATGTTTCAAGCAATCTTCTATTTCTTAGTTGCCTACTGTGTATAATGACAATCATGAAAAGGACTCGAGGTGGTCCGCCTTTCCTACAAATATATACTCATTTCCTTCCATAAACATTTAGTCAACATCAATGAGGTAGGGGCTAAGGGGCAATGAGATAGGGGCTAAGAATAAAATTGGTGAAGAAAAATATTTCTATGAAAATGAAAATTTAATAATTTAATAATTGCAGTGACTAGAAAATAGGTAACTGACATAATTGCTCTACAGAAAAATAAAACATGGCTTTATGGAAGTATTAGAAAAGCCTTCTTGAGGAGGTAATAAGCTGAGATATAAAATATTTTAGAGGTAACCTAGTCACAGGGGGAGGATGTATGTTTCAGGGAGAAGAAACATATCCGCATGTGAAAGTTCCGTGAAAAATGGAGCACAGTATGTCAAGGAAGGGAAATTGTTCAGTGTGCTGCCTCACTGAAGGCACCAACAGGCACTGAGGGGCACCCAGCCATCCAGGGCCAGAGATCTTTATCCTAATGACAATTGGCAACAGTGGAAGCATTTTTAACTGGGTAGGATTTTTATCGGTGATATTATCAGTTTTAACCTCTATCAATATGCTACAGTGTAGGAAGAAAAGCAGCACAGAGTTGGGGAGACGACCAAGGGAAGACACAAATAGCTATGTAAGCACAGGCAGAAACGGCAGCAGCTTGGACAAGACAACAGTTCTCACCAGAGGAAAGACACTCACTCCTTCAGGGACGTTTACAAATGAGTGTGGGAATCCTGGATGTCACAGTGGATTCAGAAAGCTAACAGCATTTATTAAGTGAGAGCCAAGATGCTTCGTGCTGCATTGCAGAAGATTGTCCCCCACAACAAATGAATCTTCTCTCAAAATGCTAATAGTGCTCCAATGGAGAAAAACTGGAGCAGGGTGATGTAGACAGAAACAGAAAAACGTTCATAAAACTTGGTACTGGTACAATGTGAAAGAGGAGGCCAAATAAATGTTTTAAAATGACTTTGAAATTTCTGGCTAGCAAAACCAAATAGGTGCAACTAGAAATTGAGGATCACAAGTAAAAGTAATTATTGAGAAAACAAAGCATGACTTCATTCTTGAGCGTATTGATTATGACATTTGAGACAGGTAGTCTAGGTATTGGAAACGCAGCTGCTAAATAGATCTGGACCGCAGTGGAGTGGTCTGATTTATGTACCTAAAAGTAAGGTATGCATGATAATTGAAAGTATATTGTGGATGGATATAGTGCAAGAAGAGAAGAGGGCTTGAGGCTGAAATTGAAAAACTGATATCTAAATGTCCTGTAGGAAAGGAAGACATAGCAGGGTCATATGAAAAGGAGCAGGTACAACAAATTTAAAATTGTGACAGATTACTGACATAGAGGCCAAGGGAAGAGTATCTCAAGAAGGAACGAAATGTCAATATTGCCTAATGTTATGGAAAGCCAAAATACTAACAAAAGTAAAAATATGTCTTACTTGATAAAAAGTGATTGTTGATCCCAGTTAAGAGGGTTTCAGTGCAATGATGGGAAGAAAACGCATTTGAGAAGGGTTGAGAGTAAAGAAATAGGAGAAGCCTGTAATCCCAGCACCTTGGGAGGCCGAGACGGGAGGATCACGAGGTCAAGAGATCAAGACCATTCTGGCCAACATGGTGAAACCCCATCTCTACTAAAAATACAAAAATTAGCCTGGCGTGGTGGCACACGCCTGTGGTCACAGCTACCTGGGAGGCTGAGGCGGAAGAATCACTTGAACCCGGGCGGTGGAGGTTACAGTGAGCCAAGATTGTGTCACTGCACTCCAGCTTGGTGACAGAGCCAGACTCCGTCTCAAAAAAAAAAAAAAAAAAAAAAAAAAGAAATAGGAGAAAATTAAAACAGAAAATATAGAAATGGTTCTTTTCTTAAACTGTCATGGTAAAAGAGAGGAGAGACATAGGAGCAGTCTCTGCAGAAGAGTGTCTTCCAGCTATCTGCTGGTGCACGTCAATGCACTCGGGAACATTGAGGGGCTTCGAACAGTGCAAATCCTTTATGCTTTCCCCTGGTTCTGAGGGCTGACAGGATGGCTAGCGCTTACATCTCTCCACTGCCTACAGCATCAGCAGGCTGAGGCTGAGGCCAAAGCCAAGGATCTTCTTATCAAAATTAGGTTGAGATGCAGATGAGCTTAACAGTTACTCTTCCCCAAGCCATCTGCTATTTACTTCCCGACATGTTAGGTTGAGCTCTGCTCCTTCCCTTTGTCAGCATGGCTTAGATCTTTCCATGTCCTTCAATTTTTCAAATCATATTCACCCTCAAGTCTCAGGCTTAATGTACTCTGCTCCAAGAAGAATGACTTCCGTGGGCTAGGGCCTCTCCGTGTTAAATCGAGATGTTCTATCACTGATTGATTGCTTATTAACATTTGTTCATTGTTTTTTATTAGAAACATTTATTATGCCAGGAGAAGAACAAAACAGCTGCAGATGAGGCTCTTTGGATTCGTTCCTGAGGTGAAACTCCTAAAACATCCTTTCTCTGAATCGGAGACATATGAGTACCACAGTAGAACCTTCCAGTGACAGAGGAAAACACAGCAAAGCATGCAGCAAACAAGGTTCATAGCAACTCTGAAATTCAGTGAGGCACATATTGGGTTTCTTTTACTGTTTTAATTAACTCTATTAGGGTATCATTTTTGCACAAGAAACAGCATCCATTTGAAGTATACAATTTCATGAGTTTTGACAAGTATAGAAACTCAATTCCTAAACCACCGAAACAATTAAGAGACACATTTCCTTCATCTCCAAATTTCCTGTGCCACTTAGTCCATGAATCCCTCCACTGTCCTCAAGTGAAGGATGATCTGTTGTTGCCATGATTATTAATCCAAATTTCTAGAATTTATGTAAGTGGTATAATACATTGTATAAACTTCTGGACCTGGATACTTTCTGTTAATTATTTTAAGATTTATTTATGTTGTAGTGTGAGTCAGTAATTTGTTTCATTTTATTGCTGAGTAGTATTCAACTGTACAGCTATATTACATTTTGTTTATCCATTTCGAAGTCATTGGCATTGGACTTATTTCTAGTTTTGTAATTTTATAAATAAAATAGCTACAAAAATGTGAACACAAGTTTATGTATGAACAAATATTTTTTATTTCCTTTGGGGTCAAACCTATGACTTGAATAATGACTTGATTATGTGATAAGTATTTATTTAACTTTTTTAGAAACCACCCAGCACTTTCCCACTCACCAGAAGAGTATGAGAGCTCCAGTTACTCCCTGTTTTCTTCACCACCACTTAGTGTAAAGGTTATTGCCGAGTTTAAAACGAGGAAACTGAGACCAGCATAAGAAGATTAAATGCCAATTTATTTAGTTCTGGGACGAGGTCCCATGGTCCTGGGGAAAGGGGCCAGGGAAGTCACACCAACTTCCTGGGGGTGGGGTTTTTATGGCTAGGAGGAGCGAGCAACAGCTGGGTGCTCTGATTGACTCCAGGGGAGCAGGATTGAGACAGGGCGGGCCGCTATTGGTTGGCGGGTTGTTGGGCGGGTTTTCCAGTGGGAGAGCCGGCCAGGAGCCTTGCATCAGCTGGAGCCTTCCTGCAGCAGAGCTAGGTGCCGAGTGCAGAGCCTGGTGCCGGGTGCAGAGGTGGGCGTGTCCAACCTCCCCATGAGGCAACCGGCCTTACACTTAGTATGACAGTATTTTTATTTTAGCTACTACAGTGTGTGTAGTGGCATTCAATGTAGAATGATGTGCATCCGTTTTATGTGCTTACTGGTCATTCAACATCTCCTCTAGTGAAGTGTGTCAAAAATGTTTTTGTCCATTTTTATTCAGCTTTTTGCCTTACTACTGAGTTATGGAAGTTTGTCTTTTTATTTTTTTAATTCAGTACACAAATTTATGTATGCATATATTTGTAGCTTTATTTTTATTGTCTTTGAAGGAACAAAAGTCATTAATTTTGATAAAGCTTGACTTACCTTTTGTCTTTTGTAGATTTCAGTTTTTGGGTCTTACCCAGTCTTTGTTTAACCCAAGTTCATAAATATTTATTCCACTAGTTATATAAGCTTAGTATTTACATTTAAGTATATGAAGGTTTGAGATGAACTGATATGAGGTAAATTCTTATTTTCTTTATGTGACTATCCAGATATTCCAGCACAATGGGTTGAAAAGGCACTCCTTTTCGCATTGAAATGCTTTCGCAGCTTAATAGAAAATAAACTGACCGTATATGTATAGGTCTATTTTTTGAAGCTTTATTCCATCTTATTTACTTATGTGTGTATCCCTCACCACACTGTTTTAATGTATAAATACTTTATACTCAGGACTAAAACTAGATTACATAAATTCTTTAATTTTGCTCTTTCACTTTAATATTTTACTGATAGTTATGGGCCATTCACACTTCCACATATGTTTGAAAATCAGCTTGTCAGTTTAAAACCTGATATTGAAAAAACCTTTGTTTTACCTGTTGATGAATTTAGAATGAATCAACATCTTAAAAATGGTGCATGTTTCAGCTTATGGATATTTTTCTCAATTCACATAGGCTTTTAAATGTTTTTACAAAACAGTTTTGTAGTTTTCAGTGTACAGGTATTGCACATATTTTTATGCATTTATATATGGTTGTTTTATTTTCAGAGATGCTATTATCAATGAAATTGCATTTTTTAATTTCAATTTCTATGTTTTTATTTGAGATATTTGTTTTGATTTTATTTGTCTAATGTAGTTGATTGATATAATTGACTTCGTATGTGGACCTTATAACCTGGGACCTTGCTAAACTCACTTTTTAGTTCTACTAACTTTTTTAACAGGTTTATTAAAATGTTCTTTGGAGAAGAGTCCATTTATATCCTTTGCCCAATTTTTGATGCAGTTGTTTTTTCTTTTAAGTTTTTTTAAGTTCCATGTAAATTCTGGATATTAGATCTTTGTCAGGTGGGTAGATTGCAAAACTGTTCTCCCATTCTGTAGGCGGACTAGGCGGACGGCAGTGGCGCGACTTCAGCTCACTGCAACCTCCACCTCCCCGGTTCAAGCAATTGTCCTGCCTCAGCCTTCCGAGTAGCTGGGACTACAGGCGTGTGCCACCACACCCAGCTAAATTTTTTTGTATTTTTAGTAAAGACAAGGTTTCACCATGTTGGTCAGAATGGTCTCGATCTCTTGACCTCGTGATCTGCCCACCTCGGCCTCCCAAAGTGCTGGGATTACAGACGTGAGCCACCGCGCCCGGCCGCTTTTGGCATTTTCTTCATGAAGTCTTTGCCCACGCCTGTGTCCTGAATGGTATTGCCTAGGTTTTCTTCTCAGGTTTTTATGGTTTTGGGTTTTAATCCATCTTGAGTTAATTTTTGTATAAAGTGTAACAAAGGGGTTCAGTTTCAGTTTTCTGCATATGGCTAGCCAGTTTCCCCAGCACCGTTTATTAAACAGGAGATCCTTTCCCCATTGCTTTTTTTTTTTTTTTTTTTTTTTGGTCAAGTTTGTCATAGATCAGATGGTTGTAGATGTATAGTGTTATTTCTGAGGTCTCTGTTCTGTTCTATTGGTCTATATGTCCACTTTGGTACCAGTACCATGCTGTTTTGGTTACTGTAGTCTTTGTGTTTGTTGGAAGTGTTTGTGAAGAATTGGAGTTAATAGTTCGTTATATGTTTGGTGGGATTAACAAAAGAACCTGTTGGATCTGAATTTTGTGTGTCTGAGAAATTTTTGTAACTACCAATTTAACAGCACTACATGTTATAAATCTAGTCAGATTTTCTCCTTTTATACTGAGTCAGTTTTGGTAGTGTTTATATTCCTAGAAATTTGTGAATTTCATCTCGGTTATCAACTTAGTTTATTTCAAATTTTTTAGTGTTGATTACAATCCTTTTTTATAAAAATGTTTATACAGTCAGTGGAATATCACCACTATTAGAGAATGCTGCTAATTAGCTGTGAATGCACAGTGTTAACACAAAATACTGTGTGCACTATTCTTTTTTTTGGGGGGGGGTAATGAGTAATGGGAAGGTTTGCCAATTGGAAGTCTCCCAGATTTAAATTCTATGTTGTATGATAAAAAATATATTATCTCAGAATGGTACATTACTTAAATAACCACTAATAATACAAGGGTAAACTTTACATTAGTAACAGCAGAAACCTCGTAAAAAAACCCAAATCTAACCCAAATAAGCAGTTTATGTCAATTTCCTGTGTGTGACTCTAATGAGTTTATGCTAAATCTAGCGGGGGTGGGGGTGATTATTATACTTGGAATTCACTGTGTCTTGGAGGTGTAATGTTTTGGCCAAATATGGGAAGTTTCTGGCTATCATTTCTTGAAACATCCTTTCTTCCCCTCTGTCACTTTTTTTTCCTTTTGATACCTCCGTTACATGCTTTTTGGTGCATGTGATTATGCCTGGAATTTCTTTGAGTCTTTTTTTTTTTTTTTTTAATCCTTTCTTCTTTCTCTGCCTTAGAATGAAGAATCTCAATTGTCCAATCTTCAGATTCACTGATTTTTTGAATCTGCTATTGAGCACATCTAGAGAACTTTTTTAAAATTTCAGTTATTATACATTGTAATCCCAGAATTTCTATTTAGGTATTTTTTCCTAATCTCTATTTCTTTATTTATAACATCTATTTGTTGAGAGGTTGCACTAATATTTTCATTTAATATTTTATACATGGTTTCTTTCCATTATTTAGTAGCTTTATAATAGCTGATTTAGGGGCTTTATCTAGTGAGTACAACTGTCGTCAAAAATGGTTTGTATTGACCCCTTTTACTCGGGTGCATGGACAATAAAAAAAATTTGCATGTGTTATATTTTTTTCCTGAAAACTGAACATTGTAAAAAAATGTAATGTGGCAATTCCGGAAATCAGATCTCCCTCGTTTCTAGGAATTGGATTCATTCCTGTTTGGGTTCTAATGACTTTTGAAGACTCATTCTACAAAGTGTTTCTCTTTTTTCAGCTGCTGCCTCTGATGTCTCTTCTCGGTTAGCTTACTAGTCAGCATTTGTTAAATGCCTTCCAGCAAGTACCTCATCCTTTGCCAATGGGCTCTGTGTATCTGTTGGGTCACATCTTCAATATTTTAGCAGTTAACAATTCTTCCTGGACATTCACTTTCTGCCTTCATGGAGCCTCAAGGTCACTCGTTGGTGAGAGATTAAGGTATTTCTTGTGCCTGCTAATATGCACATATGCATGGTCTTATAGATCCCCAGAGTTATATCAGATCAGAACTTTTCAAAATCCCTAAGTGTATCTCATTTAACTTATTTTTGAAGTAAGTCTTTTTTCAAGACTTCTCTTTTACCCAACTAGTAGCGCCACCACCACAGAGCTGATTGGCCTGCCTCTGCCTCCCAAAGTGATAGGTTACAGGCATGAGCCACTGCACCTGACTCATCGATCGTTTTCAACAAATACTCATAGGATAACACTTTCTCAGCCAGGTGTGGTAGCTCACACTTATCCTAGAACTTTGGGAGGCCTAGGTAGGTGGACCACCTGAGGTCAGGAGTTTGAGACTAGTCTGGCCAACATGATGAAATTCTGTCTCTATTAAAAAAACAAAATTTACCCAGGCATGGTGGCATGCACCTGTGATCCCAGCTACTAGCGAGGCTGAGGCATGAGACTTGGTTGAACCTAGGAGGCAGAGGTTGCAGTGAGCCAAGATTGTGCCATTGTACTCCTGCCTGGGTGACAAGAGTGACATTTTGTCTCAGAAAAAAAAAAAGACTTTTTCATTGAGTGAGTTTTGTGTCACGTGAACTGCAGACAGTTGGTGAATGGGACTTTTCTGGAGAGCTCTCAGATCAAATACATACAGCTTTCTGGGCATGCAACTTTATCAGAAACTATGGACCTATTCCACCCCCTCCAGTGGCTGCTAGGCTGCTGGCCTTCACATCGCCATTCTTCTGAGGCAACTGGTTTTCAAGGCTGCCGTGGAGCTGAGAGGGAGACCAAAATAGAGCAAGTTTAAAATGCTTCAGTTGTTGCTCTTCCCACCAATACTCAGCTGTTGCTCTTCCCACCAATAC
>NW_022436975.1:1518757-1879478 GCF_009761245.1 Sapajus apella | reverse complement strand
GCTCTTCCCACCAATACTCAGCTGTTGCTCTTCCCACCAATACTCAGTTGTTGCTTTTCCCACCAATACTCAGCTGTTTTTCTTGCATTTTTGGTCCTCAGATTGTTGCAAGCCTTTGGTGAATTTCCAGGGTACTAAGAAAGTAGATTTTGACAATTTTAGTGACTATTTCCCCCTTGCTTCTATTGGGAAATGTATTTTGGACATTTTTACTCTTCCATTCTGCTAGTGGGTAATTTTTTTTTCTTAACAGCATTAGAACTATATATATATAATTTGCTGCCATGCTGGCAAAGATTTAAGTACTCAGGCAATATTCATATTTCAATGGAACTGGAAGCCATACTGTGCCCATAGTCATAGAGCTCTCCACTGGAAGCCAGAATTTCCAATCTGACAGAATCTAGGGTTATGGGAATGGAAAACACACCAAAAAAAATGGTATTTGACTAATAATGACAGGAATAAACTATTTCTATACCTAGGTTACTACATCCATATTAGGAACCTCACCTGGGACATTGGCCCTTAGCTCATACATCATATGCTGGGGGAAGCACTCCATCCTGTTTCATGATGTTCATCTTAATTAACATGATATTTCAGTCAATCAAATTAGTGGGTGAGATGAGAGCCAAAAATTGACATTTTCTTATATAGTGAGACATGCTTTTTGTAGTTTTTCCATTTTCACCTAAAGTTTATGAACTGGTTGTACTACAGGTTTAAGGAGGATGAGAAATATGAGGAGCTAACTGGTAGCAACCTACAATCTCTGTATCCTGCTGTCTCTAACCCAGCATGAAAAGTCCTCTCCCCTCCATCAGCTCATTTCAGAAAACCACTGTGGCCTTGGATGTAAAATGAAAATCCTTTACAGGAAACCTGGTACTTTGGATCTGCTTGGGCCTGATACCAAATTTTCAGATTCTGTCAGATACCCCATGCTGCTTTACCTGCTTCTTTTTATGATTCAGTGGATTTGAATCCAGTTCATCATGGACAGCTCTATCTCTATATTCCCTTGGTTCACCACAGTCATATTTTAGTCTCTGCTTGTCCTAGTAGCATGGTAGGACAAGCAGGTAGGCTTGAGAAAGCAGGTACTTTTGATTGCAGAACTTGGTGGAAACTATGCAAAGCATCCTTATCCATGGAGGATACATTTCTGAATTGACCTTTGTGTCTTCACCGAGTCTTATCACCCAAGTGGTAGGGCAGTTTGCATTGAAACCTTGATCTGCTGTATCTAGGGATGTATGTAACAAAAGAGGTAAAGATGTCTACAAGGAGGAATACAAAACACTGATGAAAGAAATTATGGATGGCACAAACAAATGGAAAAACATTCTAATGCTCATGGACGGGGATAATCAATATCATTAAAATGCTATACTGCCTAAAGCAATTTAAAGATTAAATGCTGTTCCTACCAAACTTTCAGCATCTTTTTTCACAGAATTAGAAAAAAATTTCCAAACTGCACATGGAACTGAAAAAGAGCCCAAATAAAAAAAGAAATCCTAAGCAAAAAGAACAAAGATGGAGACATCACATTACCTGATTTCAAACTATAATATGAGGCTACAGTAACCCAAACAGCATGGTACTGGTAGAAAAACAAACACATAGACCAGTGAAACAGAATAGAGAACCCAGAAATAATGCCACACACCTACAGCAATCTGATCTTTGAAAAAGTCAACAAAAATAAGCAATGGGGAAAGGATTCCCAGTCAATAAATGGTGCTGAGATAGCTGGCTAGCCATATGCAGAAGAAAGAAATTGGACCCTTACCTTTAACCAATACGAAAGACACCTTGAGGTGGATTAAAGGCTTAAATGTAAGACCTCAAACTATAAGAATCCTAGAAGAAAGTCTACAAAACACATTCTGGATATTGACCTCTGTAAATAATTTATGACTAAGTCTTAAAAACCAATTGCAACAAAAACAAAAATTGACAAGTGGGACCTAATTAAACTAAAGAGCTTCTACGCAGTGAGAAAGGATGGAAAAAAAAAAAACTGTAAATAGAATAAACAACCTCTAGAATAGAAGAAAGTATCCTAGCCACAAACTACGCATACAACAAAGATCTAAATAAGGAACTTAAACAATTCAACAAGCAAAAAAACAACCCCACTAGAAAGTGATTAAAAGGCCAGGTGCAGTGGCTCATGCCTGTAATCCCAACACTTTGGGAGGCTGAGGCAGGCTGAGGCACTTGAGGTCAGGAGTTCGAGAACAGCCTGGCCAACATGGTGAAACTCCATTTCTACTAAAAATACAAAAATTAGCCAGTCATAGTGGCAGTTTTCTGTAATCCCAGCTACTCAGGAGGCTGAGACAGGAGAATCGCTTGAACTGGGAAAGCAGAGGCTCCAGTGAGCCAAGATTGCACACTGCACTTCAACCTGAGTGACAGAGCAAGACTCTGTCTCCCTCCGTCAAAAAAAAATTAACAAAAGACATGGGCATTTCTCAAAAGAAGACATACTAGTGGCCAACGAACATGAAAAAATGTTCCATATAACTATCATCAGAGAAATGCAAATCAAAGTCACAATGAGATACCATGTCACACCAGTCAGTATGGCTATTACTAAAAAGTCAAAGAAACAACAGATGCTAGTGAGACTGTGGCGCAAAGGGAAGGCTTATACAATGTTGGTAAGAATGTAAATTAGTTCGACCCCTGTGGAAAACAATTTGGAGATTTTCAAAGAACATATAACAGACCTATCATTTGACCCAGCAATCCCATCACTAGGTATATATCCAAAAAATAATAAATTGTTCTACCAAAAAGACACATGCATTTACTTATATGTTCATCAGGGCATTATTCACAATAGCAAAGGCATCAGATCAACCTAAGTGCCCATTAAAGATGTATTGGATAAACAAAATGTGGCACATATACACCATGGAATACTATGCAGCCATAAAAAAGAATGAAATTATGTTTCTCTGCAGCAACATGGATACAGCCAGAAGCCATTGTCCTGGATGAATTAACACAGGAACAGAAAACCAAATGATGCATGGTCTCACTTATAAGTCAGAGCTAAATATTGGGTATATATGGACATATAGATGGCAATACTAGACACTGGGAACTGCTAGAGGGGAGAGGGAGGAAAGGGGTAAGGGTTGAAAAACCAAATGTTGGGGACTATGCTTAGTACCTGGGTGGCAGGATTAATATCATCGCACAATATACCCATGTAACAATCCTGCACATGTACCCCCAAATCTAAAATAATAGTTGAAATAATGTTTAATAGGAAAAAAGTTAATTTTTGAAAAAAACAATATGTTAATGAACGAACATGGCTGTGTCGTAAGAGAATTTTATTTACAAAACTAAGACTGCTACCAGTGGGCTGTAATTTGCCATCTCCTGCCTCAGTTTATTTTAAATGCCCCAGATCTTTGGACTTCTAAAGTCTTCCCTAATGTTAAAAAGCCTGAATCTTAGTGGGATTTGTGTCCCACCATTGCCATGCAAGCTTTCTACAGTATTTGTAGAACATGACACTTCCTGCTCAACATACCAACTTAGCAGGATGTCATCATGATAGTGTACCACCACGATTTCCTCTGGGATTCATTCATATCGATTCACATTTGAATGACATTTTGAATCATGTCATGTTGACTTAAATTCATACAGTTAGTGCTCGACTTACGACCACGATTGGTTCTGACAGACCGGTCGTAACACGGTTTGGTCGTAAGTTGAGTAGGCTATATGTACAGTACTGTAAAATGATGTTATAAAAATCTTTAAGTCATATTTTATCATAATTTTCTTTCATTATTGTTATATATCATAATTTTCTTTGTTCATTTTATGCCATTTGTATCATCTCTACACCATTTTGTTTCTTATTTTTACATTCGTCAGGTTTAAGTAAAACACTGCATTACCAGTACAACTGGTTTAATATTTGCAAAACATACAAAATTACAAAATACAGGTGCATACAAAAATACAAAATACAGGTATAAAAAATACCATAGGAAACATTTTCCCAATTGCAAAACATATCAAAATATATAAACATGTACAAAACATTTGATTGGCCGCTGATGCTTGGCTGTGGATCGTTTACGTCGTCATCTGAGGCAGCAGTTGGGGTTACCGGAGTTGGTTTTTTCATAAACATGGTGAGTTTTGTCTGAATTGTATGTTTCTTTTTTTCTTCATAAATTTCACGATACAGACGAAACACATCGTGCGCCATCCGTTCAATCCTTGCAAATCGTTCGATGTTTGGGTCCATTGCTTCGAAATGTGTAAGAAATTTATTGGGAGGGGTTTGATGAAAAATATCCAAGACACAAAACACAAATTGCTGTACCGAGCGTGGGATAACAGTTGAAATGGTGCACGCGGAGATGGTAGTGCTGCTGGAAGCTCGTCCGCACTGTCGTCCGCCCAGCTGGGCAACGTTTGTGGGGCCAGACGCGGAGCAGTCCTGGCTAGCGATTGTGGTCGTAAAGTCGAATGCTTGTAAGTTGCACAGGTTGTAAGTCCATCAATACCTGTATTCAGTTCAGCCTATTGTAATGGAATGTTTTGCCTTCCTCGTGTAAAAACCGTATTTGATCAACATTACTCTCAGTGATGAGTACTGAGAAGAGAGCCATGTCAGCACCGTAAAGCAGGTGGCAAAGGCTGTGATCTGTTGCTGTAAAGATGGCACACTTCCGGTCGCTGCAGTAGAGGCAGCCAATCAGTCATCCATCAGGACTCATCTAATTTTCGCAGGAGACATACAGCAGATAGAATAAGGATTTGATGGAGACCACCAACTTTGCATCTTCAAGTCCATGATGGTAGTGATATTTTTATGATTTACAATTTTCTGTGGACAAGAAGGAGAGTACTTGAGCCCAGAATACTTTTTAAAACATCTTTTATCCATACTGTTAAGAAAATTAATTCGGCCGGTCATGGTGGCTCACGTCTGCAATCCTAGAACTTTGGGAGGCTAAGGTGGGCGAATCACTTGAGGTCAGCAGTTCGAGACCAGCCTGGCCAACATGGTGAAACCCTGTCTCTACTGAAAATAGAACAATAGCTGGAAATCACTTGAATCTGGGAGGTGGAGGTTGCAGTGAGCTGAGACTGTGCCACTTGCGCTCTAGCCTACGAGACAGAGTGAGATTTTGCTTCAAAAAAAAAAAAAGAAAGAAAGAAAATTAATTCATGTTTGCTAAAATGTACCAATTAAATTCCATAGCCATTTGGAATTATTTCTTATTTAATTTCACATAATTTTAATCTGACAGATAACTGCCTCACTAAAACAAATAAAGACACTGCAAATATACACATAAATTTAATGGATGCCTTAAAAGAAATGCATTTTAAGAGCAGGATCAAGAATGTCATTAAAACATTGAGGTTTATTTATAGATGTCTCAGCAAAAGTGATCCTTGATAATTTAGTTATCAAGTTTGACAGAGTAATGGTATTTTGATCTACGAAACAAATCTTCAAAGAATGTTAAAATCACTATTTGATCTTTGCCTTTACAACATGTCCTCTTATCCTAACTTACTTAGAATAATGTTAACACCTTTTTAAGAAGTACAGAGCCTATCACAGAACTCTACATATACACAGAGTATTTCAGAAGTGTCGTTAAATACTGGAAAGGAAGATGATGATGATGATGAGTCACATTTCGGCAGCTTAGGCCAAGTGTCATTGTATAGTCCCACAGTGATCGACGTTGTTGGCTGCTACTATTTCCTCTCCCTCCTGTCAACATATGGCATTATGCAGTGTCATAAAAGAAGATTCTTGAGCCTAACCCTAGATGTACTGGTCAGAATCTCTGGCTCCGAGATCCTGGAATGCCCTCTATTAACAAGTGGTCCTCTGCGGAATCTGAAGTACTTTGAGATGTGTGTGCTCCAGCTCTCACTTTTGCACTAGAAATTACTGTAAGAAAGCGAGTTAGGGGCCGGGCGTGGTGGCTCCTGCCTGTAATCCCAGCACTTTGGGAGGCCAACATGGGCGGATCACCAAGGTCAGGAGTTGGAGACCAGCGCATCATGGCAAAACCCCATCTCTACTACAAATACAAAAACGAGCTGGGTGTGGTGGTGGGTGACTGTAATCCCAGCTGCTTGGGAGGCTGAGGTGGGAGAATTGCTTGAACCTGGGAGGCAGAGGTTGCAGTGAGCCGAGATCGTACCATTGCACTCCAGCCTGGGCAACAAGAGCAAAACTCCATCCCGGAAAAAAAAAAGATAGTGAGTTAGAGGCTCAACTCCAAATTTGCTGTAGAATTGTTAAATTTCAACCCTCATGCTTCTTATTTAACTCTTCCATTAGAACCCTATTTTATTTTTCATTTACTGAATCCATTCTCTTCCCATAACGTTATGCCCCCGTATCTAGTCAATCCTGATTTTTTATAACGTACCCCATTTCTTTGAGTCGACAATCCTCCCTCCTTATCCTCCTCTTTCATTATACTCCTTCCAAAAACAAGGGCTCCTCGCCCGCCCTGGGCTCCTCTCTGCTGCTGGCTTCTGCTGCAAGTCCCTCCTGCTGTGTGACAGGGTATTATTGCTTAGGGTATTGCAATAGGGTATTGCTCTACCCTAGAGCTGCCGTGTGCCATGGAGATAGTGAAGGATAAAACAGACACTGTAGTTACAAAGTGACCTCTGCCTTTTACCACATGAAGAAAGTAGACCAGAAAAGTTAATTGGCTGCAAGATTTCAATAAAAATTAATAGAACACAGCTTCTGCCAGATACTCCAGGCCGGAACACTTGCAGTCACGCAATCTTGAGCTGTAAACTGCCCTTGTGGCTGTGATCTTTTCCAGCACTGCCCCAACCCAGAAGATACGTCTGCTGTATATTTGGCAGGACACAAACTCCAGATGCCAACGCAGCCTTTTAGCTTGAAAATGTTCTGTCAGTCATTTTTAAAAGATTGAAAACAGCTAAAATAGAGGCCATTATCAATGTTTAATAAAATACCTGGAATTTTAGAAAACAATTCAGAGAAAACAACAAAAGCTTAAAACCCTGAAGACTATTAAACGTTCTTGCCAAACCAATATCTTGAAGAATTTTGCCAGTAGCACACATTTTCTTTTAAACATTCATTTTAACTCTGCACTTGCTTTTAAATAAGTGATTCTATGTGTGCCATGCATAACAGGAGCCACTGATCAAATTTATAATTATTCCAAGATCTGTTACCAAAGAAAGTTACTTGTGTGTAAACTGTTGGAAAAGTTCTTACAAGCCAGTTAACATAAAATTTATTCAATTATAATAAAGTGGAAAAGTGAAATTTCACCCCACCCTGTCCTTCTGCCTAGATGCTGGGGCTGGTAGTATTTGGCCTCCAGATTCGAGGAAGAGAGATGAGAGACAGTGACTCAGGAAGAAGAGGACCTAGAATAACTCACAAAAGAAGTTAGACTGCTTTATAATTAAGGGGAAAAAACCTAACTTTCTTAGCTTCTACCAGATCTTTGTAAAATCAAATAGTCCAACCAGGCAAAGATGGCTTAAATAGTTTACAAAGCAAAGTTACAAGTCTTGTTTCTTACATGCGCAAATTGTTCAGGCCCTTGCCTGGGAACAAAAGAGAGTAACAAAAGCTATACTCAATTACATTGATTTTTCACATTTTGAGGTGGAATCTCAGCAGATTATCCATTCAAGAAAAATGTTTTCCTTTATTATGGGTGTAAACAGGCGTGTGCCTGAGAATTAGCAATAAGACTTGGAATGGTGTGTGCATAGATTTATTTCCTCCAAGAGTTACCTGCTAGAAGCCAGGTAACTTGTCCCTCTCCCTGAGTGTGGAGAGACCCTGAGGTGACCTTGCTTGGGACGCCAAAGTCCATGTTCAACTGTATTGTTCCAATGAATTTTGAACATCTGCCTGTGCAGAGTATCTAATCTGGGAAGTTCTCTGTGCAAGCACCAGGATGGAACCTATGATAAGAGCTAATGAGGAATGAGGACAAGGGGATAATTTAAAGAATGGCTTCTCTCAGAGGAGGAGGAAGAAGGACTAGCCTTTGAATGGGCAAGGAAGATTGAAATTGAGAGACAACATGGGCTCTCAAATGAAAGGTTTAACTTTTTCTCCTTTAACTTTGGAACGCAGGAATATTTATTATTAAAATCCAGTTTTTGGCTTTATTTGCTTTTATTTTGTTTATTTATTTTCTCCAAGAGCCCAGTGAAAATTAGCCTTACACGGCTTTTACATTAATGGCAGTGGGAAGGTTAAAGAAAGAGGTGGCAAAGAGTTATGATTTTCTCTGTCACCCCCAAACAAAGGCAGAATGCAGGTAGGTGACCAAGAAGCTGGAGTAGAGAAACAGAAAATGATGGTAAGTAGGTGAGGAAGGTACTGATGCATGAGTTAGATTGGAAGGCAAGTATGCTTTTTAAAATCATATATAAAGTATAGAATCCAAAGGGATACAAACCCCAGACTTGACAAAGCTCTGTTCATGTGAGAAATCTGTATTTTAAACATAGTATGAGATTTACAACTCAGTGGAGAGTTGGTAACCCTCATTTTCAAAGCTCGCCTTTTCAGAGACCCTCTGGAGGGTGGCAGCCTGACTTTCTATCATAATGTTTGCTTAGGCTCAGGTGGCATTCTTTCCCATGCCCATATTGTTGCTAGACTTTTTCTTCTGTTCTATCCAGCTTCACTTTTCTTGAGAACACTTGCCCAATAAATAATTTGAAAATATTTTTCCAATCCAACTCTACTTCTAGGGAAACTGACCTAAGACATAAATCAAGTTTTGGGTGTTGGGCTGTTTCTTCTTTACTCTTCCTTTGCAAAGGACTTCCTGAATTTCTCACTTATCTACTAGCCAAATATATGTTATCTGATAATTTTTACATAGCTCATTTTCACAATACGAGAGTTGCCAGTGAAGAATAATATCACCCTCTGTTAAAGATAAAGCTCAGAGTCATATGGAGAAACGAGCACCTACATAAAGGATTTCTCAGTAAAGCAAATTTACTTTTGTGCAGAAGGGTGCCTCTCGTAGGGCTGGTTGCCACAAGAGCACCCAAACAAAGGAGAGTAGAAGCTTACCCTAACACACGACTCCTGCCTCTGTGTCCTTTCCCCATTGGTTGGAGTCTGACCGCACAATCTAAACTAGACCCAATTGGCTAAACATGTAAACATTTTTAGGTAAGGTGGATGTGTGATGGGAGGGAAGGGAGAGGAGGAAGGGGTCTTCTGCGGTGGACTAGTAAGCCAGGCCTTTCCCAAAGAAGAAAAGAAATGTGAGCTGGTGCCATGGCATGCCTGGGCATGAAGAATAAAAGGTTGGGCAGGCTGTTTGAAGAGAAACCTTGCTATAGCTCACAGACTCATAGTAGATTCCTAAATTAAAAGCTTTGTTAATAAATAATTAAATATGCAACTTAGTGTTACACTTTTCTAAGACACTTGCTCTCAGTTTTATTAGGAGTAGAATCCCATTACGCCAAGATCAGAGGGACTAGATGGTTAGACGGCAAATACACCCACACTTTCCCATCCCTGGCCTTTATGACACAGTATTTTCTCATGTAGCATCTTTTGCACATTGATACAAAATTGCTTGACTACTCATTCTACATTGTCTTTAAGTAAAGCCACATGGAGAAGAATTTACAAGATAAGCTAGAATTGTCTTTGGAATACTCACATGGATTAGTTTATTAACCTTGGTAATTGGTATTTGGAATAGCAGCTCCTGGAAGGCAAAGACTGTCTCCTCATTTTCTCTATCACAGAATCAATGTATATCATATAATGATCATTACCAAAAATCTCAAGTCATGGAGAAAGAAGGTAATGGAAGTAGAAAAAAGAGAAAAGATAATGTATGAGAATTCCGATGAGGGTATTTTCAAGGAAAAACAGGCCTGGCTGGACTACAAAGAGCAGACTAGCTAAAAGAGTTGAAAACTTTCAAAAAAAACTTCAAACTGTGATGGAGTTTTTTGCAAGGGCAGAGGAGTTCTGAGCACGTCGTTTCAATAGCTACATCCCCAGTACCGACCATGGAATCTAGAACACCAGTAGAGGAAATAAACGATTTATTGAGTATATAAACGTATAATATTTTACCAGTTTAACAACCCAATGCAGTTTCAGTCTATCATTGTATTTAATAGCTACTGATAATGTTCAATCTCTCAACAGTGTTGAAATCTAGAAGTTCCCAGTGACATAATTATGTCATATGACTACACTCTGATGACACCGTCATTTCTATTTTTACCTGTGTTTCTTCCAAAAATGCCTGATTCGTGAGCACAGAGTGACATCAGCCTGGCTTTGTCTTCTCTTCTCCTCTTCTTCTTCTCTCTCTCACACACACACATGCACGCACATACACACACACAAACACACACACACACATACACACACAGACACACACACACACACAGACACACACAAAACCACAGCTTGAAAATTTTTAGGTGCTGTTTCCAAAAGTGTTTCGTGGCATGACTTTTATCCCTGTGTATTCATTAAAAGCCCCAGGTCTTGTTCTTAAACATGCCGGTTGAGAAACTGAATTTGTCAGCAAGAGAATGAGAATATTATATACCTCTTGAAAAAACTCAACCAGTTTAGAACGACTTTGCAGAAAATGAAACTGCCCACTTTCATTTACATTAAGAAATATAATTGCCGCATAATTGCCATTTGGATTATTCTGGCTTACTAAACTTCTCAAATTATAAGCAAATATCCATAAAATCCACCAATTCATGATACAGGCTTCCAAAACAGCCACTCCAAAACAGTGTTAAATAGGCATAGAATGCTATTAAAAATACTAAATATCATGATTCTTAAAAGAAACATATTGCATATATTAATATATGCAATACTTCATTATTGCATATATTAATGTAATATACAATATATGCAATACTTAATTATCGCATATATTAATATATGCAATATATTGTATATTGCATTAATATATGCAATACTTAATATATGCAATAATTAATATATTGCATATATTAATATATGCAATACCATTTTCCAAGCCTTAGTTGATGTAAATGCAACCTAGTTTTAAGGAAAAAAAATCGATCCACCTTTCCCTTTCCAAAAGTGGATATTTGGTTGCAATGTGCCTTCTCAGGTAATAATCTTCCCTCTTTAAATCTGTAACGTCTCCGGTTTATTTCTGTAACTTTAATTCGTATTTTTTCAGCAAAAATGTATCAGATGATCTCATTTTTGTACTTCATATGGGAAAGTTAACAAGGGAGAGAGGTTTGGGTGATAGCTAGGCAGGAAAGGACCAGCGACACAGGGCTTGGCCAACAAGGTGCAGCAGGTCAGCTTTTCCTCTGCACGCAATGGGGAGCCGCAGAAGATTTTAATAAGCAGTGAAAGGACGAGGCCTTTCATGCATTTTAAAAGATGAACCTATCTTTTAAGATTTATCTAGAAAAGAGTCATGATCAGAGAGCAGAAGCCTGTTGGGAAGTTCTTGCAATCCCAGGTAAGGAGGCTTGCACAGGCAGGCGGCAGCCCATGCGGAAGGAAATTGGGATGTGTTCTATTTTTAACATCCAAAATAAGTTACGTATTCCACCCAAGTCCATAACATTAGTGACTTTTCTATGTTCTCTCTTTAACAAAGAGGTCATCTTGATTAAATGGGATTTATTAAACATGCGTTTGTGTGCTTATGATGTCAACCAGTAAAATGTGATATATTTTAGCTAATTTTACTACCATTCTCAGTACTGAGTCTAATTTACTTTAACTTTATATGTTTGATTTCTCAAGTTTTTCTTATATCTCATTTTTTTTCCTTTTTATATGATTAACTTTTTACTAATAAGTTGTTACTACTGAAAGCAGTTCAAAGGACACATTCCTTATGTTTTTGTCTCAATAATGTTTCAATCTAGAATCAACCCAGAGGATCACATTATTTTAGGTTTAATCCTAAAAAGCATTTATAACCCCCTGTTAGTCTTTATATCCTTAAAAAACACATTTATCTCTGCCATTGTTTAATATTTAGCCCAAAATAGAACCACATAGAAATATTTGAGATATGAAAATAACAGAGGCAAATAATAGAACCAAGAATAAGGGGACTTCTGTAATCTGAACAGTTCATTTTCACTTGGTTATCATAAAAAATTAATTCCCTAATTCAGACAGTGCCAAATATATTTTCAGATTTACCTCCCTATGGCACGCCGTATTTGCCTGGAACTGAACAGCTATTTCCATGGGTCTATACTTCAGGTCTTAGGTTTCTACTGGTTTATTTTTACCATAGAAAAGCTTATCCTATGTTTATATGTGAGAATAAAAATTGAATAAAATAGGCCCTGATCTTACTATATGGATAACTGATTACCTCTAAATAGAAGCAAAAGCTCGTTTTTGTGAAAAAAAACAATAAAATTAATAAATATCTAGCCAGGCTAACTAAGAAAAACAGAAACAAGACACAAATTATTAATATCAGAAATGAAAGAGGAACCATCACTACAGGTCCTATGAACTTTAAACAGATAATAAGTGAATATTATGAACATATTATTATGTTCACAAATTGAATACTTTAAATGGAATGATCTATTGCTGAAAGACAATATCATAAGTAGTTATTCTACATAGACCAATCAATATTAAACAAATACTAACAACCTTCCAAAACAGAAAGCGTTAGGTCCAGATGGGTTCACTGGGGAATTCAACTGAACATCCGAAGAAATTACACCAATTATTTACTGCTGGGGTTCATTCAGGGTGGTTGGCAAAATATTAAAGGAAATGTTAGGGAAAGCTATAAGGTATAGTCTCAAACCTTTTGGAAGGCCGAAAGGTTTTTTATTATCTTGTAATAATAGGGTGGGCTGAAGGCAGCTGGTTTTTACCTTAGAGAATTAGGTCATAGGGTGAAGATTAGGGATAATATAAACTTCCCCAGTTAAGTCTGTTCACCCCACATTCCTTTGTCTCTACTGCTTTGTTTACTCATGTAAACTTTGTGAGAGCTGGCCCTCTTGGTGGGAGGTTGAAGGGGGATTACCCATTAATGGCGTTTTTTTCTGGGTCCTGGTACAAAAGCTTTTATCATTTGGAAAACCACTCTTTTAACCATGTTAATTGTCTATAAACATGTTGACTTAGGACCTCTGTTATTAAATCTATACTGAGCCAATACTAGAAGGAACAGTGAGTGGTCAGGTAACTGCATTCACTGTACTTGATGTGTGATTATATTTCATTCATCCATTGCAGAGTCAGGGTTTGCAGGACAGTCCCCCACAGGTGATGATCAGTGTCTCAGTTTACAATCTTCTCAGGAAATAGAAGCAGAGAGGACATATCTTATTTCATTCTATGAGACTGGTAGTACTCTATCCCCAAAACCAGACAAAGACGTTACGAAAAAGGAAAACTATGGACCAAGAACTCTCATGAACATAGATGAAAAATTACTCAACTGAATATCAGCAAACTAAATCCAACAATGAATAAAAAGGATTATATATCATGACAAAGTGAAATTATATAATTCAGCTCATCAACAGGATAAACAAGAAAATTCAAATGATCCTACCCATAGATTCAGAAAAAGCATTTGACAGTTTAACATGGACTCATGATAAAATCTCTCAGCAAACTAGGAACAAGGGAAATGTCCTCAATTAAGAGCACCAACAAAAACTCTACAGCTGACATTGCACTTAGTGATGAGAAGTTACATGCTTCCACTCTCAGCTCAGGGAGCGAGACAAGGATGTCCCCTCACAACACTTGTATTCAATAATTTACTGGAAGTTCTGCATAATACAATGAGACCAGAAAAGATAATAAAACATACACAAACTGGAAAGGAAGAAATGCACTGCCTTAGTTTATAGATGATTTGAATTCTATGTAGAAAATCCCAAAGAATCAAGAAAAAATTCTGCAACTAATAAGTGATTACACGAAGGTTAAAAGATAAAGAGTTAATAAATAAAAGTCAATTGATTTCCAATATGCCAACAATGAGAATACAGAATTTAAATTTAGAGACACATCATTTGAAGAGGCACTTCTATATAAGCAAAACTACAAAACTCTGATGACAGAAGTCAAAGATTTGATAAATGGAGAAATACTCCATGTTGTTTTTTTTTTTTTTTTTAATCCAGGAATACAAGAAGACTCACTGCTGCCAAGATGTCAGTTCTTCCCAACTCAATCCATAGATTCACATGGAGAATGTAATGTGAAGATTAGAGTTATTCTGTTACAAGCCAAGGAGCATCAAAGATGACGGGCAAACCACCAGAAGCTAGAAGAGAGATTCTCACAGCTGTTAGAAGAAACTGTCTCTGCTGACACCAGGATCTTAAACTTTAGCTGCCAGAGTTGTGAGATAATAAGTTTCCACTGTTTAAGCCACCCAGGCAGTGGGAGCAGCTCTGGCAAAGTAATATCAAAACTCTTTACTTTCTGCTCAACTTTTTGGTGCACCTAAAACTTCTCTGTATTAATATATATGAATTTATTACTTTCAAAATTACTATGGATAAGGACGGCATCACTGGAGTTTAAGAGAATCAAAATATCTTTGTTATAATGCTCAATGCATGACTCAACAAATGCACCATTTAGATCTTTACTGCATAATTGTTTTAATAATTACTTGACTTAAACTGAGGTTAAAATTTTTGTATAGGCAACATCATATCTGGAAGAGCTCCTGGGCTCTCATTTGGTTAGGTTTTGTCTCTAATTTGTTATTTGCCCTTGAGCAAATGACTTTTAAGCTTTCTAATTTCATCATCTGTAACACAGGGAGAGTTAAAATAAAGCGTCCTTAGACACCTTACACTACTAAAATTCTGTGAATCAGCAATGATTGAAATGTTAGTGTTCAAATTAAGAAGAAATGGCCGGAGATATAATGATAGCTCACTTCTGAATTAAACTCAGTTTGAAAATTACAAAGTACCACAAAAAGTAAATTATTGTTATGATGACACAGCTTTCCATGCATTCTATTTCCGGATACATTATCAATTCAGCAAACCAGAGAATAAGATGCCAAGTTGGGATTCAGTGCCTAAAGGATGTATTGGGAGCAGGAACCAGGAGAGAGGCCCTTAGGACGCCGAGGAAGAGGAGAAGCAGGAAGGGGTTGGGTAGTGCAGCACTGAGACAGCTGAGGCCAGTCAAATGAGAGCCCCAGAGCCCTGCTTGTCTGTTACAAGAGCCCTGTATCAGGTGGAAATGGAACAGCTCTCTGCCCCACTGTGCTCAGTCATTAACGGGGAACATCCTAGAAGAACATGGCCTCATCAAACTCCATGGCAGGGTCCACAGTGACAGTAGCTGGTGGCCATCAGCTGTGTGACATGTCTAGCAGCAGAATGTCTCCTAAGAGAGATTGAAGCAGGCAACACCAAAGCTACAAACACAGATATAGAGTCACACCACCGATGCAGGGAAGTTTTCAGGACTGCAGTAATTAAGCTAACCTATTCCTATGCATGAGAAACTCTGTCACTATTTGGTTGAGCAAACATTTTTACTCTCATATTCATTCATTTCTTTTCTTTTTGTTCAGTCATCCTCTGTGTGCTAACATTAGAAACACTGTGATGTTAAAGGCAGTTCTCTGAACAAGTTCACATTTTTGAATAAAAAAATGCAATGCATAGCACCCTTGGAGTGTCTGGGTCAAGCCACCATAATTACACAACTACTGTGATAAATTCCAAGTTTTTTACAAAGGATTTCCATGTATGTAAAATTATGGTACAGAGATTTGAAACAAAAAACAGTTAAAAAATAGTTCTTCTTATTTCTAAAGCTGCTAAATATCCAAGATATGTGCTTGCATTTGAAGTTGATTTATTGGTTTTTTTTTTTTTTAGTGAGTGATAAGCAGCACTGGTAATTTATTTTGGAAAGTTCACATAAAATCACAAACTCAGAAGAGAATATTGATTCTGGTGCTTTAGAGAACTGAATATAATTTAGAGATGAAGCTGGCATATTTTCTAGAAGCATAATAGAATGTGGGTGGTATGTATGTGGAAGTCGACTAATACACACTGTATACTAATTGAGTATTCTTGTCTGTGTGCCATTTGGACACGAAGCATAAAAATAAAGTACAAAAGCAAAATCAGAATATTTAGAAGACAGATATTGTTTATAGATGATGCAAATGAAACACGTTGTAAGTAGAAAATGCCGAAGAAAAACCAGGGTTGTAAGTGCTATAGAAATGCACAAAGTAAAGATGGTAGACAAGTATTTTCATGATTATAGACCTTCTCCTGATTATATCTGTTATAATCCAATTCATATCCATGTTAAAGGAAATGATACGGTGAAATTTCATGAAGAAAAATAACTTTGATCAATTTGGAAATGGTGATATCCTCCAATGCCCATCCACAGAATTTATTATGTGTTGCTACATTAGTATATCATTTAATTATTTGTGTATTTGTCTCTCATTCAACTTTAAACTCTTTTATACAAGATCAATGGAACAGAATAGACAACACAGAAATAAATCCACGTATTTACAGGCAACTGATCTTCAACAAAGTGTACAAAAACATACCTAAAAGAAACATGTATACACCATCCAACAAATGGTTCCAGGGAAATTGGATATCCATATGCAGAAGAATGAAACTGGACACCTATCTCTCACCATATACAAAAATCAACTCAAGATGGATTAAAGACTTAAATGTAATACCTGGACCTCTAACAACCCTACAAGAAAACCTAGAGAAAGTTTTTTCAGACATCAGTCTAGGCAAAGAATTCATGACTAAGACTTCAAAAGCACAAGCAGCAAAAACAGACAAATGAGACTTAATTCAACTAAAAGGCTTCCACACAGCAAAGGAAATAATCAGGGTCAACAGACCACCTGTAGAATGGGAGAAAATATTTGCAAACTATGCATTTCACGGAGGACTAATATTCAGAATTTACAAGGAACTCAACAACAACAACAAAAATAGTCCCGTTTTCTTACTTACACCACATGTTCTCACTTGTAAGTAGCAGCTAAGTAATATGTAAACATGGTTAATAGATATGGGAGACTTCACAGGGTGAGAGACCGGGAGGTTGTAAGGGATGAGAAATTACTTAATATTAATAGATGCAAAGTCCACTTTTCAGTTAATGGTTATATTAAAAGCCCAGACTTCACCAATATGCAATATATTAACATAAAAAACTGCACTTATACCCCTTTAATATATGCAAAAACGCAAAACTCTTCTATGTAGACATAATGTTTTATCCATCTCTGTATTCCTGGACTTCAGCATGAAAATGAACAGGTAACAGTGAATCAACAGACTGTTTAATAAACAGGACAAGAGATGTAGGCGATGGCTCAGATATTACTGTTAGTTTTTATGCTTTTTTATCAATGTTGAATCAATGTTTTTTAAAAATTCTTCTAAAATGAATAATACATTTAAGTTCATTTAGAGTAATAAGAACATGTGTTAGAATTCTGAGTCTAGCTGACTGTTAAGCAACTATGTCCTGCTGTAAAAATCATTATTATTTCTGGTGCTACACTCACATAGAGAAAACCTCCTTTCCAGAGAAATCTAACGGATTGGCTTTCTCATGCCTATGTCTCTTGGGGGAGAAAAATCAACTGGATGTTTAGAAAACATTTAAATTATATTAATGATATTTACTCATCTCCAGGGGTATTTATAACCGTGATTTATATTCATTCACGTGACTTCAAGTCTTCCTTCTTAAGTAGTGTGTGTCCACAATAATCAAATTCTAGAAAAAATTTCTTCTTCTGAAAAACTTGGTATTTGTTTAGGAGGTTTAAATAAATGTAGACACTTTTCACTAGTTAAACATAAATAACAAACTTCAGGCATAGGTAAGTATAAGAAGCAATGTTCAAAACTGAAGAGATTTATTAATGAAATTCCCAATAGCATTGTAAGAGAAGTGATTTGTTAGCAAGTTTGCTTCATAGACAACTAAAACACTTTAATTTGCTTATCATTTATTAATAATAGCTGAGGAAACTAAAATATTCAATTCCTTGTCATGCCATATGATTAAAATGATTGGCACCTTTTCTGTTGTTTTTCTATTTGAATTTTTCAGACATGCCATAAATTTTTTTGGTTAACAATTTCAAATTTACTTTTCTCCTGTGTAGTCGCTAAGTAGTCATTAACTTTATAATGTGTACATTCTTCCATCATTCAGGTTTCAGTGAATAATTTGTTACCAATGCTTAAACAATGTAGAAAACTATGCGAATGGAGTCTAGAACGCCCTATAAGAAACCCTCATTTTTTGTTAGAATTTGAATGTAAGCTTGGTTCTAAGACTGTCACAATAGAAAGATTTTATTTCTGTTTTATACACTACTTCAACCAGTTGTTTTTCTCATTCCCCTTCTGACATTTCCATGATATGCTTTATACCTACACGAGTTAGGTAGACTTGGATTTCTGTTCCAATCTCTTTTTCAAATGGTTTTTACATTGTTTACATTCTCTCCTAACCTATATTTGCTAGAAAAGGTGTATGGAAAATATCATAAATATGTGTATTCTATTCTACAAAGCTTCAGAAAAGAACGGTGTTGTGCTTGATCCAGCCTCAATTTAGAGAAAATGTATATTTTATTTTACTGCTTATTGTAGATTATTTTTATTTCAAATGGAATTTAAGAAAAAAAAGTTCAAGCTATACAACAGGAAATATCTTGAAGGCTTTTAAAATGTTTCTTTGAATTAGAAACCTTTTCCTTCATGATTTTCACATATTCCCATCTTGTCCTTTTTAAAGCAATTCCACAAACAAATCTCATTTGACCAGATTTCTCCCTCTGGCTACTAATCAAATTATTCCTTTCCTTTTAATCTCAACATCTTAAATATATCTCTGTATTTCAAGGAGGCAATACAATCATATTACTTAGAAATGTGACAATAATTAGCAAATTCCAGAGAATTAACTTAAAATATTAAAAATATTGAGTATATTAAAATAATAAGTAAGAGTAAACTACAAAAGCAGGGCTTTTATGTCAATTTTCCAAAACTTTTCCAGCCTATAAGGTCACATTATCCTGTAATGTCCGACAGTAATATTTTTAAAACCCAACCTGCTTAACTGCAGGGAATCTAGTCATCTTATCTCTAAGTATGGGCCACAAACATCAATGAATTCACAAGTAAGCTGTTGGTGTCCAAAACATAAATAAATAAAAGTACCCAATTTATATTTAGTTCTATGTAAAAATTAAGTCAGTTTTTCTAATATTTAATTTATATATTGACATTGGTTTCTTCATTTGATCCCAATGGCGCTTTGCCACGTATGATAAGTCAGAAGTAGCGCAGGGGCTCACAATCCTGAAGTGTTGACTGGGTGACTTTCATTGATTTATTCTTTTCCAGCATGTCATGTGAAATTATAGTTCACATATGCTGAATTATATAGGTATATAGATGGGTTACATTGCAAATTTAACCTCAAAAAATAGACAAGTATCGAAAAGTGCCCTACCAAAAAAAAAAAAAAAACTATGGGTCAAATATAATTTTAATAATACAAGTGTACAAACTAGAAAATAGCAGATTAAGAACTAAGAATTCTTAATTAAGAATTTTTATAGTAAGATTCAGACCCAAAATATTTATAATAACCAAAATAACTTATAATAAAAATGTACATAATTTTAATTGATTATGAATATACAAATTATGTTTTAAAGTGTTATCTAATGATAGTATATTTATATAACTGGAAAAGTATAAAATATTAATGTTTACTGATAGAGATATATGTACATAAACTTCCAAATCTGTGCAAACTGAAGAAATTAAAATATTCTATTCCTCTTAAAAAACTGTATGACCAAAGAATTATACACTAATTTTAAGGATATATGAAAATCAAGCCAGTCAGAAATATTTGGGTAAAATATATTAACTGTCTTAATCTTGGTGTTGATAATTGAAGTAGACAGGGCAAAAATAAAAACAAGAAAATCTAAGGCAATATCCACACCATTTTACCTTTCCGAAGTCACACCATGTAGTTCAAAAAAATATCAAACAGATAATTTAAATAGGTAGTATCACCAGGAGGTAGTATCACCAGAAAATTGGCAGAAAAAACTTCAAATCTTTTGTAGAAAAATCCAATTTCAACAAAGCCTTCAGGTAATTTCATTTAAAGATGTTCTAAATAAAACGACTAAAGACAAAAATCACAAAATACACAAAAGAAAATGCATACAAGAATCAATAGCAATAATGGATAGAAGAAAATAAATTCAAAATCTTTGGATAATGGAATTAGTTAACACTAAACACAAAATATATGTATTTAAAGAAGTAGAGAGCAAAGGCCAAAAATGTTTGAAAGAGGATAACAAATAATGCCTAGAACTGTAAAGAGACAATAATTTACATTTAAAACTCATTTGATGGGTTAGTGAACACACAGAGCTGAAGAAATAGCTACAGAATTGGAAGACAAGGATAAAAAGAACCTAAAACGCAGGAAACAATTGTGAGATATGGATAATGGAGTAGACATATGCCGAAAGTTGATTATTGTATAGAAGGCATAAAGTTGATTTTTACAAACGCTTAGGCAAACTAATAAATAAAAAAGAAACCTCAGATAGTAATATCTATCCTATATCTATAATAGATTTATAGGATTAATGAAATTTCTAGACAAAAAAAAATCCCAGAAAAGTATTTTTGCACATATAGAAAATCTTCCTCTAAAAGACATATAGAAAGCCACAGTCCTGCTAGGAGCTAAAACAATCTTAAAAGAACAAAGTGGAAGGAATTACTACAACTATTATTATAATTAAGATAGTGCAGCTGGGCGTGGTGGCTCACATCTGTAATCCTAGCAATTTGGGAGGCCAAGGTGGGCATATCACCTGAGGTCAGGAGTTCGAGACTCACCTGGCAAACATACTGAAACCCCGTCTTTAGTAAAAGACAAACATTAGCCAGGCGTGGTGGCAGGCCCCTGTGGTCACAGCTACTGGGGAGACTGAGGCAGGAAAATCGCTCAAACTCAGGAGGCAGAGGTTGCAGTGAGCCGAGATCACGCTAACTACACTCCAGCCTGGGCAACAGAGCCAGACTCTGTCGCAGAATTAAAAAAAAAAAAAAGTGTGGCATTGGTGGAGGGATCTATGAATAATCAACGGAACAGAATACAGAACCTACAAGTAGAAGTAGACGAACACTGATTTTTAACAAAGAAGCAAAAGCAATGCAATGGAAGAAAGATGGGCTTTCCAACAAATGGTACCAAAATAATCAAACATCCATATTTAAGAAGTGAATCTTGACTTAAATCTCACATCTTATGCTAAACATTAACTCAAAATTGATAATAATGTTAAATATAAAACATTCAACTATAAAACTTTAAAAATATGAGAAAATCTTTAAGATATAGGACTTAATACTCAAAGTATGATTCAAAAAAGAAAACCTGATAAATTCAACGTCATCAAAAATTTAAAATTTGCTTTGTGAATCATTATGTTAAAAGGGTGAAAAGAAAAGCTACAGACCAGGAGAAAATATTTGCAAACTGCATATCTGCCAAGGGAATTATATCTAAAATATATATTTTTAAAACTCTGAAAACCCATCAGTGAAAAAGCAAATGATCCAATTAGAAAATTGGCAAAAGACATGAACGGTATGTGAACAATGTTTGACTTCATTAGCCACTAGGGAAATGCAAAATAATACAAGACATTTTATCAGAACGACTAAAGTGAAAAAAACAGAGACAGCAATAAATGCTTATGAGAAGGTGGAGAAACTGAATCATTCATATATTGCTCATAGGAATGTAAAATATTACGGTGACTCTCAGTTCCACAGTTTATTTGTAATCCAAACATGTAATTATCATGCTATCCAGCAATTTTCTTCTTGATCCATGATCGTTTATTCTCTCCACTCAAAATTCTACACACAATGGTTTATAGCAGCTTTATTCACAATGGTCCAAAACCAATAACAATTTGGATGTCCATCTATGGGTGAATGGTTTCACAAACTGGTACATTCATGTCATAAAATACTATCAGCAAGCAAAAATATCAAACATTCATGTAGGCAAAAACATAAATGACTTTTTGGAAAATCATGCTGGATGAAAAATGTCCAAAAATTTGGTAATATATCATTTCATTTTTATAACATTCTTGGAATGACAAAATTATAGAAATGAAAAGATTTTTGATTGCCAAAGTTTAAGTAAGAGAGGGCTGGGAGGAAGGAGATGTGATTTTAAAAGAATAACATGAGGGATCTATGTGGCTTTTGGGAATATTTAGTACCTTGACTGTAATTGTAGATACATTAATTGGACATGTGATAAAATTTCATAGAATTAAATGCACACACACAAATGAGTACATCTGAAGAAATCTTTAAAAATTTTATCAATCCAATATTGTACCTTAATATTGCACTATAGTATTATTGCATATGTGTGCATAGCCAGCTATATAAATATACACATACCATAATTTATTTGCAAACTATATTTGTTTTTATGTAAATATACAATAATGATAATACCATTGAGGAAATTGAGTAAACCATACATGAGACAGCTATATTATTTCCTACAATTGCATGTAGAGGTAAAATTATCTTGAAATAAAAATGTCTAAAACAGCAAAGTTAAAACAAGGTGACACTCTCAGGAATTACAAGAGGATGCTACCACAGGTGGTGTTATGAACTAAATTGTGTTCCCCCAAAATTCATACATTGAAGCCTCAACTCCAAACTGACTGCATTTGCAGATAAAGTCTTTAAAGAGGTGTTAAGGTTAAATGAGGTCCTAACGGTGGTGTTCCTAGAAGAGGAAGAAGGAACCCCAAGAGAATACAAACACAGAAACAGCCATGTGAGGACATAGCGAGAAGGCCCGTCTGAAAACCAAAGAGGGAGTCTCAGGAGAAACCAAACCTGCAGACACTTTGTTTTTGATCTTCTAGCCTCTAGAACTATGAGAAATAAATTTCTATGGTTTAAGCCACCCAGCTTGTGGTATTTTCTCATGGCAACCTGATATGGTTTGGCTGTGTCCCCACCCACATCTCATCTTGAATTGTAGCTCCCATAATTCCCACAGGCTGTGGGAGGGACCCAGTGGGAGGTAATTGAATCGAACAGGATGGGTTTCCCCCATATTGTTCCCATGGTAATGAATAAGCCTCATGAAATTTGATGGTTATATAAGGGGAGACCTCTTTCACTTGGTTCTTCGATTCTCTCTTGCCACCGCCATGTAAGACGTGTTTTTTGCCTTCCACCATGATTGTGAGGTCTCCCCAGCCACGTGAAACTGTGAGTTCGTTAAACCTCTTTCTTTTGTAAATTGCCCAGTGTCAGGTATTTTCTTTATCAGCAGCATGAAAACAGGCTAATAGCCCTAGAAGGTTAACACAGATACAAATGACATTAAAAAGAAAATAGAGTATTATGAATAAATTAGTTAAATCTGTGTGGAAAAGTTTTATGTACTAGATTCTCAAATATATTTTAAAATTAGATCAAGAAAAAAGTTAAGAAATAATCACAGCTACTTTAAAAAGTGAATTAATCTGTAAGAAATCTTCCCCAAAATAAGACAGCAAGCTAGGTTGCATTATGAAAAATTCCAATTAAATGTATAAGTAACATATGATTCAATCATTGCAGACTTTTTCAGCTAAAAAAGAAACAGATCCCCAATTCTAAGAAACTAGCAAAAACTTCATATCAAAATCAGATTCACAAAAAATAAATTATTTCCAGGAAATGTTATTTATTAATATAAATACAAATGTACTAAACAAAATATAGGCAGAAATCCTGTATTTATATATAGGATATGTCAGGTATATCAAGAATACCTGAATCCAACAGGTATTTGTTATACATTAATAATTATCAGTTCAATCTATCTATCTCAAAAATGCAGATTGATATAGAATCTAGATCAGTGGCTCCCTGCTGCCGGGGAGGGTGGCTAGCTGGAAGTAGACATTGACTGCTGATGGGGTCAGTGTTCTTTGGGGGGGGGTGATAAAAATGTTCTAAATGGGTGATCATTTAATGATTTTATAAACATACCAAAAACCACTGAATTATATACTTTCTGTAAATTCTATGTTATATAAATTATAGCTCAGTAATGTTGTTATACATGAAAACATAAAAGAACAAATGCAACTAATCTATGTGATAGAAATTTAAAACAACAACAACAACACATTGCCAGACTTAAGGAGGGGATTGGGAAGGGGTACATGTAAGTTTCCATGGCATGGTGGTCTGTTTTCCACTTTGGGAGGTGGTTACATGGTTGTGTACAATAATCTAAACTTCAGTGAATAGGAGTTCATTTAATTGAGTGGTAGTCTTCCCTTAATTTAAACAAACAAACAAACAAAAAACAGGCTGGGTGTGGTGGCTCACACCCGTAATCCCAGCACTTTATGGGGACTGAGGTTGGTGGGTCAATTCAGGTCAGGAATCTGAGAGCAGCCTGAACAACTTAGTAAAACCTCGTCTTAACTAAAACTAAAAAAATAAGCCAGGCATGGTGGTGTGCACCTGTAACCCCAGCTTCTTGGGAGGTTGAGGCAGGAGAATTGCTTGAACCCAGGAGGCAGAGGCTGCAGTGAACTGAGATTGCACCACTGCACTGCAGCCTCGGCAAAACATTGATCTCAAAACATCCATCTCAAAAAAAAGAAAAAACAGTTTTCTACCCAAGGATATGCTAAAAACACATGCCAAGTGCTGTGCTGATAACTTTCATGTGATGACTTGTCCTAACGACGATCCTATGAAGTTAGCACATTTTTATTGATAAAGATACTGAGAACAGATAGATTGTGTAACATTCTCAAGAGCTATTAATAGGAAGAGCTAGAATTTAAAGACAAGCAGTGTGACTCCAGCGTCCACCTATACTTTTCAAGCAATGATACTACACTGCTATCCGTGCATACCCAGGCAAAAGTCAACAGTGTGCAGTGGAAAATGATTCTTGGTGGATTTTTGATTTTCCTCATCACATTTCAGATAGTGCTTGTTCCTTAATAGACATTCTGAGAAGTTGTGCCTAATCTCTCTGTTTCGTTTACTAGGGAGACATGTCTTCTTCAGGGTTTTTTAGTGTTTGAGCACAGATTCAAGCATGATGCATGTGCTGTACATGGTTCATTCAGATCCATTTTAACAGAATTGCTCTCTTGCTGAGGGTAGAATATGGTACAATGTGCACAACACACGGACTTCTGGATCCTGGGCCTAGTTTGACTTACTGGAAAGTACAGTCTTGAGAAGTAAGTTAATCTCTGATTCACAGTTTTTTCTATTTCAGCTTTAAAAATCCAATTTAAGAGTAAAAAAACGCAAAAATATCTTATAAGTTAAAAAAGTAACAAAACCAGAACTATACTTGGTATCATTGACTCACTGAAGTAATCAATGTCCCATCTTAGTGAACAGTAATATCTCTTTACTCCACTGTGAGGTTTTGTGGTGGATCCACCTAACCAGCCACCTAGAAATCATGACTTTTTTAAACGTTTTTTAAAAATACATCATTGTAAATTGTGAACCATATGGTCACTAGTTACCAACTCGTCTGAGTCCCGTGACAAAAAACACCTCTTCATACAAGTTACATGCAGCGGGTTTATTACTTAAAGACAGGCAGTGAGGGACAATGGAATCCTAGAATCCATGGCAAGCTGCCCAAGGTGATGGAGTCTTGACTGCACACGCCAGCCACATTTGTCTCACAGCTGTGGAACCCCAAAAGGAAATTGCCCTGGATTTGATACCCAAGGACGAAGTGGCCTGCTTGGCTAAAGCATTGAAATATATCATTTTTCTAGGGGGTGACTGTAATAGAACCCAGGTGTTCTGGCCAGCTCCCCCACATCTCAAGACATTGCATTTCCAGCATATTACAAAGTTATTCATGAGAACAACATGGAGACAGAAGGGAGAGCTAGGTCGGTCCAAAGCCAGCTGGAAAACTGTCCTGCACAAATCATTAATAAAGATAGCACCTTATCTGTCATCTCCACAAGGGCATATTACGTGCTAGATTCCTTAGAGTGAGTAATAAAAACACTACATTCTGTTCTTAGGAAGTATTTTGTCTAAGTTTTACATGCCATAGGAAAGATACTACAAAATATTATAATTTACATTCTGGAAATCACCCTTTCTAAAAAACAAACACTTAGTGCTATGCTGCTCAATCTTTTTTCCATAGTGAGACTGCACATAACCAGAACAGGGAAGCTAATATTAAATCTATTAAAAGTCTATTTTATTTTACTGCTACCGAATAAATTAATGACTGGTGGTATAGACATTTGCAAGAATAAATTATTGAATTTATGTTACTCCTGATGAGGTCACTAGTGAAGAGCTCTATGGGTCTTTCTTTGGCCCTCACTGACTTACAGATTAGTATTTGCCTGAGATATGTACATAAACCTAATGCTCAATACATCTGCAGGGGAAGCAAACCTGAGCTTGCTAATTCATTGGACGATAGCATCAAAACAGTTGCTGCAACATTTCAGATGCTCTGAGAATTGGCAATAGAACACATCTTTTACATACACACTGAAAGTTAGACTAAGTTTCCAATTCATTTAGAAATGAGCACAGAATCTTCAAAGAATGGAGGTGTTCACAGGACTAGGAGCACATAACCCAATATAGCTTTTCAGAGCTCTGAAAGTTGCTAATAGGAGCTTCCAAAATACTAGCGACTTTGCCCATCAAGTATGGTCATGCTGAGTCTAAGAAGTTTAAAGCTGAACCACCATTTCTTTTTTTTCCTCTTTTCCTTGTGCAGTAGAAACTAATTTACATTTTACTGATTTATAGCATAAAAACAATAAAGTGCAAAAATTATAAGTGTACAGCTTAATTAATTTCCAAATTCAATACATCTATTACCCAGTTTTAGAAACAGAATAAAAACAGTATCCCACAAGCCCAAACTATGTACCTTCCTAGTCCTGAACACTTGCCCCTGCAAGGGTAACCACTGTTGACCTCTGTCTTCATAAATTAGGGTTACTCATTTTATTTTGTAACTGTATATAAATGGAATCATATTTACATTAATAGCATGTGTTCTCATTTTTTATCATTTTTTGTTTAACATTATGTTTAAAAGATTCACCAACAACATGCTTAAGAACTGAGAACATACTTACAGTATGTTCATTTTTATTGCTGTTTAGTATTACAGTATAAATACCTTAATTTATCTATTTTAAGTTGCATATTTAGTTCCAGACTATTACAACAGTACAGAGCCACAGTGTATGACTGTGCCCAGCTTAGGCAAACGCTGTCAAATAGTCATTCAAAGTGTCCTAACAGTCCTAACAGCGATGTTTGAATGCTCCATTTACTTAATGTATTCTTCGAACTTAGTATTTCCTATCCTTTCAAATTTTAACTTTCTGGCGAGTATGTAGCAGTACTAAATGTGGTGTTAGTTGCATAACCTGCTGACTAAGGACACTGAGTGCTTTTTAAAAATATTAATTGGCTATTGAGATGTGTCTATTGTGAAGTGTCCCTCCCAGTTCTCCCTGCATTGTTTTCTCTTTTTCCATTTGTATGACGTCTCTACATAGTATGAATATTAGTCATTTGACTGACATATTTATTGCAAATATATCCTTCCACTTTTTTGGTTTATCATATGTACTAGAGTTCTCCAGAGAAACAGAATCAATGGGAGATATATACATATGGAAAGTGATTTATTATACGAATTGGCTCTCACGATTATGGAAGCTGAGAAGTCCCACCATCTGTCATTTTCAAGCTGGAGACCCAGGAAAGCTGGTGCCTAGTTCACAAAGCCTTGAAAACCTGGAAATTCAAAGATGCAAGTCCTGGTTCAAGTCCAAAGGCCCTAGAGATAGGAGCACCAATGTCACAAGGCAGGAGAAAATGAAGGTCCTCACTCAAGAGCTGAGAGCAACCTTGCCTTTCTTCCGTTTTTGCTAGATTCAGGCCATTAATACATTAGTGTATTTCTGCAGCATTTCTGTAGCCTTTCTGATGCATTTGCTATATGATTTTGTAGCGTTTCTGTAGCATTCTGATGCATTTACTACATGACTTTGAAATTAATCCAAATTTCCTACTAGTTCTAAAGGACATATTGGCTCACTGCTAAAAATACTGTTACTCAAAATAGTATTTTCTCTCTTGTCCTTCCTATAATTAAAGCACACATTACTATTAATATTAAGGAAATAGCCACCCATATGTCTATGCTTTTAACAGGAATTATATATAGCAAACCAGCCTCAGTAAATCCACACAAATGTGTAGAGACAAGAAGCTATCCCCAGGTTTCTCTTAGCACTGTCCCTGCCACACTGGGCCTGTGGGATCTGTGTACTTACCGATGTCGGTGGCTTCATAAATATACTGAATGTAACTAAATAAAATTTAATACTTATAGCTAAATTCCTGCATGTAATCAAATGTAGGAAATAAGAATAAATAAAAGATTCCTCTTCAAAGCTTTCCTTTTAGTTCATTACAAATAAATAACAGTTTCTTCAAAGGTTAATTTACTTTAAAGTTTTGCTAATAGCTGTTAGTCATAATAAAGAAATAAGTGCATCCCGTGTTCTTAGTTCCTACACCTTAACCTAGATGTTTGCTCTGACATGCCTGGACAAGCCAGCGAAGTCTTGGGTCATAGCTTATTCCCCTTCCTTATTTGGAAATGTTATCACTTCTCTAAGCATTGCTCAAGTTACTTCCTCTTTTCCTTTGTTCTCCTCTACCTTTACTTCTTTAGAAAATGTCCAAGTTTTTAGCCAATCAGATCAAGTATAAAATGTGAGGTCCCGTTCCGGCCAATGGAAACTGGGGCGATTGTGTCAGGTTATGAACGTTATAAAGGTCCCTGTCTCCCTTGTTCAGGGGTGCTCTTATGGCAAGACTGCTGGTGAGTTACACTCCTCCTGCAGGAAGTAAAACCAGACTTGCTGAGTGATCCATTGTCTCAGTGTGGATTTTTCCCGACGTTATAAACCTGTTTCAAATCTCCACAGAGTTGAAGAATCTCAACTTTACTTGACTCAAAAAAGTGAATAAAGATTTGATTTTAAGCCCCATACTGAACACTTATATGTTGCTGTTGATTAATTATTAATCCATTTAAGGATTGCTGTAGAAGACGCTGGCTGTCTTGAAAGTAAAATGAAGAAGGTGATTGTCCAGTATATCCTCTCCTTATTAAGCCACAGAGAATGTGAGTTTATTTCCTACTGTGATTTTAAAAGGCAAATTGTAGTGTTCCTTGGGTAGGTGATCAGCTACATAAATGGGTTCAATTTCTTTATATGGGAAATATCAATAGAAATCAGAGATATTTAGAATGGCTACACAATTTAAGCAAAATTAAAATTGTAAAAAGCTGCATAGGAAAGTATGATTAAACATGTTTTGTATTCCTCATGAAGATAAGACTAGGAAAAAAGCTAAAAAAGAACACAGAAGGACATTTATATTACCATAGATTTGTTTAAATAATTAGAGTTATCTGAACATGGAAGAGCTAAGTAGAGATGGAGAGTATATCAAGAATAGTCTAGACTGTAGGGGAATACACATACTGCATAAGGAAATAGAAGTTTAAAACACAATTCTATTCATAATTATCCTTGGGAAAGAATAAAGAAAAGTAAATATCCTTGTGGAGGGAAAAGTTATCTTAAACTGATGAAATAAAATACAAAATAGACTAATATCTAAATCTTAAAGAAAACAAATTAATTAAAGAATTTTTAAAGTCCTGTTGTAGGGACAGTACTGGGGGCAGGCATTATTAACAGACTGATGTATCTATAAATTATGTGAAGCAAATTATATTTTTATAAATTTAGCTGTTCGTAGTTAAATAATTCATCTGCTGAAAGAGTTGAGAATAAGTGCTAGCTAATGGAAATTTAGGTCTGTTGAATAGTGCCATATATAATAATATAAATGTTTTGACAAAGTTAGGACTTTTTAAATAAAATGCATCACTCCTGATGCAAGTACAATTTGATGTAGATTTTCTCAAAAGCTGTGGTAACATAAATCAAAAGGCTCTAAAATATTCATAACTTTTGCCCCAGTAGTTTCACTCCTAGAAATATATTCATTGTTGAAAAAGTATGTAAAATTACATTTGTTTCAGCTCTGCTTAAAGAGTGAAATATTGGATAAATATTAATTTCCAACAGCAAGGAATTGGTTCAAAAATATGATATTCAATAGCATGTTGTGAAGTAAAAATGAGATGTGAATAATTATTTGTTGATATTGCATATATATGTATAGACTAAGAATACAGGACACAGCACAGGAAGGTGCTCTGCATTACTGCTGAGTAAGGAAATGTTACGGTCTCACCAAGGTACCACAGTGTAGCAGCATCATGTTGCGAGTGTTACCCGGAGTTCTTCGTCTCACAACCAAGAGAATTAAGGAGCATGGACACAAAAGGATGAGTTTGGAGCAAAAGTTTAATAATCGAAAGAAGGAAGCTCCCTGCATCATAGAGGGGGCCTGAATGGGTTGCCATTTATACAATTGAATGCAAAGGGTTTTATAAGAAACCAGTGAGGGCTGGGTGTCTCATTTGCATAAGGTGTGAATTTCTGGTAGCTCCTCCCCAACACTCCTAGTGCTTATGAGGACCCTTAGCTTGCGTTACTCCATACTGCTTTGTTCCCTTTACTCCACATGTGCTAGGGGATGGAACTTTCCGTTGCAGGCATGTCTTCCCAAGTCACCTGGCATGAGCCACCCAGAGCTTAGCCTTTCTTACCTTTGCAGCTGCGGGCATGTCTTAGGCAAGCCCCTCTGTGCAAGTTCCCTTAGTTATGCCTGCAGCTTGATTTTTCAGGCTATTCTTTTGTTTGAAAGAATTCAGCCAAGGACCCACCCTAGCTGCCTGACCAGTTTCTTCCTTTCTGCTCTCTCAGAAACACAAGTAAAAACCATAAGGATATGCAATTTTATCCCCAGTAGAAGAAACAACTTGAATAGGATGAATATTATTGGCTAGAAATGAGCATTCTCACACAATTTTTTTCTGCTCTTGTGAGTCAAGCCAGGGTCATTCTTTAAGTAACCATTAAACACATTTGCAAGCAACATTGACAATATCTTCATGGTTCTCCTTAACACCAAGTAGGAACTCATTTTTGGTGCCCTACACTTCAGCTCCTCCTCTGATTAACTTTATTTTGTTATTCTGGGATGGCTATCCTTATTATCCTCTACATAAGAATCAAGTTAATATCAGGTTGAAATTGTTCAAAACCATCTCAAATCAATAGCAATTCTGTTGTTGGGTAAGAGGTGAGGTACAAAGTATTGAAGGATGTTTTTATATCAAGATAGAAAAAATGTTTTAAAATGAATCACAATAATCCCCCGTGGACTAAAGTTGCTTTCTGTTTTTCTAGAAATAAATATTATCTTTATTCACATCAGAATATGTGTGCTTCTATTAGCACCTGAGATTACTAAAGTTGCCATTAAATTAGGCCATCCAATTTAACTTTCATATGGATTATGGTTCAGCTTCCTACCCTATTGTTTTAATAATAAAATGCCTCTTCAAACGTGAACATAAATTTATCATTATTATTTTCGTCATATTCAGTGTACAGACTTTATGTTCTCTCTAGTGGTAGTTGATTCAAAGCAACTGGAGAACAAACGTCATTTTCGGAACCTTGCTGACAAATGTAATAACACTGGCATGTAAATAACAATTTTCTACTGAAAAGGGAGCAGATAAGCCAAAATTGTAATGTTTAAACTGAATGCTTTCATCCAGAATATGGGTTGTGTTAATGGAAAAACCAAATTCTCTAAAGTATTTAAAGAGATTTATCCTAAGCCAATGTGAATGACCAAGGTCGATGGAATAGTCTCAGGAGGTCCTGAAAAAGTGTGCCCACGTGGTCAGATTATAGTTGGTTTTATACATTTTAGGGAAACAGGAATTGCAGGTAGAATCATAAATCAATATATTGGAGGTGTACACTGGTTCAGCCTAAAGAGGTGAGTATCTTCAAGTGGGGGCTTACAGGTCATAGGTGGATTCAAAGATTTTCTGATTGGCAGTTGGTTGAAAAAGTTAAGCTTTGTCTAAAGACTTGAAGTCAGTAGAAATAAACGCTTCAGTTAGATTATGGAGGTCAACCTTTCTGTTTCGTAGCTGAAGCCTCATAGGTATCAGCCCTCGGAAAGAAAAGCCATTTCAAAATATGTCAAAAAGGCAAATTTGGAGGCAAAATGCCTTGATTTTCTTCGTGGTCTGCTATCCGTCATGTGATGCTATAACAGAGTCTGGTTGAAATTTTGTGTCTATTTGGTCGGTCCCATCATCTCTACGTTAATGTTAATGCTGTTCAGTTGTGCCTAAATCCCAAAAGGGAGAGGCATCCGGAGGTGTGTCCAACCTCCCTTCCTGTCATGCTCAGGAATTCCGTTTTCTCTGGGGCCTCTTTGGCCCACAGGGGGGCTATTCAGTCAGTTGAGGGAGCTTAGAATTATATTTTTGTTTACAGTTGTGTGGAGGGGGAAGGCTATGTGAAAGCAATGCTCAACAGAAATAAAAGAAGACACAAATATCAGGGGGAATGTAATTCTGAAGTTATTACAGAAAGGGAAATAAATTCTGCTGGAGGAGGGAAGGATTGCAAAAATGACTTGACACTACCCTTTTAAATATTTTAAGACTGGTTCAGATTAAAACAGATTATAACAAATTACTATCTGATCCTATCCAAAACGATCTGGTGATAATGACTGCCCCCAACTGTGTGTCGACTTCATTTACAAAGCACTTTAAACTCACTTCGGCTGACTGGACATTGGATTGTTAACTTGCTTTGACAAAAAGGAGCCATGTAAGCCAGCTTGTCCCTCTTAATGAACTAAAAGGCTTTGATAGAACAGTTTGGGTTAATGCTTCCAGAGATAGTCTGGTTTTCTTGGCGTCTTTATCCTCTGTTGCTAAATAAACAAACAGAAATCGAATTTACTATTTGCAACCAAATCTAAAACTCCACCCATGTTCTTAAATTATTGGCGTTTATCCTACGACTAAGGAAAAAAACAATGCTACATTTGATAGGGATTTGCTCCTGGTGGTGTTTTTTTACAATGCAAAGCAAAAGGAATGAATACTTTCGAAGCATTGCCTTTTAGAAGTGAAGGAGAATGTGTGTGTGAGTAGATCTGTGCTGACCCAGGGTTACTCCAGGGAGTGAAATACATTTATGCGTACGTGCATGCAAAAGCAAAACAAGGGAAGGGAGGTTAAAAGGACCCGGCAGATGCAGAGAGGAAAACAAAACTCCTCGCTTTAAATCTGTGCTTCAGGTTAGCTTCTTATGCAGAGAGGCTAATGCTAGGTCTCAGACTCCTCAAAGGAATCCTAAAAGTGCTTGCTTCCTGCCTGTTTGAACACTCAAAAATAGGGGTTCCTTGTCTCTCTAACCCTAATGGGAAATGCAAACCCAAGAAGGAGGACATAGACGCTCGCAGACGAGGGCTTGAACGTGCAGTTTCAATGGGGAGAGAGCACTTCCGCAATCCACGAGCCACCCCAAGCTTAGCAGGAAACGTCCACTTACAGGAAGCCAGACTGTGACCGGAGGAATCTGCCCTAAAATGAAGTTCTTTTCTCAAGCACCTCCGTGCCCAACCCTTTCTTTTCAATGTATGTATTCCTGACAAGCACAGCAAGGAGACAATTGCTTTTAATTGTTTTAAATAAATTTGCTTTAAGGACTAGCCATCTGATAAATCTGGAGCAAAAGGAAGAAACACACTGGAATGTTGGCAGGTGCCACAACCATGGATCCCGAAGCCTATGAGGAGAGTCAGAGCTTGATCAGTGCTGTGCTGGCGGAAAGGAGAATTAATAATTCAGGCCTGCCAGAAGCATGTGGATGGCAGCTTGCCTTGTTTGCTGCTGAGCAGGAAATTGACCTGCCTTGCACCCAGCCTGTATTCTTAGCTAATTCATCTTTGGTGGAAGGACTTTGTGGTGGGCAGAATAATGTCACCCCAACAATGTCCACGACCTGATCTCTGTAATCCCAAAATATGTTATCTTAAATGGTGAAAAAGGGACTTTGCAGATGTGGTTAAGTTAAAAACCTAGAGATGGGAAATTTACCTGAGAGTGTTCAGGTGGTTTTAATGTAATTGCTAGCAATGGTCCTTCAAAGTGGACAGGAATAGAAGAAGGAGCAGGATGACTCATCATGAGATTCACCTGTCAGGCCTCCCTGTCCAAGCCTGGCCATTCTAGCCTTGGTGACCTGCACATACACCTCTGGATGGTCCCCAGGAGCCAGAAAGTCTGAAGTCACCACAAGTAACCAGGTGGCCACAGAAAGAAGTGAAGCAACTAGTTCCTGCCTCAACTGATTGCTCTCCTCCTGCAACCTGCAACTGTTGTTCCTGCTCGGCCTTGTGAAAATCTCCCCCTGGACGTTGGGTTTCTCAAGATTAGCACACCTTCCCTTCTGCTTGCAACCAACACCCCCCACCCTTATGACCATGCCTGTTTGTAATAAATAACGGCTACCCTTGTGACCATGCATCCCGTGACGCCCTTTTCCCCCCAAGATAGATTACTGCCTTTAGCTGACCATTTGCCCCAACCTATATAACCAGTCCCCTTTCCTACTCCCTTTGCCTAACTCCTTTCTTGGACTTGGCCAGTTTGCACCCAAGTGCAAAATAAATGGCCTTGCTACCCACACAAAGCCTGCCTGATGGTCTCTTTACATGAGGGATGCACCTGACATCAACATTTTGTGGCTGAGTTTGAAGACGAGGAATCGCCACAGACAAGGAGGGTGGGCAGCTCCTAAAACCTGAAAGCCAAGGAAACGAGCGCTTCGCTACAACTTCCTGAAGGAAGCCAGTCCTGCAGACACCTTGACCTTAGCCTTGTGTTGGACCTCCAATCTCTAGAACCAAAAGAGAATAATTTTTTTTTCATTTTAAGCCATCAAGTTTGTGTTGATTTGCTAAGACAGCCCCAGAAAATGAGGAAAGGCGATTCCTCTCTTATTCTTAGCCCTCTCAACATGGCAGTGCCCAACACCTATTCCCCACAAACACACTTTTGGTAAAAGTTACGCCCAACACCCACCCCTGGAATGAGCATCTTTATAGACGAACTCAGGAAGTTCAGTTTCATCTACCCCAGGAGTGTCCAATCTCTTGGTTTCCCTGTGCCACACTGGAAGAAGAATTGTCTGGGGCCACACATAAAATACACTAACACCAGCAACAGCTGGTGAGGAAAAAAAAAAACAACTCATAATGTTTTAGGAAAATTTACGATTTTCCTGTGTTGGGCCACATTCAAAGTCATCCTAAGCTGTGTGTGGCCCGCAGGCGGCGGGTTGGAAAACCTTGATCTACCCAGTCACAGTCTTGAGCTAACCTTGGCTGGACAAGCAAATATATCATTCAACAAACATTTAGAAAGCACCACCAAGCTCCCTAGGAGTTGGAGCCGGGATGTCTCTTAGTAGCCTGCTGGGCCCTCCAAACACGGAAATAAGGAAAAAGAAAATCTTAAGTTCCTTCAAAGAAAGTTCCAGGCCGTTAGCTAGTCTTGAGAAGTAAATAAGCATGAAGGTAATAATATCTTAAAACAATAACCAAGGAAATTAGAGGCTCAAAATATTTGATTCCCCATGGAAACTAAAGATAACATCTTGACATATGTCCCTGAGGTGTTTTTCAGAAACCCAACCCCCACGATTTTCCATGAAGTAGAAAATCCTGCCCACTGGCAGGTAAACCCCAGATGCAGGGGAACTGAGGACGGAACTCAGATCACTGTGCTTTGTTCTAAATTCCTTCCTGAGGGATCTGGAGAAAGTTGTGCCCACAGGCCAGAGCTCAGCATTCCTTTCTGCTGATCCCAGGTTGTTAGACAAAGCTTAACCAATCACAAATCAGAAAATCTTTCAGTCTACTTATGACCTATAGGCCCTGCTTCGGGATGTCCCATCTTTTTGTGACAAACCAATGCATACTCTCCATGCATGCCTTTGCCTATAACTTCTGCCTCTCCAGCTTTAAAAACCTTTACCTTTAGGCCATCAGAGAGTTTGGGTCTTAAGCATCAGCTCCCTGATTCACTTAGCTTGGTGCTCTGCAGTAAATGCTTCACTTTCCTGCATAATATGCAGCCATCAAAAATGATGAGTTCGTGTCCTTTGTAGGGACATGGATGAACCTGGAAACCATCATTCTCAGCAAACTAACACAAGAACAGAAAATCAAACACCGAATATTCTCACTCATAGGCGGGTGTTGAACAATGAGAAATACACGGACACAGGGAGGGGAGCATCACCCACTGGGGTCTGTTGGGGGAAAATAGTGGAGGGACAGCAGGGGGTGGGGAGTTGGGGAGAGTTAGCATGGGGAGAAATGCCAGATATAGGTGATGGGGCGGAAGGCAGCAAATCACGCTGCCATGTGTATACCTATGCAACAATCTTGCATGTTCTTCACATGTACCCCAAAACCCAAAATGCAATAAAAAAAATGCTTCACTTTCTCTGCCTGAAATTCTAACCTCAGTGTTTGCTTTTGCTGTGCCAGGCAGGCAGGCCCAAGTTCAATTTGGTAACATCTACTAGATGTTTACATAAGAAAATGAGCTAGACCCGGTCCTTAGGAAGCACAGTCTAGATTACCAACATCTAAAGAAATACTGAAACCTCTAACATTCCCCGGCACGACATATTTAACTATGAATTATTTTAGCTATGGCTTTCCTACTCATAAAGGTCAGAAAAAAACTTACATAAAAATGCTTGCTTTGAAAGCATTAGTAGTGCAAAACTCAAAAGAGTAAGGAAAAATAACTAATAATTATCTTAATTAACCTCTAGAGCACCCTTATAGGATGAGACAGTCTCGTTACTATTATAATGTAATATGTGGAATTCATAGATGTTAGGTAATGCTAAAGATCACACAGCTAGTAATTGATAAATCATAAATCTAGATTTAGTGCTGTGTCTCTCCAGAAAGAATGCCCTCCACTTTGCTAACTGGCTCCAATTTCATTACGATGTTAGTATAAACTCATCACTACGTGAGGTTTTGCACAGGAAACATGGAAAGATTTATTGCTATTCAATCCGATCTGTATATCTCATTGGATTGTGAAGATCAAAGAATATATCGGAAATCCTTCTGTAAATAAAGCATTCCTGTTTCCTTCAAACATTAAGTTTATTTTGTTGTTCTAAAAACAGAAATTTTTACTGATATTATTATCTTTCTTAAAATTTTTAATTGACAAATAATAATTATATATATGAATGGGGTACAACATGAGACTTTAATATACATACATTATAGAATAATGAAATCAAGCTAATTAACATCCCTTACCTCACATACTTATCAATATTTATGGTGAGAACATTTGAAATTTCCTCTCAGCAATTTTTAGATAGACAATACATTATTATGAACTATAGTCACTGTACTATGCAATAGATATTAATAATTTACTCCTCCTGTCTAACTGAAACTTTACCCTTTAACCAGCATTTTTTTTTTAATGGAAACCTTCATAGCTAGAAGTCTCTTTGGCTAGTTAAATCATTCCTTAAACACACACTCTTATGTACGTTCTGCATGCAAAGCTCTAATTATACCACAGCTAACAGGCATTAAGCATCTATTATATTGCATGCCATATTATATGTGTTAAAGCTTTATGGACATTCTTCTATTACATCATTGAAATACAAATCATACTTAAAAAAATTATTCCTAAAGATTAGAAAAGTGAGATTTAAAGTTTAGTAAATTGCTAAAAGTCACAAAGATAGTGTTAAAGGTAAGATTTCAACCCATGCAATCTAAGTTTCTACCACCAAAGCCAAATTGCAGCCTAGGCTTACATGTATGTTTCATCTTTGTGTAAGACCTGATGTTCAGTTATAGCCTTAAGCTTTAGCCCAGAAAAGATGATATATAAATAATTATCATTGGTCGTCAAGGACCGAGAAATATATTTTAAGCAAATTATTTAAATTAATTAACCCTGTGGTCAATAAAATAGAAAGCACACATGCTAGTATGATAAATTGCATATGTTTATTACAAAAACTGAAATTAATTATTCCTTCTCTAATTGTATATGAAGTTAATACAAGCACAAACTGGATATGGCAATATAAAGTCACAACTTTACATCACTTTTCCTAGACTTCATCTAAGATAACCCGTAGAATAAAAAGCAGAACTGAATCAATCTCCATTGAAATTAAAAGCATTTTTAAAACAAGGGCCACAAAATATGAGGGAAAACAGACAAGAAACAAAAAACAGTGAAGACAAAATAAAAGTGTACGGAAACCTTCAGAGACAATATTTATAGTTGTGAGTTTCAGATAAAGTGAGTGGGTCACCCCAAAGCATAGAAAATGAGGTTTAAAGTCATTATTCTTTCCTGTAATATATGAATCCAAAATATCTGAGACAGAACTCAATCAATTTAAAGTTTATTTTGCCAAGGTTAAGGACCCGTCCAGGACACAGCCTCAGGAGGTCCTGATAACATGTGCCCAGGGTAGTCGAGATAACAGCCTGCTTTTATACATTTTAGGGAGACGTAATACATCCATCAACCCATGTAAGATTGACATTGGCTCCATCTGGAATGGAGGGACAACTCAAAGCAGGGGCTTCCAGGTCATAGGTAGATTTTAACATATTCTGGTTGGCAATTGGCTGAAAGAGTTATTGTCAGCAGAAAGGAATGTCAAGGTTAACACAAGTGGTTGTGGAGACCAAGCTTTTGTTGTGCAGATGAAGCCTCCAGGTAGCAGGCTTCCAAGAAAATAGATTGTAAATGGTTCCTCTCAGACTTAATGTCTGTGTTAATGTTAATATTGAAGGGGAATAAGGAGGTTCCCTGTCATGGCCTAAACCAGTATTTCAGATTAAATTTTAGAGTGCCCTGGCCAAGGAGGGGGAGTCCATTCAGATGGTTGTGGGCCTTTGAAATTTGTATTTGGTTTACAAATAATAATAACAGATGTGAGGCTAGTTAGGAGCACTTCCCTGGTTCTCATTTAACATAGAGCTGCAAAAAGTAGAGAAGATAGAAAAATTTTAAAAACACACAGAAAAGCCATATTTTTAAGGAAGAACATGTCTGTAAAACATAGATAGAGGACAGTACTTTATCCTGCAAACCACCCTGCAGTGACAATTTTGAGCTGCACTGAGAGAATATGGCTTAAAGAACTTACAAACATACACTACACCTAGCGAATGAAGAATCCTGGTCACCCAGAGCACACAACTCCAGCTCACTCATGCAAAACTCTTTGGAAAAAAGAAACTTATTTAGAAATAACTTTATTTAAAATTGATTAAGAATATTAAAAGGAGCAACCATAGACTGTTTGAAATATTGTCTAAGGAGCATTAATGAACGAATTGCATGCTAAGGATATGCAACAGCAACAAAATTACATAATTACATAAAATTACATAACTCAAGAACAGTTGGAAATTTTACCAAATATATTGACAGTATTTTTTTAAAAGGAAGTATAACCTTCATAAAACAGAATCAAAAAGCACAAATAAAAGAACTGAATGTGCTATAAAGATTTAAAAAAAGAGATGAAACAAAGTCAACACAAGAGAAAGAAAAATAAAAATAATTATGATAATCAAGACCAGTCATTACAGCTTAAAAGAGAGTAAAACTATGGAAATAGCAAGAAACATGGAGTTGAGGAATAAAAAAAACAAGCGAATGAAATTAAAATGAACAAGTTTCTTTCAAGTGGAGGGAAGTGATTATAGGGAAGGAAAAACAAGTTTTCCTCTACACATTCTGAATTATTAGTTGGAACAGGCCCCTGTAACAAAAGATAATTTAGCAAGAGAAAAACAAATAGAAGTTCATCAACATGGATATTGTATGTTCTTTCTTCATGGGAAATACCCAGGAAGTTAGTGGTTTGGAAAGAGGTGGCTGTGAGATGGCTTATACTCCATCATCCACTGAAACCAAGACAGACAGAAGGCTGCGGGGAGTGCTGCTCATGCAGAGATGCCAGGAGAAGCTTAGTACTTGCAGAGTTAAGTCAGTGCCTCCTCTCCTGGTGAGTCCTGGTGATTTACAGCCCTTCTTCTCTCCCTCATACAAAGAGGAAGCATACTTATGAACAAAGATTTCCTTCGTGGATTTACATTTCCTTGACAAAAGGGTAACTTCTACTCTATTTTCAGAGTTTCTCCTGTGTCAGCAGTTTCTCAAAATAATCAGCTCAAAATAGTCCTTATGCCAAAGAGGTATATTTTGGGTTGGCATATTTTGATCTTCTCCCTGGTGTTAGTGTAAATGACAAATTAACGACCTCCAAAAATACTCTCCTTCACAGAAACAATGAGAAAACTGCAAAAATTGTCAGAATAAACTCTTCCAGAACTTCAGAAATTAATCAAAGTTTTGCAACAAGCTAAACATTTATTTTAAAAAAATGATTGAATGATGGTAAGAATGTTGAGTTATGTGGCATATCAACTTCCATTCCCATAGACTTCTCTTTAGTTACACAGTGGCCTTGAAAACAGTCAGTTTGCCATCATGGTCAAAACTAGTAGCCTTGCTGTCACTGGAGATGACAGAACAGGGCTAGAACTCCTGCAAAGCGCAATTTCTAAAGACCTCATCGTCTCAGCCCAAAATCTCCTTAAATTGATAAGCAATTTCAGCAAAGTCTCAGGATACAAAATCAATGTTCAGAAATCACAAGCATTCCTATACACCAATAACACACTAACAGAGAGCCAAATCAAGAATGAACTCCCATTCATAATTGCTACAAAGAGAATAAAATACCTAAGAATACAACTAACAAAGTATGTAAAGGACCTCTTCAAGGAGAACTACAAATCACTGCTCAAGGAAATAAGAGAGGACACAAACAGATGGAGAAACATTCCATGCTCATAGCGAGGAAGAATCAATATCGTGAAAATGGCCATACTGCCCAAAGTAATTTGTAGGTCACATGCCATCCCCATTGAGCTACCAATGACCCTCACAGAACTGGAAAAAACCACCTTAAGCTTCATATGGAACCAAAAGAGAGTGCCCATAGCCAAGACAATCCTAAGCAAAGAGAACAAAGCTGGAGGCATAACACTACCTGACTTCAAACTATACTACAAGGCTACAGTAATCAAAACAGCATGGTACTAGACCAAAACAGAGATATAGACAAATAGAACAGAACAGAGACCTCAGAGGCAAAGCCACACATTTACAACCATCTGATCTTTGACAAACCTGACAAAAACAAGCAATGGGGAAAGGATTCCCTGTTTAATAAATGGTATTGGGAAAACTGGCTAGCCATGTGCAGAAAGCAGAAACTGGACCCCTTCCTGACACCTTACATTAAAATAAACTCCAGATGGATGAACTCCTAACACCATAAAATTAACTCCTAACACCATAAAATCCCTAGAAGAAAACCTAGGCAAAACCATTCAGGACATAGGTATAGGCAAGGACTTCATGACTAAAACACCAAAAGCATTGACAACAAAAGCCAAAATAGACAAATGGGATCTAATTAAACTCCAGAGCTTCTGTAGAGCAAAAGAAACAATCATTAGAGTGAGCTAGCAACCAATAGAATGGGAAAAAAATTTTGCAATTTACTCATCTAACAAAGGCTAATATCCAGAATCTACAAAGAATTAAAACAGATTTACAAGAAACAAACAAACAAACCCATTAAAAAGTGAGCAAAGGCTATAAACAGACACTTTTCAAAAGAAGACATATATAAGGCCAACAAACATATGAAAAAAAGCTCATCATCACTGGTCATTAGAGAAATGCAAATCAAAACCACATTGAGATACCATCTCACGCCAGTTAGAATGGTGATCATTAAAAAATCTGGAGACAACAGATGCTGGAGAGGATGTGGAGAAATAGGAATGCTTTTACACTGTTGATGGGAGTGTAAATTAGTTCAACCATTATGAAAGATAGTGTGGTGATTCCCCAAGGATCTGGAAATAGAAATACCATTTGATCCAGCAATCCCATTACTGGGTATATACCCAAAGGATTATAAATCCTCTTATTATAAAGACACAAGCACACGTATGTTCATTGCAGCACTGTTTACAATAGCAAAGACCCACAAGCAACTCAAATGCCCATGGATGATAGACTGGACAAGAAAAATGTGGCATACATATATATACCATGGAATACTATGCAGCAATAAAAAAACGGTGAGTTTGTGTCCTTTGTAGGGACATGGATGAATTTGGAAACCATCATTCTCAGCAAACTGACACAAGAGCAGAAAATCAAACACCAAATATTCTTACTCATAGGTGGATGTTGAACAATGTGAACACATGGACACCAGGAGGGGAGCATCACACACTAGGGTCTGTTGGTGGGGGCTAGGGGATGGACAGCAGGGGATGGGAAGTTAGGGAGAGACAACATAGGGAGAAATGCCAGATATACATGGCAGAGGGATGGAGGCTGCAAACCACCTTGCCATGTATGTACCTATGCAATAATCCTGCATGATCTGCACATGTACCCCAGAACCTAAAGTACAATAATTAATAATAATAATAATTGCCATTATTTGAATTGTTGGGTGTTTCTCTGGAGTACCTGAATCTCAAGGCTATTTTTATTTGTTCTGACTCAGACATTGCCCAGAGGAAGCTCACACAATATGAACAGTCATTTCTTTGTAGGTGTTTCATTAAAAACAGAAAAAAAAAATAGATGGAATTGTCTAATATTGTGGCCACCCCCTCCCCCCCAAAAATGGGGAAACCCTAAAAAGAAAAGCTGGAAGAAAAAAAGAGGTCAATGGAGCCTCTGGAAAGGTTTGGTGAGTTTGATACATATAAAATTGAGAATGCCACATGCACATACAGGATTTAGACTTAGGAAGACAATGTTGGGGGTGCAGAAAATAGTTCCCCAAAATATGGTGCTTTGGCATGTTGCCTACTTTGAAAATTGAAAGGCCTCAGAAATCAGTCTCAGAAGCGAGGTCTGTCTCTAGCCTTTCACTTGCTTCCCTGTCTCTCTGATCCTCTTTTCCAAAGCACCAGGAGGGACTCTCTGGAATTTACTTATCTAAGAAAACTTCATTCCAAAAGAAATGCAATTGTCTTAAGGCTCCTTCTCTAGGAATCTCATCAAATTACCAGGAAAGACTAACCCCAGAAGAGAAGACCCTGGGAGTCTTCATCATACCTGACAGACTTCATTTATTCTTCTGAGGGAGGTTCTGGGAGATTACCTAGGAAACTTTATCGGCACAATAAACCAGGAGAATTATTTACTGACCATTGTCTGACCTATTCATTTCTCCATTTTCCTCTCCCCTAAGGAGACATCATTTGAGTCTCAATCATCTTGCTCCTCTTTGACTTCCTATTTTGCATGACTACCATGAACACATATGCACATAATAAATTTGTTTTTCTTTGGTTAGCCTGTTTTTTTTGTTATGGTGTGTTGGCAGTGTCCTTGTATGGCGGTCATCATCACCCTTCTGCCCCAGAAGCACTGAGCTTTTTAAAGAAGCACAGGTATAAATGTTCATTAGGCAATGGTTTCTTAGATATGACACCATAAGCAGAAGCAACCAAAAAAAAAAAAAAAAAAGGATAAATTGGGCTTTGTTGAAATAAAAAACTTATGTTTCAAAGGAGATTATTAACAAAGTAGAAAGGCAACCCACCAAATGAGAGAATATATTTGCTAATCACATCTCTGATAAGAGTCTAGTAACAAGAATACATTTAGGATACTTAAAACTAGAAAGTGAAAAAAAAATCCAGTTATAAAAGGAACAAAGAATCTGAATAGACATTTCTGCAAACATAATATAAAAATTTCTAATAAGCATCTTTAAAAAATGCTCTACATGGCCGGGTGTGGTGGTTCACACCCGAAATCCCAGCACTTTGGGAGGCAAGGGGAGATGGATGACCTGAGGTTGGGAGTTCAAGACCAGCCTGACCAACATGGAGAAATGCTGTCTCTACTAAAAATACAAAATCAGCTGGGTGTGGTGGCAAATGCCTGCAATGCCAGCTACTCGAGAGGCAAAGGCAGGAGAATCACTTGAACCTGGGAGGCAGGGGCTGTGGTGAGCTAAGATCACACCACTGTACTCCAGCCTGGGCAACAATAGCAAAACTCTGCCTCAAAAAAAAAAAAAGTGCTGTACATCGTTTGTCACTAGGGAGATGCAAATCCAAACTACAATTTGATGCTATATTACTTTACATCCACTAGAATGGCTATTAAAAAAAAAAAAAAGGACTAGATGCAGTGGCTCATATCTGTCATCCTAGCAGTTTGGGAGGTTGATTACCTGAGGTCGGGAGTTCAAGACCAGCCTGACCAAGATGAGGAAACCCCGTCTCTGCTAAAAATACAAAATTAACTGGGCTTGGTGCCACATGCTTGTAATTGCAGCTACTTGGGAGGCTGAGGCAGGAGAATCATTTGAACCCAGGTGGCCGAGGTTGTGGTGAGCCAAGATTGTGTTATTACACTCCAGCCTGGGCAACAAGAGCAAAATTCCATCTCAAAAAAAAAAAACAACAAAAAAAAGATGGACAATAACAAGTGTTGGCAAGGAGGTGAAAAACATTGAAAGACACACATTTCCTGTGGGATTGTAAATGAAGCAGCTTGCGGCTCCAGACCTAGCAACCCCCTCCCAGCTTGCAAAAACCACCCTGAACTATAACTTCTGTAACCTTCCACTGAAAGTCTGAAGTGACTGGAAAACATTTTGTCCACTTTAAAAAAATTAAATAGAAGAGTTACTATATAACCCAGTAATTCCACTATGAGGTGTATACCCAAGAGAAATGAGTATATATATTCACACAAATACTTGTACATATGTATTTGAAGCAGTTTTATTCTCAATGGCCAAAAAGCAGAAAAAAAAAACTCATGTTTTTTAAACGATGAATGAAAAATTGTAGCAAATCCGTAAATAGAAAAATATTCAGCCATAAGGAGGGCAAAATTATTGATACAACTGGCAACATGGATGAACCTTTATAACAATGCAAGTAAAAGAAGCAAGACACAAAAGACTATATAATGTAGGATTCCACTTATGTGAAATACCCAGAACAAACAAATACATAGAGACAGAAGGTAGATTTGGGGTTGCCAGGGTGGGAAAGACAGTGTAATGAAGGGCAAGTTCTACTGGGAATGGGATTTCTTTTAGGGGTAATAAATTGGAATTAATTAGAACTGAAATAGAGGTGATGTTATACTAATTGTGAATATATAAAAATTAACTGATTGCTTGTATAGTTTAAAAGAGTCATTTTTATGATATACAAATTATATTTCAATTTGTAATAGGACTATGAGAAAATGTAAAAATATGCAGAAAAAAAGGGAACTCAATCATAAGGAATTACAACAATAAAAACAGAAAAATATAATTTGCATAAGATAGTAAAGAAAAAGTTCTTTTTCACACACAAAGAATTTTTTAAATCTTTACATTTCAAAGAAATATTGTATATCAGAGAAGGGAAAATGACACAAAGCTAATAATTCTAAAATATTCTAATAAATGTATGGAAAAAATAACTTGAACAGTTGTATAAAATATTAAATCCCCTATTAAAAAGCAGAATTCAGCAATATATATATTATGCAATGCCAGACTACCTGAGGCCCACTAAGTCCTCAGGGAAAGACAGAATGGCCCAAGAATTTCTAGCCAAACATAATGCTAGCACATGTAACCCAGTTTATTTAACCATTCACTCATTGCATTATATCCCTCCCCAACTCCTTACCCCCCGCTGTCCCTCCCTTATTTCCCCCGACAGACCCCCAATGTGTGATGCTCCCCTCCCTGTGTCCATGTGTTCTCATTGTTCAACACTCGCCTATGAGTGAGAACATGCGGCGTTTGATTTTCTGTTCTTGTGTCAGTTTGCTGAGAATGATGGTTTCCTTTCTCCAATCATGTAATGCTTTCCTTCCCTCCCTACTCCCTCCTTCCCTCTCTCCCTTCCTCCTCCCTCCCTCCCTCCTGCCTTTTCTCCCTTCCTCCCTCCCTCTCTTCCTTCTTCCCTTCCTTCCTTCCTTGTTCCCTCCTTTTCCTCCTTCCAATCTTCCTTCCTTCTCCCCCTTCCTTCCTTCCTTCTTTTCTTCCTTCCTTCTTCCCTCCCTTCCTCCCTTTCTTCTTTCCTTCCTTGTTCCCTCCTTCTTTTCCTCCTTCCAACCTTCCTTCCTTCTCCCCCGTCCTTCTTTTTCCTTCCTTCCTTTTCTTTCTTTGTCTTTCTCCCTCCCTCCCTTCTCCCTCCCTCTCTTCCTTCCTTCTTTTCTTTCTTTTTTTCCTTCCTTCCTTCCTTCCTTCCTTCCTTCTTTCTTTCAAGATAGGGTCGTGATTTGTCACCCAGGCTGGACTAGAAAGCAGTGGTGTTATCTAACTCACTGCAGCCTTTCTGCCTGGCTTTGCCCTCCCAAGTAGTTGGGACCACAGGTGCCACCAAACCTGGTTAATTTCTTTTCTGTATTTTTCACAGAAATGACATTTCTCTATGTTGCCCAGGCTGGTCTCATCTCAGGCTCCTCAGCTACAGTCATCCCCCCACCTCCGCCTCCCAGCACACTGGGATTACAGATGTGAGTCACATGATTGCCCATATTATTCTATTTTTGAATGTGTTTTCTAGGCCGGCTGTATTCATCTTCAAAGCCATGGTGCCACTGCAGAACGACAGAAGAAAATATATGTTATTATCAGGTAAGCATAACATAATGTACATTTTATATAAATGGAGATAAATTGAAAATAATTATCATTTTTAAGATTGCATTTATCTCTAATGTAAGTCATGAATGAATTATGACCTGAAAAACAAAAAGGACACTTTAATTTACAATTAACAGCTGTCTGTAATTACCAACATTTAAGGATGCGAAAGAAAATTACCTACAAAGCTTGATAATCTTTCAGAATTCCAGCTTTTCCCACCATGTTTGAATTTGATTGCTTATGTATACTTAACTTCCAGCCCTTCCTGATTTGAAATAGCCTCTCTATTTTACATGATTTTGTTTCTAGAATCACTCACTTTCTCTCTCAGGTCATTATGCTTTTCACACCAAAATTATCACTGTAGTTTAACAGAGGCAGCTTGTTCCCAGACTTTGGGCAGTGAGACGCTGGCAGTTTTGCCCATAGGCAGTGTAAAGAAGTGTTACTCTCTGCACCAGAATCAAATCTCCAGAAGCCCTCACTGAAGCATTGGATTCCTAGCCCTCAACTCAGGACTATCGGTGCAGGATTTCTGGTGAGGGTGCCCTGGTATCTGTCCTTTCTCAAACTCCTCACATGAGTCTCAGACACATCAAATTGTGAGAATATAAGGGCTGCAGGTTTGCCAAAATTAATTTTGGCTTCTTTAGACAGCAAACAAGGTGCTTATGGAGATTTTACACTGTTGTAATACACTTCCAGGTTTTCTCTCTGCCTTACCACATTTTTAACTATTGAACATCAGAGAAATCATCATTGCTATTTGAAGACATATGAGGTATGTTTCAGCTAAATGCTATAACTAACCAACTAGAATAATTAGCTGAAGAGCAATTTGACTCTCTGAAATTTAACATGTTCTAGAATTTTGAAAAAAGAAAGCATATGGAATAGTGTTTAAAAAATGGTTTCAAGAAAGAAAATACTTGTTCATTGATTTGAGATTAATTGGCCAGTTACAGATTTATTAAACTTTTAAATATGTGTAAGAGGAATTAATTCACCTCCACAGATCCCCAGTTTCGGATTCCAGTCCTACACTACTCCTTTAAGTGAAGCCTGCTTTGCTTTCAATTCAAAACCCTTACTCTGGTGGCATCTAGAATTCAGCACCAATTGAGTTCTTACATTCACCATCAAACAGATTCAAATATGCTCCTAACTCAGGGACTGCTGTGAATAGCAGTCACACATATCAAGGTAGAAGGATGTTTTTTGCACAATAAAGAGAAAACAATACAGTCTCCTTCTAGAATATTAAGCTGTATCAGCAGTAAGAGAAAATAAGTGGATATATGAAATCCATCTAGGATAAAAAAGAACAAAGTAAAATGATGGGTTTACTTTATGAGTTTTATCTGTCTTCCCTTTTCATGGTAAAATTTAGCTTGAAATTTGAAGATAAGTAGCTCTCTGAATTTGCTTCTTAAGATTGCACAAATATTTTCAAAGGTAGTTTATTTGAAAATAAAATGTTACTCATTCCTCCTTGAGAAAGAATTTTAAAACACTAACCTCTGTAGTGAATTGGTATACAAATCATAGTTCCAGTAACTTCATTCATTAATTCTAAAACCTCTGCGAAGCATGAGAAAAGGATAAAATATTTATGAAGTTTATATTTCAGTTGGCTGTTAATCAAATAATTACTAGAGTGCAAAGGATTTAATATATTTAGAGTTTATAATTTGGAGGGAAACAAACTCCAATACACCTAACTAAAAATGGTGAAGCAAAACTTTTATGCTCTAACCCTCTTAATTAGATAAAACTATAACAGAAATACATTTTTTTTTTTTTTTTTTTGAGACGGAGTTTCACTCATGTTACCCAGGCTGGAGTGCAATGGCGCGATCTCGGCTCACCGCAACCTCCGCCTCCTGGGTTCAGGCAATTCTCCTGCCTCAGCCTCCTGAGTAGTTGGGATTACAGGCATGCACCACCATGCCCAGCTAATTTTTTGTATTTTTAGTAGAGACGGGGTTTCACCATGTTGACCAGGATGGTCTCGATCTTTTGACCTCGTGATCCACCCGCCTCTGCCTCCCAAAGTGCTGGGATTACAGGCTTGAGCCACCGCGCCCGGCCAGAAATACATTTTTTTCTGAACAAACAAAATAAATGTTTGGTTATAATGAACTTAATTCAAAGGTATTTAAAAGCTGAGTAAAAGTTGTTTGAAGATGCATTCAAAACACATCATAAGCTTTTTTCTTAGCCTTTTGAGAACCAAATGATTTGACTACAGTGGAGAAAACTTTTCATTCTTCCTACTATTATGTAAGGAAGGTGATAGCGTAGCACTCCCTTTTTTTCTAGGCCTTAGATACAAAATTGTTCTAGAAAGATAGTTTGTCAAGGAGAATCTTTAATAGCAATGCACTTACCCACTTGGTATGAGGGGTAGAAAGGAAATGATAGAGTTGAACTTACCTTGTTGGTTTAGAGAACTATCTCAAGGACTGGGCACTCCTGAGGCCATGCCCTACTGGACTCGGGTTACTTTATATGCACGCTATTGTGCAGTGTGATGGTGGACAATTCGTGGATCACCTTGAGGGACTTGAAGGAGAAAGGGCATACTCCCCTTACCCTGCCATTTCTCAGTGTGGATGTAATTGGGAACAAAAGCTGTTGACAATTTGACCTCTGCATGGAAAATACAAAATTCTTCCAAAGCCATTGTCTGTTGACAGCAGCGTAAGGAGACACTGTAGACACAACGCAGAGCATAGCAAGCTGCGTTGGCTATTTTCTCTGCCCAGAGTAATCTCACAAAACTGGTCACTTCTCTTTCAGGGAGCTATCCCAAAGCCAGCTTCTCACTGAGTCCTTTCCTAACTTCACCAATCAAAGCTGCCCTCCTCCTATCTCCACCCTATATCATCACTCTCCCACAAAACACTTTACTTCCTTTACAGCACGTATCACTATCGGGAAACATTTTCTTTATTTCTTTATTGAGTGTTTCCTCCTTCCCACTGAAGAGTAATTCTTGAGGTTGTGACCAGTCCTGGCTAAAGAACCATTGTCATTCATTTGCAAATATTTATTGCATGTCAGAGGCTGGATGCACAATGTTCAGCAAAGCAGACAAGATCCTTGCCTTCTTGAACCCTATATTAATCAAATAACGACAGAAACAATTGTAAAATTATATCTGTGATCAGTGCTGGGAAGGAGAGAGACATGCACTAGCCACATGGGTAATGGAAAACCTAACTGAGTCAGGGATGTCAGAGAAGGTTTCTCAGAGGAAGTGACTTTGGAGCTAAGGTTTCAAAGATAAGCAGATATTAAGTGAGGAGATTCTAAGCTGAAGGAAATGAAAGACCCTGTGGCAACAGGGAAAATGGTGTACGTAAGGGACTGCAGGAGGGCAGATGCAGCTGGAACACAGGAGGCTGTGGGGAGCTGGGTGCAGGGATGGATCATGGGGGTCTCCAGGGGCTGGACAAGAGCAGGGATGGGTGAGCTGTGACTTTACATCCAGTGCATTAGAAGCGATTGAGTCTTCTGTGTGTGCAAATGTGGCAGTGTATGTGTGCGTTCACAGGGGAGGATAATCAGGTTGTAAATTCCAAAGACAGTTATAGTTATTCTGTAGAAGACAGTTGACTGGAGAGAGAGAAAAATAGTGTAAGCAGACCACTTAGAAGGTTATGGCAGTATTCCAAATGAGGGACATTTGAATTCAGGTAGTACTCTTGGGAAAGAAAATAAGTAGGTAGACCCCAGAAACATAAAAGATATAAAATTGAAAGGACTTGATGTTGGATTGGATAGGAAAGAAAATAGGACAACTTGCTACTTACTTGAGTTGATTAAGGCTGCCGTCATTATCTGAAAGTGAAGATTCTACAAGGAGATGTGGAGAGGTATAGAGACCATGAACCTGGCTTTGACGTGTTAAGTTGGAAGATTTTACAGGGAGCTTGAATAAATTACAACTTGCTACACTTCTTGAATTTCTATGAGTTAGAGTTTTAGCCCTATTCAATTCAACCTGGCCAATTACCTTCACTCTTTAAAATAATTTTGGTTATCATCCTTCTTTAATAGCTAAATGGAAGCCTGTAGTTTTGTTTTCTACAACTTTAAATTCTACGTATTGTGTGAAGCACCAAGTAGGCCTAAACACCAACTCAGGAACTTTTACAGTAGTGAGAATTGAGGGTTTGGCTTTTGGTGGTTTTATCTGTAAAAATATAAAATCAGTAACTTGAAATCTGAGATCGAAATCATATATCAAAAAAAACATAGTGGAATACCAACATATAGTTTTATAGAACCTGAGCCTAAACTGTCAAAATCTTACTGCATTTAATACAGACATCCAAGTCCAGTCAAATAACATTTCACAATATCAGATTAGAATGTTCACAACACATCGCAAGTCATCTGGATTGATATCACCTCCCCGCTGTACTCAGCCTTCGCTATTGATTATCTACCCAACAGGCAACAGAGCCAGGCAGGAGATATTTTTTCTAAAATAACACACAGTTGTGCTGAGATCTATTTGTGAGGTACCTTTTAAAGACAGTGCAAAAATGTCTTCTGATACATCGAGAAAGATTACCTAGAATTAACCAGAAGATATCTTGTTCTTTTTATTTATTTCTGTTGTTTTCATTTGGTAGAAACTCTGAGATAGTATGCAGAAATTCTTTTCATTTTTAACTCATTTTGTGAGTTCAATTTGATGTTACTTTCTGGAAAGATTTCTTTTTTCTTTTTTTTAAAAGATATCTATCTCTCTATCTCATCTATCCTCACATATGTGTGTGTTACCACTCTAAAATATTTAACAACTATATATGTTCATAGTATGTTTGATTTAAAATTTTATGTAAAATTCCATTACTTTAAACAGTAATAACTTCCAGAAACAGCAACACTAGTCTAAACTAACATAAAAGCTGTAATTTTTACAAATACATAAGCCTTCCCAAATAAGGTAATTTAACAAATGATATTTTTCTGAGTAACAAAACGAATGCCGACTTGCTAACCTATTTTGCAAAATTCATCAAGTAACCTAAACAAGGAATCTGTTCGTACATATACCAAGTAATTAAGAAAAAAAAGGAATTTACTGATTTAAAGTAGAAACAGAATCTTTCTACAGTTTATCATTTTACTTCACAATATTTTTCTCTCACTTAAAAAAATCCATCTTTAATCATTAAGATTTAATTTAGACCCAAATCAAGTAAAATATACATACTCCTAAAATTTAACCTGCTTCTAGAAATATAGAAAATGTATTCATTCAGGCAGCCACCAGGAAAACCACCACATGTAAAGAGTGCCGTGGATCAAAGGGATATTTGAGTCGTTTTATTAACAGCTATGTGACAGAGGGACAGAAGCTTGAAGAACTGTCTTTCCCAATCGGAAAGGGTAAATGATCTGTCTGCAATGTCTGTCACTACCAGTGGCCAGCCTGGATGCTCTGTCCTGGTTATGTAGCTGGGTAGGAAGACATTCCTACTAAGGGTTATGTGTGCTCCACTGGGTGTTTAAGGAAGCATTGGCCCCATGACAATAGTGATGTCCACCTCTAAATGAGCGAGCATCTCTAGTGTCTAAGCCTTACATCATACACTGAAAACTACTTGCAAGCAATATACAGAAAGTTATCAATTGAAAATTATTAAGTATTATTTACCCAATACTCAGAGAAGAGAGAGCTATTCTACTCAATGTAGGGAATATACTTATTCAGAAAATTTATTCCAGTGTTCCTTTTTATATTAACATTTATTATTTTCTAATTATACACAATACTTGTTATATCAGAAAAATTTGCTGACATGGAAAAATATATTAAAAAGAGAATGAAAAACGCCCATAACCCCATCTCCAGAAATAGCCCCATCAGCATTTTGGTATAATTCTTTCCAGTCTATCTTTATGCACATGCCACTTTTAAATTCAACTAAAATCATACTAAATATGGTATCTTATACTAATTTTAATACAATATTATATTATTATTTTCCATGTTATTAAATATTATTTTAAATCATGTATTTTAAAGTCTATACAATGATCAAATTGTTACCTATGTGGTAATATATTTAGCAGGTAATGTACTTAAGAACACATATGCTATTTCCAACTTTTATTACTTTTGAAAAAACGGAATTTTTACAATTCTTTTCTAAACTTCCACATTCAATGCCCTTTAAACCAGTGTGTGAAACACTGACGCATCAGTTTTAAGGCATAATAAATAAGTCACTCAACAGACATAAAAAGAATCTAACAAGTTTTTTAAATAAAAATGATATGAGTAATGAAAGAGCTACTTTCTATAAATCACAACATTTCAAGATATAGTACTTTAAAAGGGTGTCTTGTTTCTAATGGCACACTTTTCAAATATGCACCAGGTGGCAAGTACCAGTTGCAGTGATAATCTTTGTGTTGAGAAAAATGCCTAAACTTTTGCTCTATCAGTGGCTGCTGTGATCTTGACTCATAAATGAGATCTCAGGCACATTTTTGTCTTCTTACAATGGAGAAGGGTCCTGTAGTAGCTGGGGTGCTGAAGGGGAGCTGTTCACGTGTGGATGTCTGCAGCAGGCAGAGGATCTTGATTGTCAGAATCAACTGCTGGTGCTGAATAGGACAGGCAGCCTTTACCAACACGTTCATCGAAACGCAGTGCGAAGATGCAATTGGGGCTGTCTTTACAGTAGTCAGTGAGGAGGGGTTAAATCAATGAAACACTCTCCAGATAATTCAAATGAATAAACTTGATGAAGAGAGACGAGAAGACATCTTTCCGACAAGTAGCCTTGCATTGGCTTTTTAAAATATTTTAAATAATGGTTCTATTTTGAATTTATCTTAGGTGGAAAATTCATCAAAATCACTATTTCAACACTAGCGTCTATGAATCCCTTTATTATACATTATTTCTCTTCCATTTAATTAGTAGGTATTCAAGGGTCTAAAATCCAAAATAAGTAGTTTAAACATATTAAATAACAACTGCGCTGGTCAGTGTGTTAGAGTTCAAAACATCTGAAAACAACTGCACACACATCCCCAATTCCACCTGTCTGGTAACTTGCACCACACAGAAACTAATCAAAATCAGCAGTGTCATCCTAAGGTTATCTAAGACAACAACTAGACAGTGGTTATTCTTTTCCTGAAGGTATTTGCAAAACAAATTTAGACCCTTTCCTATGATTCCCAATCCATTCCCTGCCAAACAATCACCCCGTTGGGCATATGACTTCTCCACCACCCTTGAGTGATTGAACAGGAAAGGGTGTTACGACCTTTCTGACAGTGACCTGCAAGGAGGGAGCTGTGGTAGTGCCACGCTCGTCCCTCAGGTGCACTTCATAGGCGAGGCTCGCCGCCCTCAGGAGACAACCGTTCGTACCCTGAGTAACGTAACACGTACCACATGCACAGTTTCATTCTCCAAATAAGAAATGCCCTTAGCGAAAAGGCTAAACTCACCCAAAGCAGACAGATCTTTTACTCTCACATTTGAAAGCACAGGTTCAGACTGGAAAAAGGATTTAAACCACCAGGTGGATTCTGCCACTTCAGGCAACCCTATCAAATAAAATTCATATTACTCCTTATTAAACAAAGTAGAGATTAAAAATAAAAAGAAATAATAAGAGTGACACTAAAGGAATAACTAAGTACCTTGCTGTGATTTGTCATCATCTATGAAGTTAACAGAATCAGAGCCCGTTAAAGAACTAACTGAAGAAATACTGGACTCTGTAGGAAACAAATGATATTAAACAAATAAATAACTAGCAACCAGACAAGCACATTCTCATCATTTACATACAAACACTCAAGGAGCCTGGTTTGAAATCATTCACTCCTGGCTTATGAATTCATGAATTAAAAATCTGATCAAATTACCAATCAATAGAAAGCTGCCCCATTAAGAAAATACTGTATGTTCCACTGATAAGATAAACTCATTTCCAAGGCAGGCAACTCTCTCTCTCTCCATGGATATGAATGTTGAATTTAAAATGTATTGTAAATGTTTTCAGATTCAAAAACTTAGAATGAGACCAAGAATAAATGTTGTACTACAGTAGAAATATTACATATGTATATGTTTAAAGTTCTACAAAAGTCATAAAATCTAGAAATTAAGGAATTATTTTAAAAGAGCAAGTATTTTGTCTTATTAGACTTGTATTTAAAACCTATGTCTCTTATAATATCAGAATATGAAAATAACTCATAGATAAATAGCACCAGTAAATGAGCATAGTTTAAACTTTTGGTACAATGAATAAATCAGTAGATGTTTCTGAGGCTTATATTATGAGCAACCCTTGAAAGAGGAGTCTTCTATGTGTTGTTACCATAGATACTCTTAATAACTACTAATTCAGTTCTAAAATGCTTATTTCATTTTAGGAAATTTCTCAATCTTCTCTAAGAAGCTACAATTTTCTATTTGGCTATGAATATGAACAGATGGATAGATTAATAAAAATAAAACTGGCCAGATAGAAGTTGGCTTATTCTCCATAAAAGAAGGTGGATATTAGAAAATTTTCGAAGCAAAATCATGCTATCTTTTCTTTTTTAAGGAGTTGAATAATGCTTTATGTAAAATTATTCATTTTTAGTGGATCTTACAGAATGCAAGGCACATAAAATTAAAATGTGATTATGAAACATAAGCTGATGTTCACTGACTTATAAGTGTCAGTGGCTTCATTGATATAACGTAGCTAGAACAAAAAGAAGCTCCTGTCAGCGCTGGGTCAGAGGGGTCCCTGCGGCTTCCTGATTTCTTCACTACCACCAATAGCTGTCTCCTTAAGCTCTGAATGTAACATGATACATAAGTCAACAATATCCACAAACAACACCTCAAATCATATTATCTAGAGATGTTCTCTATGATGATGCAACTTACTTCGATAATACTGATTTCTGGCTAGAAGGCAACCAATGGAAGGTACCGACGCCATGGCTTTACCCGTGAGAAAGCGCCCAGGAAGCTGTGAGCATCAATCTGAGAAACAGCAACAGGGAAAAGAGACGTTGATATGAATCACAGGGAGTTTCCTTTTCCTTTTCCCATGTGACTGTTACAAAGTATTATCATTTATCGTGTAATACATATCTGGTAAAAGGAATTTAAATGTTTATACAAAAGTTCAACCAAATATATTGCAATTAAAACATACAATTAAGTAGTACATTTGGTTGAAAAAGTAAGAACTACACGTCCAACTATAAACAATTCACAGAACTTATTCCATCTAAAACAGACCTAGAGGTCAGAGAAAAAGTGTGAACTCAGCCATAAGGCAGTCACTCACCTATTTGTTTTCTTTAGTTCTTCTAAAATGAATGTGGTTCTAAAGTTTCTTCAGAAAACACATGCTTTGAAAGAATCAGTTCTTAGTGAGTGAAGAGAGTCTGCATCACCCACACAGGCCCAGACGCAGGCTGCAGTGACTATGCATGACCGGGGACCCCAGAGCACACATTATATTTAGAAGCCCCGGGCTGGCTGGAACCTGAGCTGCGGGTGACTCGGGGTGAGGTGGGCACACAGCCAGTCAGAGGCAGCAAGCAAACACTCTCTGCATGTCTGCCCTCCAGACGGCCAAAGGCCCTCAGAACGCAGCAGCCTGCCAAGTGCGGCTGCAGTCAGCAGGGCAGGACGTGGCCCTATGCTCTTTTGGACTCAGCTTCTTTAATATTACAACCGCTGATGACTAAAGAGAGGGAGGTGGTACCCAAGTGTCTCCTCAGCCTTTGATACAGTCACACACTCCACCTGCAGCACCACGCTGGGCACGTGTGGGATACAAGGACAGCCTGTTATCTGGCTGGGGAGGCTGAACATACCCGTCCACAGACACAGGGAGGCAAGGCAGAGTCCCACAGTCAAAGGAGAGCAAGAAAGAACTCGAGGGAACATTGCAGTCTTCCTGGAAGAGGGACACAGTCAGTAGAACTTGATGGACAGTGAGTTAGAAATTCTAGCAGGAATGACAAGAGACAGATGGAAACCATGGGTAATAAGAGGTTATTGATGACATTGTATCAATGTCATTCATTGATACAAAAGCTAAGTTTCATTCTGATTTTAGTAACATTTTTTGGATCCATTACTTCGCCCTTTCACAGACTCAGCTGACTTATGGATCAAACTGTGGATCCCTTTACGTTGAGCGGCAATTGCAACTATTGCTGATTCAATTTGTTCACTGGCTATTGGTTATGTGTGGCTTATGTATTCTTAACACAATTTTTGTAGTGTATACATTGCTATAAAATATTCATGTGGGCTAGGTTTTCAAATATATTCAAAACATTTACTGTAGTATGCCATCATGGCTTTTTAAAATATTACTCCAGACATGGGACCAAAAGATAGCTACATGATCCCACTTACATGTGGAATCTACAAAAGTGAGAAGAGTGATTACCCGAAGCAGGGAGCTGGGGGAGTCGGGAGGTGTTGGCTAAGGATACAAAGCTGCAGTTGTGTGGGATGAATACATCTAGAGATGTAATGTACAGCAGTTTCGCGGCTAATACTATTTTACTGCATACTGGAAACTTTCCAAGAGAGTAGATTTCAGGTGCTCTTACACACACACACACACACACACACACACACACACACCCCACACACACAAAATAAAAGAACTATATGATATGGGTGTGTTAATTTGCTTGAGTGTGGCAATCATTTTAGCACATTTAGGTATTTCTAAATGTCATGTCATGTTGTACATCTTAATTATACACAATTAAATAAAAAACAAAACAGACAGTAAATATCTACTTCACCTTACCCTCCTTCCTTTATGTTGCTAACGTCAATTATTTAGGCCATTCTTTCTCTGTTTTAATAATTAGATTTGCTACAGTTTCCTTTATTAACGCCACATTTTTTCAAAGAAATATTTGATCCTCTCTTGTCTCTTGATTTTCTTTCTTTATTTTCTGTCATGCTTGTATTCTTCTTCATTTTACTTACTCCAAAATTACACTTCTTGTCATTTATTCCAAAATATTTTATAACTGCCATTATGATATTTCTTGAGCGTTTAGGAATGCTTTCTCTTTTCCAAAAGTGTAGGATATTTTTTAGCTTTTAAATTCAAGGGTACATGTGCAGGTTTGTTATATAGGTAATGTGTTGTGGGTTTGCTGGACAGATTATTTCATCACCCAGGTACTGAGCTGAGTACCCATTAGTTATTACCCTGATCCTCTCCCTCCTCCCACCCTCCATACTCCAATGAACGTCAGGGTCTGTTGTGCCCCTCAATGTGTCCATGTGTTTTCGTTAATTAGCTCCCACTTTTAAGTGAGAACATGTGGTATTTGGTTTTCTCTTTCTGTGTTAGTTTGCTAAGGATAATGGCCTCCAGCTCCATTTGTGTTCCTGTAAAGGACATTATCTCATTCTTTCTTAGGGCTGCGTAGTATTCTATGGTGACTGTGTACCACGTTTTCTTTATCTAGTCTACCATCGATGGGCATCTTGGTTGATTCCATGTCATTGCTATTGTGAATGGTGCTGCAATGAACATACATGTGCATGTGTCTTTATGTTACAATTTATATTCCTTTGGGCATTATCCACTAATGGGATTGCTGGGTCAAATGATAGTTCTGTTTTTAGGTCTTTCGGGAAGTTCCACACTGTTTCCCACCACGGTTGAACTAATTTACACTCCCACCAACAGTGTATAAGCATTCCTTTTTCTCTGCAAACTTGCCAGCACCTGCTATTTTTTGACTAAGTGTAAGATGTTTAAAGCTATCTTTTAATTGATGATTTCTAAATCTTCTGCCTTGTCAGAAATTATGAGATGATTTCTGATTTTTACTCATTTTTGAAATAGTCTATGGAGGTGTCTTTCTGTGCACTTCAGAATAATAAATATTCTTTATTTACTGCATACTGCTGTTATTGTAGATATGTTTGCCAGATTGCATTACATAACTTTTTAAAGCAAATAATTCTTATACTTACCAATGTGTTACTGCTTGATCTACCAGTTTCCCGTATGAGTACCTCATCTAATTATGCCAATTTTTGTTTTATGAATTTTGAAGCTTTGGGATAGAATCACGCAATGATCACGATTATATTATCTGAGTGGATATTTGCCTTTGTCTTCTTTTATCACTACTGACGTTTTACGTTTGTGTTGTTTGTTTAATTTGTCTAATATTAATATTGTAGCACCAGCTTCTCCTCTAAGTAATCAGAAAGTCTATCCTTTTGAATCCCTTAATTTTCAGCTTGCTGTTCTCTCTGTTTTAACAATCACTTATAAGTATCCTTTAACCGTATTTTTTCCTAATCGTATCTGGTTTTCAAAATTTTTGAGTTTAGCCCACTAACATGTATTGGAATTACTCATATACTTGAACTTCAGATGTTGAGATCTTCCTACATAATTTTTGTGTCTCAGCCACATACATGCATGTGTATGCTTTAAAACTTTAACTGTAAATTTAGATAGTTTAAACATGATTGTCCTGCATTCTGACTGAATACTACAGTGTTTCTTCCAATTTACCACTTCTCTTTTTACCTATGTCCTACCTAAAATTTAACTTGTATGTATATACAAGTTATGTATATACATACATGCATAGATACATGTGAACATGTATGTAAATATTTACCTATTTGAATTTTATTGCTTTATTTCTTCCCTGTTTTGCATAATTCTTTTATTTGTTTCTCTGATCAACCTTAATATGGTTATTATGAAGTCTTGGTTGAAACCCTCTATGAAATTAGCTTCATTCCATATGCATTCTGTCACAATTGTGACTCTATTGACTGGCTTTCTTAGCAAGAGATTTCTTTGTAGGTTTTGGCTGTTGGTTTGAGGCTCGAGCGTTCTCTGAACTCTCCCTCAGCCTAGGCCACCCACCTCTCCTGGCTAATGGTATCATGGTGTTCACGTCCCATTCTCACCTGACCCTAGATTTGTAACTCTGAGTTATAACACTACTCACATTTTATTAAGTTATTTATTTCTTTCACATATTAAATTGTGAGCAGGTCAAAGACAGAAGTACCCCTATTCATTTCAGCTTCAGCAATGCCCAGCACAAAACCTGACAAATATGGTAGTTTACCCTCTAAAAATGGAATAAAACCAATGCATTCCTTCTTTGCCTGGTAATAAGGGTCACATCCTTGGCTAATAATAAAAATGTCATAACAGGGCCTAGATTTAAATGCTACAAATGACACAGAGTAATTTTTACGTGGATCGCTGATTCATGAGTTTTCTTTTTTAATATCCAAGTACTAAAATTAATCACAATCACATTCTGAGTGAGTCTTTTGTCCTAGAATTGAGGGTGCTAACATTTTTATTTGGTGATGACAAGATGAGAGTGACTGTCTGATTCCAATAACATGCTGAAAACCAGCAGGGAAGATGGAGCTGTCCCCTGCAAACTCCTCTGTTCAGACAAGTTGTAATATGTGCCTTACTGACGCCTCTTAAAGGGTTGAGAAACGGTTCAAAAAGACTAAGTTCTAATTAGTCAACTGCCACCGTTCTGAAGGATGATCTGTTTATCACATGTAAGATACTATTACTGTGCTAACCTACCCTGTGTTAGCCAGACAGACTCCATCTTGCTGAGAGTCAGACAGACTCCATCTTAACCTCCACCTCACCCCTCCTGCCATTTCTCCTTTGAGTGCATATCTGGGTCTTGTTCCTGTGCTGGGTCATGTTGTGCTTAGAACCATAGAAACATATAACTGTTGTAACCATATCCTGCTTGACAAGCCCACTTGCTATTGTGAATACCCCCTTGATTAATTGTATGGAAAGTATCGAATGCCCCCCAACCCTGGTAATTAGCAATCATGGGAACTGCTTGTGTATACCCTCCTTAGTTAATCAACAATCACGGAGCCTCCTGCCTCCTAGTTACCAGTCTCCTCCCCTAACTTGCTTATTCTGCTTCTGTAAAATTCCTCTTTGCCCCCTTATGCTGAACAACATGTAAAAGGAAATCAAACCCCTTCCTCGAGCCTGAGAGATTTTGAGCATGAGCTGACTTTCAGTCACCAGCAATAAAGGACTCACAGCAGATTTCAGAGTGTGGTGCTTTCCTAACTCACTCGGATGTAACAACTCTTTCTAACTTTATTGACATTGGATGCAGTAGTAAATAGATACCAAATTGCTGTTTTCTGGAGCATGGAAACCCATGAGAAGAGCAATGACTAAGCTTGCTGACAACTCACCATGACCCTGTGTGGTCACAGACTGCTGGCCAACTGTGCAGTATGAGAGGATCAGTATCTGACTCTCCTGGAAAACTTGAACTGTCTAGATCTCATTCCAATCTACGGTTATAAAATATCTGAGTGTCCCTCCAAGATGCCGAGATTTTAAGTGTGTCATGACAGTCAGGCCAATAAATGTGCTATATTAACCATAGTAGTCACGCGGAAGAGGTAATGCTCAAATGAGTATGTGATTTTCAATGGACCACTAAACAGCCAGGGTGTTAGGAGGCAGATTTGGGGTGCCCACTAGATTTAGTGTGCCCTATAAAGACATGACCATCTGCATTAAAACACTGTTTCATTTCGTAATTATTGTGGAAAAGGTTGCCAACAAGTAGTTATTGACTGTCTCTGGGACTCTGCAAGTGATATATGACAGAGGAAAAATAATATCTAACTTTATTTGAAATTCATTTCAGTTCCAATATATATATTTCCATTGTTTGATTAAATTTTATATTTCTCTGAATTGTCTATAGTCTATCTGTTGTCATGATTTTACACAACAGAAACCAGTCTTATCTAAAATCAGGAAACAATGTATTGGAAGAATGGTGTTCAGTTCATATAATCATTAGGAAGCATAGAGCAGTGGTCTCTCATGAGCAGGATTCTACAGAAAAGATCCTAGGAGCTTACAGGGGGTCGTCTGGACCATGAATCACCAGAGCCAGGACACGGGAGGAGGTGCACCCAAACCGCTTCCCACGGCACTGGAGCTAAAATTGTTAACAGCCACACATCCCAAGGGCCGGGCTGTGGGCTCTTCTAGACAGCCTCTAAAAAGCGGCACCCTAAACCCAGTGGGCACCCCAAATCTGCCTCCTAATACGCTAGCTGTTTAGTGATCCACTGAGAAAGTTTTTCTTATCTAGAAGAAGGGAGCACAGGACAATGTAATATTAAAGTGTGTTCTCCAGAAAATTCTGGCCCTCCTGCTTCTTGGGGGACGAGAGACTGGGGCTCGGGGTGCCCTCTCTTACTGACCTCTGGCTCACACGCTTTGCCAACAAATCCTGTTTTTCAACCCATACTGTGTGATATTGTAAACTCTGTCCTGAGAGGTATTGCACTTTTGGGAGCCACTCAGGAAAAAAGCAGGCTAAGCAAAGAAGCACCTGCTTAAGTCACACCACAGGCAGAAGACGGTGAGGGTCCTGCTGTCAGCTGCAATGAAGCCACCAACACAGAGCCCCCAGCGGGCTGGAACTTAGCAGCTAACCCTAGGCCAGGCGACTGCGAGCAGCTTCATGGAGATAGAGAAAATATGTATCCTTGTAGAAAAAATTGCGTTCTTTCAGTATCTATTCTCTTCTTTCGTTTTTAACATTTATTGGGCATTATCTACCCAATTAGGCAACCCATTTCTCAGCCTCCCTTGCAGCAGAGAATATGTCTGCGCCAGTGAACTGTGAGAAGCATGTGGTTCATCTTCAAGGTCATCTCCTTAGAGAGCAAGCCACTTGGCATGGACTTCTTTTTGGTTTACTAGGTGGAAAGTGTTACTAACCAAAACCATCTTACCAGAAGCCACACTGTGAGAATAGCTTTCCCACCTCAGGCCTAGTACCAGAGAATGAAATACAGTTCTCTTTCTAGACTGTATAATCCTCTTGTTGTTATGAGAGATTAGCTTGCATTCTGGCCATTAAAGGCAAGTTGGACTTCAATAGGGAGAGATGCAGAGTGTTAGATTCCCCCCAAAACAGAACAGGTCTTCAGATGCTGGGCTGCAAAGGAGTGAAGGCTGATGTCACCAGAATGCTGTATTCTCCCTGATCCTAAAACATATCTTTTGCTCTGCTAAGCAGCTCCAGCCATTTCCTTCCACTTGAACGTGGTAGCCTCATTCCCACCACATGCCAGAGCTTACACTGTTTACCCAACTTACAGGTCTTTCTCTTTTGCCCTTTTCTTGAACCCCTTAAGGCAAAAGAGAATTAAGTTCAATGACTTCTCGATTCATATCTGTACTACTATTGGATGGAATAATGAGTCAGTTGCCCATCATGCAAATATACAAACAGTAAAAAACAAATTAATCTGTTTTCATCTTCTCTCCTCTGCCCTGCCTTCTCCCTGCCCGGCTGCCAAATAGTAATTGTACTATAAAAACAACTTTGATCAATTATTTCAAGCCCTGGTCTAGATTCTTGAGGCTTGCTCCATAGGCATCCTTGACACCATCTAGAAAGCCACAGAGCAGCTGAGTGATATCTCTGGTAGTTAAATCTACGAGTAGCAACAAGATCTTTCCACCTCGGCCTCAGTGTTAACTCATGAACTGGGGAGAGGCGAGTTCCCCTTCCTGGTGCAAAGACCATTCCTCAGTATATTCTCCCTTTAGGATCCCCTGAGCTGCACTTGTATTTTTTTTTCCCCAATACTGGTACACTTCCTCCTTCCTGTGGTAAAGCATCTAAATGAACATAACTGGCTCAAGCCACATCTGTGTTTCTGCCTTGCAAATCCTACACCCGCTGAGTTGGATAATTACTCTGAGTAACTGTCAATATACTGATAGTTTGGAAGCCTATGAAACAGTTTTTGAACATGAACACACTTTATTGTCTAGCAGACATTCCACAGTATCAATAAGAGCACAGAATTGTCTGATTCTTTTTGTTTAAATTTTGATATCTCTTAATGTCAGAGCAATATCTTAAACACCATTTCCCACCAATCTATATTATTCCCATTTCCCCACAAATTCCCATTCTCAATATGAGGAGTCTGCTTATTTTGATATGCCTCAGATCCTCGTCTATGAACTGCAGAGTGCCTCTGATTATCCTACTGTAGGAACTTCAGGCTCTGTTACCTAGAAGACAGACAAATTTGCCCAGTTTTACTGAAGACTTTTCTTGGGGAAAAAATGATGAAAGAGAGTAAGGAAGGCAGGGCTGAGCAGTGAGAGATGCTGAACGGCAGGGAGCGGGCCTCGGTGGGCTTGCCCTGGAGGGAAACCCTGGCGGCACTGCCAGGCCCCACAGCCTGCCCTTACATTGCTTGAATCCACTGGCTTTGGATAGTAAGTTCACCTGTCTGGGAGCATCTCTTCAGGGGCTCAGATCGGTTCTTTTTCTGGGAAAACTCATACAAGGAAGGTTAGTAGGATGAAGTTGAATTCCTGCCACTGCAGAGGACTTGAGGTCACCGTGACTCCCCCGCTCTCCGGCCTGTGTTTCCTTACCAGCACCTCTTCTGAAACAAATGATTTACCTGGAGGACTGACCCGTATCTTCATCCTTGAACTTTCTGAACCACTGATCATCACAGCCTTCGTAAGCTATGGGTGTACGTGGGAAAGGTGCAGTTCCACGAAAGTCCTGTTCCTATGGCTCGCCCTTGGCTGCTCCTGGGAAGGAACCTCTGGAATCTTTTGTCCCATAGGAGTGTTTTTGCATTCCTGAGGTGTCAAGCCACACGGTACCAATTGTCTGGATAGTTTATACCAACGTGTGCTCCATGGTGATTTGGTGCTTCAGGAACAGAAGCAAGTCATACGAGTGCTCCATGCCAGCACGACTGACCTCCATAAAGACCTTGGGCTCTGAGGTTCAGGTGCACTGTCCTAATGGGGAGCATTTTGTACATGTCACACATTTTTGCTGGAAAGTTTCAGTGTGTCCCATGTGACAGCCCCGGGAAGGAAAACCTAGAATTTTGTGGGACCTGATTTTCTCCAGACTTCCCTCCAACCAGGTAGACGTTGGAAGTCCATCATCATCTATTGGATCCAGCTGGTTTTTATAGAGGCCGGGTAGTTTAATTAAATAGCAACCACCACTCATGCATTCTTTATATATATATATTTAAAAAAATTTTTTTTGAGATAGGGTCTCCCTCTGACACCCAGGCTGGAGTGCAGTGGTGCCATCTCGGCTCACTGCAACCTCCACCTCCTGGGCTCCAGGGATCCTCTTGCCTCAGTCCCGCAAGTAGGGGATTACAGGCACACGCCACCATGCCTGGCTAATTTGTGTATTTTTTTGTAGAGACAGGGTTTTATTATGTTGCAGGCTGGTCTCGATCTCCTGCGTTCAGGAGATCCACCCACCACAGCCTCCCAAAGTGCTGGAACCACAGGCATAAGCCACCACATCCAGCCCATTCTTTATATCTTAGTAGTACCAATATCAGCCATTTTCCCCAGGACGCAACTTTCAAAACATTTACTATCTTGGCTATGACATGGGGCAGGAGGAAGGGCAGGGAGAAGTTCTGGAAGCTTGCCCCAAGCCTTGCCTGCTACATCACTCCTTCACCACAAGACAGTGGCCAACATGATGGTTCTGTCAGCCACGGATTGTGCCCATGTGAATTTTACATTTGCGGACCAGGGAGCTGGCCGTTAGGTTCGGTGTACAGAGTAAGAGTAAACCAGACCTGGGTCAGGGCTCTGACACATACCGCCCTAACAAGCATGTCATGATGACATTTCTGACCCCTGAGAATCCATTTCAACATAGTTCTTTTGAGAAGTCCTCAAGATGTCATGTACTTCAATTCCACAGTGCATGCACCTCTTAGATCCCTCTGTGGAAGAACTAGGGTAAAGATTTTCAGATGTGCTTCCCATGGTGTTACAGGATTGCTACTTGTGGGAACCTAGCCCTCCTTCAGTCCGTAAGTTCTGGATCTGAAAAGTGTCTAAGATCCAGACACCAGGCCAGAGATCATGAATATTTATTGATGCAGCTGCCCTCAAAATCCTTGACTGTATTTTTATTGTCCAAATGAAGCAATGCTCTTGAGGCTGCTGGCCCGTCCTGGCCCTGGGAACACCGTGTCTATCAGCCAGCTCCCTGTGTGCAGGGCATCCTGTGCTGCCATCCTGACCTTACCACTCATGGCAATTGCATCACCAGCTTCTGATGATCGAGTGCCGCCAGCTAGCCTCTTTTGACGGATCTTGTCATTCCCGTTGTAAGTGGGAGTTCCTACTCTATAACAGCACCTCCTTTTCTCAGTTCTGAAAAATAGAAAAAAAAAAAAGCCTCACTGATTTTCTCCGTGAAACTGGTGCTTCTCTCTCCGATGTGCTCCTTTTCATTTTGGGAAAACAGTGTTCCCTGTGAAACGCAGCCAGCTGGGTTTTCTGGCCTTAAGTAGGACACCCGCTCCAGCATGCACATGGCTCTGAGGTTCTGGTTTTTCACCCTTTCATCAACCACCATCTTGCCCTGGAGGGAAAGCCCTCCAGCAATTCAGAAATTTCTGTTTCACTTTGTATGGGCTATTGTTACTTCCAAGAACTATCCTCACAACATAGCGGTTTCACATGCTGGGCTTGCCAGGGTGTTAGATGCCATATCATGGAAAAATCACCCTCTTCAAAAAATTCTTCCTTACCCCTTATGTCTGGCACTCCTTGAGCCAGCTCCCTAAGGAACCAGTTCTGTTTGCATTCGCCCATGTGCATGTTAGCTGAGCCCTGCTGCTCCTTTAGGGTAGACTCCCTTTCCTACATTAGTGGGCCGGCACTCCTTAGTAAGCTAATGTAACTCAAGCAGGTTACTTGTCCAGTGGTCAGGTTAGAACATAAGTGTCGATCCAGCAAGGACATGTGGTACATCATTTTAAGCAAGGAAAGAGCCCTGATTTTAAAAGAAAGGAGTTGGCCATCTCTGTAGTCATAGAGGGTTTGGGACGATCTTGTCATTCATAACATGTTAGTGCATTGACTTAAATGTCCCCATCACAAATCTCAGTGTCTGATTTTCTTTCCAGAGGGGCCCTGCCCTTGAAGAAGCAGACTCTGAGCTTCTCATAATTCAGCCTGAGGCTTACCCCTCAGCTTGTTTTGCCATTTAGCCACAGATCCCTTTACCTGCTGCCAAGGAGCCATCTGACTTTCTCCTTCTCCTCTGGCAGATTTTCTGCAGTGAATTGGCAACAGCCAGCAACAATCAGCTCATCCCACAGCCCTGCGATTGCTGTGTCCCCAGACCCTCTGCAACACCGGAGATGGTGCAACCACTGGGGCAGCACTCCCACCCTCGCACCTTCCAGTTATCATCTGCAGACCTTGGGAAATTGCCCCGTTTGTTTGCTAAGGCAAATGTAATAAAATACGGCCAACTGGGGGGACTTAAACAAGAGACGTTTATTTCCCACAGTTCTGGAGGGAGAAGTCTCAGATCAAGTGTCCACAGGGTTGGTTTCTTCTACGGCTTTTCTCCTGGGCTCATAGTCTTCTCTCTGTGTCCAAATTCCCTCTTCTTATGAGGATACCTCATAAGAAGGCCCACCCTAATAACCTCATTTTAACTTAATTACCTGTTTGAAACCCTATCTTCAAATCCAGTCCTATTATAAGGTTAAGACATCAAGATCTGAGTTTTGGGGAACACGGTATAGCCCATGCCATCCTGCGTGAGCTTGCCAAAAGATGATGGGTCCCCACCTGTTGCCCATGACAGGGTCCACATTGCCAGCCAACTGAAGGGTGATCAGCTCCAAAAGCTCAACCCTACTGCTAAGAGAGTTTTGGTCTCTCACTGGGCAACCTGAGCTCTAGGTGAGGGGAGTTTACTGAGGCATGAGGGAGAGAGTCCTTGAGCATCACCTCTCTTCTCAATTACATCTTGATATCACTCAGACAATTTACCAGTTATAAGTAAGTTTCAAACACAAAATGTATGCTAAGGAGAAAAAAAGTTTGTTTTTGAACATGAATTATCCATTTTATAAAATATCTTCCATTACATCAATTTTGAGTTAGTTTTCTTTACCCATGAATGCATTGCAATTTTTGAAGATAATATCCATATTTGCTGACATAAAATTTCACACATCCAGTCATTTTTTCTGCTGATCCTTTAGCTAAACTTATACAAAACAATTTCCTAGTCAGAATTAAAAACAGAGATGGGCCAGATGTGGTGGCTCACGCCTTAATCCCAGCCCTTTGGGAGGCTGAGGCGGGCGGATCATCTAAGTTTGGGAATTAGAGACCAGCTTGACCAACATAGAGAAACGTCATCTCTGCTAAAAATACAAAATTAGCTGGGCGTGATGGCACATGCCTGTAATCCCAGCTACTAGGGAGGCTGAGGCAAGAGAATCGCTTGAAGCCGGGAGGCGGAGGTTGCAGTGAGCTGAGATTGCACTACTGCACTCCAGCCTGGGCAACAAGAGTGAAACTCCATCACAAAAACAAACAAACAAAAAAACAGCGATGCAATAAGCTTCAGAGGCTGAGGCAGGAGACGCCTTTTTAATAACAAAGGGATAATTATCAAAGAGCCCAAATCAACACAACATGTTGAAAGCATTAAATTATATATTATTTATTTAAAATAAAATTTTTAAATCTGAGACCTACACATACAATATAGTTATCTATTTCACTCTATCCCTAACTGAGGACATGATGTTCAACACGGTGTTCTTTCATTTCCCTCCTATTTTTTCTTTCTTATGGACATAAACACTGCTAAATTTTCAGATGAAGTACAATATTAACTTTTATCACATGATCCAAAGCTCAAAATGGATTTTGAACTTCAACCGAGGGGGCAATATATCTTTATAAGTTTCATCCCAATAAAGATAAAAAAGACAACAAAATAAAACATTACCTTGGCTAAATCTTCCCAAGCTGTTGCCAGAAATTGTGGGAAACTCACTGGTATTGCAAATACATTATAACATAATAAGATAGTTTTATGTAACCAAGATCAGTAGTTGAAGGTGATTTATGTATAGCTAACCATAGCAAGACACAAGCAATTAATGTTATGTTAATCATAGACAATTTTCTAAAGTATTATTACTATATATATTCAAGCATATATACTCAATCACAAAAACATGCAAAGAGGTATGGAATTTTAGGTAATTACACAGTAAGTGTTTGCAAAACAACAGTTTGCTTTCCATCTAGAGGAAATATTGCTAAAACATTTGCCAAAGGCAGAATTGCCTCAAAATAAGACTTATTCAGAGACTAAGCCTTATTCCCCTGGTGACCTCATTCCCTACCATGGCCAAGATCACTCTAGCGTTATCCCTCCTTAATTTAGGGCCTCAGATATTGTGTTTTACCTCCGTTAACACACTAACCTCCTCACCCAAGACCACACCACACCACATAGAATATATCTGGATGTAGGTCTGGAAATAGGTTAGCATATAATATTATAGAGCAAGTGTTAGAATCAAAGAGCTCAAACAGGAGATAAAGCCTGTTGTCTGCACTGCTTCCATTCAAGCTAAAGTGGGGTGCCACGGACGACACGGTTCTCAGGGAACATGTCTATTTCTTTCTTTCTTTCTTTCTTTCTTTGAAACAGAGTCTCACTCTGTCACCCAGGCTGGAGTGCAGTGGTGTGATCTTGGCTCACTGCAACCTCCGCCTCCTGGGTACAAGCAAACCTCGGCCTAAAGAAAGAAAGAAAGAAAGAAAGAAATAGACATGTTCCCTGAGAACCGTGTCGTCCGCCGCCCCCCCCGGGCTAATTTTTTTTTTTTTTTTTTTTTTGCATTTTTAGTAGAGACGGGTTTTACCATGTTGGCCAGGCTGGTCTTGAACTCCTGACTCAGGTTTCACCCACCTCAGCCTCCCAAAGTTCTGGAATTACAGGCGTGAGCCACTGCACCCAGCCGAATGTGTCCATTTCCAGGAAAGCTAGCCAGAACAGAGGCTGTTCAGTCAGCAGTTAGAGACCACTCTGTGCAATATACCATCCCAAGCACTAGTGCGGAGGCATATATCCCTGTCATTAGGATGTTTATAGTCCTGTCGGTGGAGATAATTTTATTAACAGACAGCCAAAAAGAAGAACCTTAGCATGGCATCGAAGTGGGTGGAGGTGGCACTCAGCACGCTGAGCAGATGTACAACGACAGCCAAGCATCAAGCCAATTAAGCAAATTTCTAGAAAATGGAGAATTTTGAGGTCAAGATTTCTTTAAGACTCTATTAAATAAAGAAACCAGTTGTCTTTCCTATCTGGCTCCTTCTTTCTTGATGAAACTGTAAAACTTTCTAGCTGAAGTAACTTTTTAAATACCCCACTGCAAGCAATGTGCTCACTGTAAAATATTGAGCTAAGCAAAATAGAGTGCTTCAATCCCTGTCATATTAGCATTCAAAATGCATTTAAGCTGTAATTAAAACACATTTTTCCTTGAATGCACATTTAATATGCACAGCAAGATTGATTAAATACGTCCAGCAAGCTGATCTTTTACTTTTTGGTCTCCAAGATGGCACACGCATTGATTCAGTTCCCCACTTGGGATTCTTTCACTGTCTTCATCCCTCATATATTCCAAGGGAGGGCCCCCCAGCAGAAGCAGAATGCCTAAACACAGAAATGCAGACACAAATCACAGAACTGCACATTGTAATATATGGTGCATACTATACCATTTAGTTATCAATTGTTAATCTTTTTAGTAAGGCTGTTTTATTTCACAGAATGGGGAAGAAATGTAACCTCGAGATTAGGATTGAGAGTTGGGAATCAGAAGCTACAGGTCTAACTTCGCTTTGAACTAGTCACATAAACCAAGACAAATTTCCTTGTATTGAATTCCACAATGGATAATTTTTACTGATATTGTTGATGAGGGCTAATAAAATACAGCAGGTGCTACTTCAAGTCTGGATTTTGTCTGAATGTGCTGGGGTGAGGAAAACAGCATTTATCTCCCCTGCGTCTTCATTTTTTTCTTTTAAAAATAGTGCTATTCACGTATATTCATTGCAGCACTATTTACAATAGCAAAGACCTGGAACCAACCCAACGCCCATTGATGATAGACTGGACAGGGAAAATGTGGCACATATACACCATAGAATGCTATGCAGCCATAAAAAATGATGAGTTCATGTCCTTCATAGGGACATGGATGAATCTGGAAACCATCATTCTCAGCAAACGGACACAAGTACAGAAAACCAAACACCACATGTTCTCACTCATAGGTGGGTGCTGAACAATGAGAACACATGGACACAGGGAGGGGTCCCCTCCCTATGTCCATGTGTTCTCATTGTTCAGCACCCACCTATGAGTGAGAACACATGGACACAGGGAGGGGAGCATCACACACTGGGGTTTGTTGGTGGGGGTTAGGGGAGGGACAGCAGGGGGTGGGGAGGTTGAGGAGGGATAACATGGGGAGAAATGCCAGATATAGGGGACAGGGGGATGGAGGCAGCAAACACCTTGCCATGTGAGTACCTATGCAACAATCCCCCATGATCTGCACATGTATTGCAGAACCTAAAGTATAATAAAAAAAAAAAAGCATTATTAAAATTTAAGTGTTCTTCAAAATTTTATATATAGTAAGCTTTAAATTATTGTACGCATTGTACCTCTTGTTACCAATTTAACCAAATTAGTGTTCTTCTTTTACTTTTCAGTTAATCTCGAACTGTACATTAGACATCTGTGAAAGATCAGGAGCTACGTTCAGCCTTTTTTAGCAAAACCATGTGGAGACTTGTCTATTGGAGTTGAGTCATCAGAGTATGTGATCATATTAGGGGACTTGAAGGGCTTCCTTCAGTGAACTTCATTAAAACTAACCTCCCTTGATCATAAAATTCACTTTGGCTCTGTAGCAGCATTTCTTGGTGAGTGTAGGCCTTTTGTGAAGTGTCTTTGAAGTTACCACTAAAATAGCTTTGATCTGAGATTTTACGTAGAATTGCTCCTGGAAATAGCACACCTTTTTGTAGTGCTTTATGCTATCAACTCATACAGAGGCTGCAAACTCACTCATATTATTTTGTAAAATGTAATCTTTAATTCATTTAAAGTAACTATAACAGAATTCACTTTTTCATATCTAATGGGAATATGGTGAAAGAGTTTATTTTAACTTTTAATTAATTTAATTTTCCATATGAGAGATAAAGTGCTTACGTTTGTTTGTTTGAGGCAGAGTCTCGCTCTGTCGCCTAGGCTGAGTGCAGTGGCTCTATCTGGGCTCACTGCAACCTCCATCTCCCAGGTTCAAGTGATTCTCTTGCCTCAGCCTCCCGAGTACCTGGGATTACAGGTGCCCACCACCATGCCTGGCTAATTTTTGTATTTTTAGTAGAGACAGGGTTTCACCATGTTGGACAGGCTGGTCTGGAATTCCTGGCCTCATGACCACCCTCCTCGGCCTCCCAAAGTGCTGGGATTACAGGCATGAGCCACCGTGGGCTTATGGTTTTTTAAGAGGAAGATAAAGGGTAGCTCATTGTCCAAAATTCACGAGTCTTCATTCAGACTAATAAAAAATGTTGATAAATATTTCATCAAAAACTGAAATCATAAAATGCAACACTTTGTAATTGTTTCAAGAGCCACAGTAATGTGCCTTCACTAAAACAGTGCATATGTTGGCAAGCCTTTTTTAGTCTGTTATTTTGGGAACAGTACTAAGGGCTCAACAACTTGCACGTATGTCACAATCTTTCAAAAAATTTGAGGAAAGAACACAAAGTTTGTATATCCAGTTTGCAAGAATAATCACCAAGTGACTTCAAGTCCAGAAACAATACTGGGGGGTTTATTTTCTAATCTAGAAATGGGATATCTGTGCATCATCAATTGACACACCAGGATGAAATATTTTTCAAGGTGTGGTTCAAAGTAACAGCTATTTATATGAGTGGTTACTGTGTGTCTCGCACTACTGCTATTTTTATTTCCAAGAATTTTGTGGACTTAAAAAATACCAAAGGATAACTGAGTGTCATATTTCTATCTATCATAAAATGGAAAGTTAGGGATTGAAATGATTAGTGTGTTTTTGAATGTATATCTGGTGTCTATCATTTATAGATATTAGTTTTTATGGATATTGCTCTTCAAGCAGGGTGAAAGCCGATATACTTTGTAAATCCTTAATGCCCATTGGATATCTTGGCATACTCACTGAACAGACAGTGGTAACTCATCAATCCATTCATTCATTCAAAGACTTTTTTTGTGTGTGTACTACATACCAGGGCTTACTGTGATGTGAATACATAAAATTAACAAGAGAAACTTTTTGATCTAATGAACTCAAGCAAACTAATAAATTGTAATATCACTTCCAGTAAAGAAATATGCTACAAATAAAATAAAATAAACCAAAGAGAAAGAGTGTTAAGGGGACTGCTAATTTTGATACTGTCCTAAGAAACAGCATCTCTGAGGAGGGTGCATTTGGGCAGAGCCTGCAAAAAGGACTGAACTCAAGCATAAGATCAATGTGAGGAAAGTTCCAAACAAGAAGAGCAGCAAGTATGGGTTCTCTAAGGTACAGAAATGCTTGGAAACAGAAGAAAAGGCCATGAATTCAGCTGAGCGAGACAGAGAGAGGGAGGAGGCTAACAGAAAACGTACTCAGAGAAATGAGTAGAGAACAGCTCCTACTTGTAGAGACGGCAGGGATATGAATGAATTTTATTTTGAGCGTGATGGGAAGCTATATATGTGTTTTCAATAGAATCATGACAATCTGATTTTCATGGTTAAAAGATGTTTCTAGCTGTTCTGTGGAATAAGGATTCTGAAGTTATCAAAAGTGCAAGCAAGTAGAATTAGGAAGTTATTGCAATTCTCCGTGAGAGCAATAACAAGAAATTGAACAAAGAAGGTAGGGGTAGGGATCAAATTTTGTAACTTGGCTATAGAACTGACAAAATACCCTTATTAGCACTGGGAGGAAAGTACATTTGAAAAGCAAGAGTGACTCCTAGATTTTCCACCTGGGCACCTGGAAAAGGAGAGACTGACAGCAAATTGAATCTAGTGTCTTTCTTGTATGCCATGGATCTAGATGAAGGGTTTTACTTTGAACAGTCAAATCTGAAGTGCCTTATTAAACAATCAAATGGAGATGAAACAGCCACCTCAGACTCAGTACAGAGACCAGAGCTGTAGATGGAGATGCAAGTCCTGGTACTTATCATTCATAGATATTAATTTACTATTCATAGATATAAATTCTGGCTATTATCAGTGTAATATCATATTAAAACCAAAAGCCTAAAGGGATTGCCTGTTGGTATAGTACATAGAGACAAGCAAAGAACATAGAAGGTTGAGAACAGGGCATACCAACCTAACATTAGAAGTCAGGCAGAAGAATAAGAGCCAGGACAGGAAATGGGGTCTGAGCAGGTAGTGCAGTAGCAGAAACTATTATAAGTGTGGTGTCCAAGGTGCAAAGTGAGACAAAGGGGCAAGAAAGAGGACCTTGCAGTTGCTTCAGTGCAGAAACCACTGATGTGCAGTAGAGAGGCCACCTTTGTTAACTCTGATGGGAAGTCTAAATGAGGCATGGTGAGGGCTTTTAATAAGACTGCAGCAAAGGTGAGGGGCAGGAGGAAAATTTAAAATGAAGACTACCTAAAAAAGTGAGATCATAGAGCCCAGAAACCAACTGACCCACAGCCAAGGATGAAACAACAGTGCCATTCCCTAAGTAGAAAACACAGAGAAATATGCACGTTTTAGGAAAGCTCTGTGAGTTCAGTTTCAAACATATTGAGCTTGAGGTTTCTGAAGCATCATGGAGCTCAGCAGCGGCTGGAGACTGGCCTTAGCCAGAGTTAAAAACACACCGAAGATAGAGCTTTGAGGGGCATCAACATAAAAATTTAAAGAGTGTACAAGTATTGATCGACTTATGACCTATGCAACTTATGACCATTCGACTTTACGACCACAATCGCTAGTCATGACTGCTCCAGCGGCCAATAAAATGTTTCATACATGTTTATATATTTTGATATGTTTTGCAATTGGGAAAATGTTTCCTATGGTATTTTTTACACCTGTATTTTGTATTTTTGTATGCACCTGTATTTTGTAATTTTGTATGTTTTGCAAATATTAAACCAGTTGTACTGGTAATGCAGTGTTTTAAACCTGATGAATGTAAAAATAAGAAACAAAATGGTGTAGAAATGATACAAATGGCATAAAATGAACAAAGAAAATTCTGATATATAACAATAATGAAAGAAAATTATGATAAAATGTGACTTAAAGATTTTTATAACATCATTTCACAGTACTGTACATATAGCCTACTCAACTTACGACCAAATCGTGTTACAACCGGTCTGTCGGAACCAATCATGGTCGTAAGTCGAGCACTAGCTGTATTGGGCAGAGTGAGCCTGCCCTAGAAAATTAGAAGGGAGACAACTAAGAGAATATATTGACACATGTAAAATATGCCTTTTGAGTGATGATGCTGTTTCACATTTCCTCGTCTTAATCTTCCCCAAATTTTTCAATCTGGTTCCAAATCCGTGTATTAAGAACAGATGGCTATACCCTTAATTTTCTCCCATTGTCATCAAGAAGAAAGAAAAGTGAGCTCTATAAGAGTGTACATACACACACACATGCACAGACACACACACACACTCTCACACACACAGAGTTCACCCTTGAACAATGTGAAGTATCAGCCCCTGAGCAACCGGAAATCCACATACAACTTTTGACTCCCCAAAATTTAACTACTAATATCTTACGGTTGACCAATAACATAATCAATTAACACATATTTTTGTATATTTATTGTATCTCGTTTTCTTACAATAGAGCAAGCTAGAGAAAGAAAATGTTATTCAGAAAATCATAAGGAAGAGAAAATATATTTACTAAGCTTCAAATGGAAGTGAATCATCATAAAGTTCTTCATCTTTATCTTTTTCACACTGAGTAGGCTGGGGAGAAAAAGGAGGAGGAAGGGTTAGTCATGCTGTCTCAGAGTGGAAGAGGCAGAAGTAAATCCATATATATATGTGTTTGTGTGTGTGTGTGTGTACATATATGTATGCATACACTTTTTTTCTTCATAAACTATATTCTTTTAGGATGCAGACTTTCTGCAAATATTGATGAATTGGGGCATGATAGTAGAAAGAAGAGAGATTCTGAAGCAACCCAACCTGAGGTTGAATTCTGCTTCTCCCTCCTTTTTGCCGTGTAGCCTTTGGCAATTTACTTCATCTCCATAACTCAGATTTCTTATCTATGAAGGGAGGATAATGAAACGAACTCCACTAGGTTGTTGTAGATACTACATATAATAATGTTGGTAAAATTCCTACCACGGTGCTTGGTGCACAGATGCTTAATGGATATTAGTCTTTGATATGATTTGGCTAGATTAGAAAATAAACCCCCCAGTATTGTTTCTGGACTTGTTTTTGTCCCCACCAAATCTCAACTTGAATTGTATCTCCCAGAATTCCCAAATGTTCTGGGAGGAAACCAGGGTGAGGTAATTGAATAATGGGCCCAGTCTTTCCCATGCTATTCTTGTATTAGTAAATAAGTCTCATGAGATCCATCAGAGGTTTCCGCTTTTGCATCTTCCTCATTTTTCTCTTGCTGCCGCCATGTAAGAAGTGCCTTTCACCTCCCACTATGATTCTGAGGCCTCCCCAACCATGAGGAACTGTAAGTCCAATTATATCTCTTTTTGTTTCTAGTTTCTTGTTTGTCTTTATCAGCAGCATGAAAACGAACTAATACAGTCTTCTTCCAGTCCCTCCTGATGGTGTTTTAGAGACCTTCTATTTCAATAAAACCCAAGCTCAAGGAAATATCAGTTATGTTTTCAATCTTTTTAATAATTTAATAGATGTAATTAGGAAAAGTTGAAGTAACACATATCAATAGTTTTTCAATAGTTTTTGTCATTTAGAAATTTCATTACTTTTTATTGAGTTAAAATTTATATACGGTGAAATGCACAGACCTTACATGTATAGTTGGATGAGTTTTGATAAATACATATACCTGTGTAAGCACCATTCCAATCGAGATATATTTTTTCACACCTAGTCATGTCCTCATATGTCCTGATAATTGTGAGCATCTGTTCATGTGCTTATCGCCCATTCCCATATTTTGCAAATTGTCTATTCAAGCTTTTTTCCCATTTTTTTACTAGGTTGTTCATCTTTAATGATTTGCAGGAGACTTTGTTCATTGGATACATGTCCTCTCTACCATATGAATAAATTTCTTCCATCTGTGCATTGTCTTTTCATTTTCTTAATGATGTTTCTGATGAGCTGAGGTTTTTAATTTTAATAGAGGCCAATTAATAATCTTATTTAAATTTTAAATCTAGTGCTTTGGGTTTTTGCTAATAAATAATTGCCTACTCTGCAGTTGCAAAGGCTTTTTACTCCTTTTCATCTAGAGATTTCATAACTTTAGATTCATGTTTAGATGCATAATCCATCTAAAATTATTTTTGTACCAAGCATTAATTTTTAACAATGCTCTTTTATGTATTATAATGTATTCTGGAATTTTTTCAGTGTCACAATTTTAAATGTCTTATCATGTGATGAGATGAGGTTTATGATGAAGCATCCAAATGTTAGGTTTGTAATATAATCTCCCTTTTGAGCAAACAGATTTCTAATCCTACCTCATTGACTAGTTGTAAGCCAGTTGAAATGTGATTCAATTAAAAGATATGACACTTTCTGGAATAAAAACAGAAATCAATACTAAGCGGAACTATCAAAGCCACACAACTACATGAAAATTAAACAACTTGCTCCAGAAAGATGTTTGGGTGGAAAACAAAATTAAGGGAGAATTTAAAAAATTCTTAGAAACATGAAAACTGAGACATAACATACCAAGATCTACAGAATATAGCAAAACAATGTTAAAACAAAAGTTCAGCACTAAATCTCTATGTTAAGAAGCTAGAAAAACCTCAAATAAACAATCTAACATCCACCTAAAGGAACCGGAAGAGCAAAAACAAACTAATCCGAAAGCTATCAAAAGAAAAGAAATAACTAAAATCAGAGTCACACTAAATGAATTAAGACCCCAAAATACAGAAAACGGATCAGTAAAACAAGAAGTTGCTTCCTTGAAAGAATGAACAAGATTGCTGAACCTCTAGACAGACTAACGAAGAAAAAAGAGAGATGATCCAAATAAGCACCATGAAAGAGATAAAGGTGGCATTACAATAGATTCCACAGAAATATAGAAGATCTTCAGAGGCTGTTATGAACATTTCTATGTGCACAAACTAGAAAATCTAGAGGAAATTGATATGTTCCTAGAAACATACAAACTCCCAAGATTGAACTATAAAGAAAAAATTCTAAGTGGACCAAAAACAAATATGGAAATTAAATCAGTAATTTAAAAACCTACCAATAACCAAAAAGAAGCCCAAGGCAAGAAGGATTCATAGCCAAATTCTACCAGTCATACCAAGGAAGAGCTGGTACCAATCCTGCTGAAACTATTCTAAAAAATTGACAAGAAGAGATTCCTCCCTACCTCCTTCTATGAAAGCAATATCATCCTGATACAAAAATCTGGCAAAGATACACAACAACAACACGCCAGTATCCCTGACAAACAAAAATCCTCAACAAAATACTAGCAAACCAAATTCAGGAGCACATCAAAAGGTTAATTCACCATCAAGTAGTCTTTATTCTTGGGATTCAAAGTTGGTTCAACCTACACAAATTAATAAATGTGATGCACTACATTAACAGAATTTAAAAAAAAAAAAACAAATTATCATCTCAGTATATGCCAAGAAAGGCTTTTGATAAAATCCAAACAAATCTTCATGATAAAAACCCTCAACAAACTAGACATTGAAGGACTATGCTTCAAAATAATAAGAGCCATCGATGACAAACCAACAGCCAACATCATACTGAATGGGCAAATGCTTGAAGCATTCCTTTCAAAAACAGGAGCAAGACAAGGATGTCCACTCTCACAACTGCTATTCAACAAAGTATTAGAAGTCCTAGCCAGAGGAATCAGAAAAAGGGAAAAAATTAAAAGGATCCAAACTGGAAAAGAGGAAGTCAAATTATTCCTCTTTATTGATGTATGATTTTATACCTAGAAAACCCTAAATATTCTACTAAAAAAGCTCCCAGAACTGATGAACAACTTCAGTGAAGTTTTGGGCTATAAAATCAATGTACAAAAATCAGTGGCACTTCTATTCACCAAAAACTTTCAAACAGAGAGGCAAATCAAGAATGTAACCTCATTTATAATGGCCATGAAGAATAAAATACCTAGGAATACATCTAACCAAAGAGGTGAAAGATCTCTGCAAGTAGAGCTGCAAAACACTGCTGAATAAAAACAAATGTGACACAAAGAAGTGGAAACGCAGTCCATGTTCATGGATTACAAAAATCACTATCATTAAAATGGCCACACTGCCCAAAGCAATCTGCAGGTTCAATGGCATTTCTATTACACTACCTACATCATTTTTCACAGAATCAGAAAAAAAACTAAACTTCATATGGAAGCAAAAAAGAGACTGAATAGCCAAAGAAATCCTAAGCAAAAGAATAAAGCTGAAGGTATCTTATTACCTGATTTCAAGCTATACTATAAGGCTATACCAACCAAAACAACATGGTACTGGTAACAAAAACAAAAACATAGACCAATCAAACAGCATAGAGAACTCAGAAATAAACCCATACACCTGCAACCAACTGATCTTTAACAAAGTTGACAAAAACAAACAATGGGGAAATGACTCCCAATTCAATGAATAGTACTGAGAAACCTGGCTAACCATATGCAGAAAAATGAAACTGGACCCCTATCTCTCCTCCAGATACAAAAAGTCATTCAAGATGTATTAAAGATTTAAATGCAAGACTTCCAATATAAAAATCTTGAAAGAAAATCTAGGAAATACTATTCTGGACACTGGCCTTGGGGAAGAATTTATGACTAAGTCCTCAAAAGCAATTGCATCAGAAACAAAAATTGATAATTGGAACCTAATTAACTAAAGAGCTTCTTCACAGCAAAAGAAACTATCAACAGACTAAACAGAAAATCTACAGATTAGGACAAAATATTTGCAAACTATTCATCCAACAACTGACTAATATGCATAATGTATAATAAACCTAAACAAATCAACAAGAGAAAAATAAATCACCCCATTAAAAAGTGGGCAAAGGACATGAACATGCACGTTTCAGAAGCAGGCAAACAAATATCCAACAAACCAGTGAAAAAGTACTCAACATCACTCATCATCTGAGAAACTCACATCAAAACCACAATGAGATACCATCTCATACCAGTCAGAATGGTTATTATTAACAAGACAGAAAATAATAGCTGTTAGCAAGGCAAGGTAGAAGGGAATGCTTACATACTATTAGTGAGAATATAAATTAGCTCAACCACTGTGGAAAGCAATTTGGACATTTCTCAAGAACTAAAAATAGAACTCCAGTCAACCCAGCAATCTCATTACTGTCTATATCCCCAATGGGAAAAGAAATCATTCTACCAAAAAGAAACCTGGATTCAGATGTTATGACACCATTATTCACAACAGCAAAGACATAGAATCAATCTAAGTGCCAATCAATGGTGGCTTGGATAGAGAAAATGTGGTACACATACACTGTGGAATACTATGCAGCCATAAAAAAGAATGAAATCATGTCCTTTGCAGCAACATGGATGCTGCTGTAACCCATTATCCAAAGTGAATTAACACAGGAACAGAAAACACCACATGTTCTCATTTTCAAGTGGGAGCTACATATTGGGTACACATGGACACAAATATGGGAACAATAGATACTGGGGCTACCAAAAGAGGGAGGGAAAGGGAGGGCAAGGGCTGCAAACTTATCTGTTGGGTTCTGTGTTCACTACCTGGGTGATGGAATCAACAGAAGCCCAAACCTCAGTATCACACAATATACCCTTGTAACAAACCTGCACATGTACCTCCTGAATCTAAAACTAAAATTAAAATACAAATAGATATGCTGCACTTCGTATTCATAAAGTTAAAAAACAAAGAGACGTGTGTTTCACATTAATACTCTTTAAACCTTTAGCAACATCAAAAAGCATAACAACAATATTAAAAAGTGCAAATTTCTTAGAACTACATAAATACAGTCAGTGATTAGTAATAATTAGTAAACATATTGTGTTTTTAAGAGATCTCCCTTTAGAATCCACTTACAACATCTGAGGAAATACAGATTCAACCACAGATTTCAGGGGAAACTTAACTTTATAACCTGAATTATATAAAGTAGATCACAAACCATTTTTTGTATTTTGTGCCATGGTGAAAACACATCCAGGACCTCAAATTATTTTTATATTAACCTTTCAGAGAGATAGCAAGGGGAGAAATGCCAGATGTAGGTGATGGGGAGGAAGGCAGCAAATCACACTGCCACGTGTGTTCCTATGCAACAATCTTGCATGTTCTTCACATGTACCCCAAAACCTAAAATGCAATAAAATAAATAAATGGGAAAAAAATGATTTCTAAAGTCGAAAAGTGAGAGGAAGTCCATTTCATCACTCCATAACTTAAAAAAAAAAAAAACTTATTTCTGTAAATTAAAGTAAGAAAATGACCAATTTAAGTGGTCTGATGTTTGTCATTTTGCATTACGCTTTCTAAAGTTACAGTTTATAAAATGTGTCAATTTTATAATTAAGCAAACAAGTACCAATTTGATATCAGTCTGCACATACAGTACTAAACCAATGGCTGATCCCTGCTATCTACCCGAGTTTATTTATTCTAACTTGGTGCTGATGATCTGTAAATATCCCCTGTGCACCTTCCCGCCATTCACCTGCAGACCTGGGTCCCAGTTAACCCCCTACTTGCTGTTGCTTGCCATCAATGCTGCACCCATATTAGAGAACCAGGTGGTGCTGTGAGGATACATATGGGTCCCTGGGCCCCCAAACCAGCCCATGGCCTGTGGGTAAAGTAAGACCCAATTAAGCTGGCACTGACTGATGCTTCTGGAAATCCACATCCTTTCAACTTCTTCCTAAATATTCTGGAGTCCCCAGGAGAGCTGCACCTGCTTCTCTGAACTATACCATGCCTGCCAAATGTCTGTTTTTCCTGATTTAGTGGACTGAGGCGACAGCTCCTGTTGCTACTGAGACAAAAGAAAATCTGTCCAGATCTCCTCTCCCTCCCTGCCAAGTGGTGTGCAGGAGCGGCGCACACAGAGGATCCTGGCGTCTGACACCCAGGGCACTGCCTCTGTCCACCTCTGCCAAGCCACCAGCACCTGTGATGCTGATGGCCATCCACCTCCAACAATTGCAGCAAAACCACACTTGGAGTTTTATGTACTTTTGAAAATATGGCTTTCCCATGCTGATGTGCAGCCCGGTTCTGTAGGCAGAACATTTTAAAATATGTACTTTTGAAAATACGGCTTTCCCATGCTGATGTGTAGCCCGGTTCTCAGCATGGGAAGACTCAAGCATTAATGCATGCTGTGCTCAGAGCTGGCACTGCCTCTGCCCTGATCGCTGTTCTAACCCATACGGCAGGTTCCTTTTTTTGTTTCCTCTAGACTCAGTCTGTCCTTGAAATTTCTTTGTTAACACATGTGGAAGTGTCCCCAGAGGAGCAATGCCACCAGCACCCCAGGAACTTGAGGCGCAATGGTAGCATCAGTATGTCCTGGGGCTTGGAGAGAAACAGACCAGCACCAGAGGCCCCTCTGGAAACATGGAAATGCCAAAGTCCCTCATCCGTACACCTGCCACTTGACCCTCTTTTCTCTGGCTGTCTTTCCTGATTCTAAGTCCCAGCTGCTAACAGCAGTCTCTCTGAAGCCCTCTGCTTTTCCAGTTCCAAAGGGTGTCCTCTTTGGGCTCTAGCTGTGGGGCGGTTCTCTCAGCTCCACATTCTCCACCGCCTGTAGCCCTTTGAAAGACTTTGAAAAGCTTCAGCGCTAGCATATACCACCCTTGGGGAACCTCATTTACCCAGGAGGGAGGCACCTGAAACTCCTGGGAGGAGGACCCCGCCTATGCGCTTCCTTGCAGAGGAGACCTCTCCACGCCTCAGTGACTGTTCCAGACAGTCCCTCCCTCAATGCTTCATTTCTAGGTGGAAGCACAGTCCTGGAAATATTGCCCCATCGTCACCCGTAGAAGCCTCATTTGTGACGGAAAAGGGAGGTAAAGGCATGAGAACTCTGCAGGGAAGAAGATCTGCAGGAGGAATGCCTCTCACATTAGCTTTTTAACAAGGAAGACTAGAAGCCACAGAGAAGGTGCTGCTGTGACATCACTTCCATGATTTGTTGTTTTAATTGGAATAGAAAATGAATAAAATTATAGTTCTAGAAATACTGTGAGTTTGACATAATTATGCTTCATCTTTTAAAAGATCTTAATGGCTCTCTTCAAGTATTATTCCTTAAAACCGGGAGATGATCTCACAGGTTGGCATAGTCAGATTACATGGAAGTCATGCTGAAATGAGCCACTCACCTCCTTTAGGATGGCAGCACCTGTGGGGTGCCTGTTTTAGGACTCCGTGCATGGCAACACAAAATAGGGGGAGCTCACCTTTGAAGAAAGGACTCTTCGCATCTCTATTTAGATAATGCCAACAGAAATCATCTACTCTAGCCAGGAATACAGTACAGCGACTCCTGGTGGAACCAGGAGTTCCTTCCTCCTGGAAGGGAACCCCTTCCCCGTCCATAGTCAGCTCCACCCCCACCCAGCGTGTCTAATGGAACAGCTCCTGTCTGGCCAGAGAGACGCTGGCATCTGGGGAGGGGCTGCTGCGCCCCCTCTTAGCTCATACACTCTTCCTGGGACATCATCATTCTTCCTTCCAGCACTTCGGTCCTCACTGGGCCTCCCAGTCTCTCATATCTAAATATTACCTTTCGTTCTGGTATAGCTTTACCAACAAGCGATGCATCCTTCTTCAAACCCTCTTCTGAAAAGGGGCTGCCTGCCGGCTTCTGTGAAACTGAGGGAGTGACACTCTAGGATCTGTGTTTTCCGCCAGGATCCCCGCTTTCAGCCATGCGTCCACAGTGTGGCATGTGTGTGGACTTTCCAGTGGGTGTCTTCTTGTCCTGCCACCTAGTCTTCCTGCCCATTCTTGCCTCCAGCGTGGTTCTGGTGACCCCCCCCCAATCAATGCCTTCCCAGGAGTATCCACCTGAACACTACAGCTGTGACGTGGGGAGGCTTTGCCCACTGTATGATGGTCAGTAGCAGCCCTGGCCTCCATGCCCTAGAGGCCACTAGCACCCTTCCCTCAGGCCAGGAGCAGCCTGATCACACTGCACCTCAACTCCAGCACACATCCCTCACTGTGAGGGGTGGTGGTGGAGCCCACTCCGGCCCATGCACAGGCTGGGAGAACCAAGGGCTGCCAGGGCAGCATATGTTTGCAGGGGTAGGGGGCTGTCCATCACCAACAGCACAGGTGCCTGTGGACCAACACCTCCACCCCTGTCTTGGTATTGACCGCATCTTGCATGGGGTCCAGCTTGAAAATGCTTGCCTTGGTGCTTATGATCTCACGTAACTATAGTTCTCCCAAAGACAGTAGCTCAGGGCAACACAGTTACGCATTTTACAACCACGGTAGGGTGGACCACGTTCTATTAAAGGAAGTCATTAAAAAATCCTGGTTCGTGGAATGGTGCACCCACAGATTGATAGGTTTCACTTCAAATACATGACTGGAAGACACGACGCTGATCATTTCTGAATATTATGTTACACGAAGATGTAGATTCTAGGATATTAATGTTTTTTTCTCGGTTTCTTACATGTGTCCTGCTGATTATTCCAAATGTTTGCATGACGTTCTTTGGTGGCTAAGCCATTGAAAGCTTTAGTTAGGCAGTTTTACACTGCAGTAAAATGAATTAAATGCAACTAAAAACAATGTATAGTTAGTGATCATACTGCAACTTCGTTTAATGCCAAAGGTTTATTGGTTTTCTGCTCCGTGGTCATTTTATTATCGGAAAGATAATAGAAAGATGTACATAACAGAAATATTAGAGAGAGAAAGGTATTGTTTTCTTAATATTCCTGTTACTTAAGACACATGTACGCACATACACACACACATACACACACATGTCGACACAGAGACAGAGCCCCAGAGAGCTCTCTGCATTCAGTCACTTTGCATTTCCAGGTGGCTTTATCTCAGCCAAGGGAGGATGATCGCTGTGATCATTATGCTTTTCCTTTGAGCATAATCCAAATTTAGCCAGACACTGAGACAGATGAATGGCTCATCCTTCGTGATCAAATTAGAAAACATCGTGGAAAGGTGGCCTTTTTATCCCCAAATGTCTAGTTCTCTTTCCAAGTAGCCTCACTTATTCATACCCATGCAAATGAGATGGACATGGAAATGCATTTGGAAATTCACAGTACAGTTCCAAATTCAGAGATGTTGGGAGACCAAGGAAGGATTCCAACCAAAAATGACTCTTAAAATATCAAGAAACTTTTAGTTAAAAGATACGTGTGTTCCCCAGGGCAATAAAATCTACCCAATAATGAAACTGTGTCTTAGCATGCTAAAGAAGATAAACCTGAAAATAAAAAGAAATACAATTAAGACAGAAAAAATCTGTGTTATGAATGCTTACTAAAACACAGACAAGGAAGCATATAAAAGAAATGTTCCAAGTAAGTTCAACCCTAAAATACTTTGTAGTCACAGATCTCTGGTGTCTGCCATGTACTTGTGGGCCCAAGAAGTTCTCGCAGCCCATGGCTGGAAGCTGCTCGCATCTCTGTCCCCACTGCACTGCACCCTGCTCCCATGCCCTGCGGAGAGAGAGCTTAGTGGCAGGAGGACACACATTCTTATTGGCCTGGTTGCTTTAGAGTCCCCTTCAGGACTTCCTTTTGAGTACGGAAGGAAAGACAGAGTTAGTTTTATTTCCCTTTGAATCTAGGAAATACAATCGTCAGTACAGATGACTGTCAAATGCAAAGGTCTTTTGCACAGTGATGGTGGTGGTTTTGAAGACTGGTTTTCAATGGGCAGCCAGCTCTTCTTATTTTGAGTCTTTCTGTTTTCCTAGGCCTGCCCCTTCGGGAGGTGTGAGGGAGTCGTCCCCCTCTGAGTGCAAGCTGGAACTCAAGTAAGAGGATGACATCTGTTCCATCAGTCTCAGAAGGAAGACAGGTTTAACCCGTCAAACGGACAAGGTCGGCTGGTGACTCTGAATGAATCCTGCCTCCTACTCACAAACATCCCCTAGAAGAGGTCCCCCTCATAGCACAGCTACTGGCAGAGCTGTTGACAAATCACACTTCATACACTGGTAACAGCGGCCTTTATTGTATCCAGATGGACTGAGAAAACTTCATCAGATTTGAAAAATTAATAAGCTAAGGCAAGCTTTTGACAATGCGGTTTTCAGAGCTCACATGTCCCCTTTTCTTTCCATCTGGGCCAGCATGGTGTTCATTTACTTGATTCTGCATCTTATCCCGATGCTTACCGGGCACTAACCGTAAAAAGCTATACTTACACTCAAGATATTGTGCACGCATGACAAGTATCAAATATCATGTGCAGGTGCAACTGGAAGCAGTTCCAAGGAAAGTTTGGGTCACATGACCAGCAAGCATTTCATGAGCATCTTCTGCACAGGAGTGAGGCAGCATGGGACAGAGAGCCACCAGCCTCTCTGGAGTCAGGCAGACCTGGGTTTGAATCCTGACTCTACCACCTGTAATGTTAGGCACAGTTCCCCCCTCTCTGAATCCCAGTTATCTAAGATCATAACATTACCCACTCCTGATGATCTACACAAGGACTTAAACAGAAAACAGTGTTTATAGATGGTATAGCTGGTGCTCGAACTAAGTTGCATTTCCCTTCTACTTCTGTAGGAGCTGGGGGTGCAGGGAAATTTAACAGTCCCCAAACTCTTGGGAAGTTGCAGGTTTTGGGTAGAGATAACACATGAATTGAGTTCACAAAATACAAAGCAATTGGTCATGGGGGCAGCTACTATGTCAAAGCTGGAAATTAAAATTATTCAAATACCAATGGCAACCTAAAGCACATAATCACACCTCCAACAAAGTCTGAGACCTGTCAGCGGCCTCCTGTGAGAAGCTGCCCTCCTTGAGCTTACAGTCCCTGTGTGTACACGCGTTACACAGTGCCTACTGCATGAGTTCACCAGCATCGGCCCTTGACATTGGATGAGTTCCCAACCGTCCTTTAATGGGGTCTTCCCTTTCCTCTTCCTACTGTTGCCACATATGGCCCAGGCCTGTGACAAGGGAAGAAAGACTCACTGCTATTGTAGCTTAACAAGGACCAAAAGCCTGTCCCTTGAAGAGGAAGAGTCACCCCGCACCTTTTGTCACAGGCTGCAGGAGATTGGAGGGGTGAGCTTCTGTAGAGGCCAAGGACCCAGAGGCACATCCTAAGCTTAGATCACAGGGAAGGGACGATAGGACATTTGCCTGCTCCTGTTCTGTCCTCTGTCTGGATATTACTATGTTGATGATTAGGTTGAACTATGCAGAACTGATTATTTTTGACCTACAAAAAATGGCCCAACACATGATCCTGCCTGATCACTCCTATCTAACTCCTGAACCTCAGCTCCCTCAGGCAGGCACCTTCTGGTCTGGCCCACTGGGTTGGAAGTCCCCCCAGGTATCCCCAGCACAGCCTGAAAGCTGAGCACTATGCTGACTTCACAGTGTTCAAGTGATGGGTGCTTCTGATGCTTCATTCTTAAATCCTTTAACAGAACACAGGGGCTCCTGAAAGGGCTATTCCCTGTTCCCAAATCAGTGCTGAGTGATTTTAAAACTACCTAAAACTGGTTCAACATTAGTTCTCAACAAGACTGCGTAGTTAAAATGACACAAATATCTATCCACTTAGGTTATTTCATATTTGATATTTGTGTCATTATTTAACTACATTTTTAAAGTAATTTTGTAGTTAAAATTTTAATATGTCTTTGCTTTGAGTAAAGACTGGCTGCCATCAGATTCATTTAAAAATTTTATTCATTAAATCTACCAAGATTCTATGTCTTTATGAGGTGCAGCATGATGTTTTGAAAGATGTCGAGGCCCGGTGCAGTGGCTCATGCCTGTAATCCCAGCACTTTGGGAGGCCAAGGCAGGTGAATCATGAGGTCAGGAGTTCAAGACCACCCTGTCCAAGATGGTGAAACCCCATCTCTACTAAAAACACAGAAAATTACCCAGGCATGGTGGTGGGCACGTGTCATCCCAGCTACTCGGGAGGCTGAGGCAGAGAATGGTTTGAACCAGGGAGGCGGAGGTTGCAGTGAGCTGAGATTGTGCCACTGCACTCCAGCCTCGGTGACAAAGCGAGACTCCATCTCAAAAAAGAGAAAAGATATATGTCTAAATTGTGGAATGGCTAAATCAGGCTAATTAACATATTTATCCTTTTTGTGGTGAGAACACAAAATCTACTTGCTTAGTAATTTTCAAGTGCACAATACATCATGATTATGGTCACCATGTTGTATAATAGATCTGAAATTATTCCTCCTGTCCAGCTGAAATTCCATATCCTTTGACCAACTTCTCCCCAGTCCCCCACCCGCTGGCTTCTGGCAACCACCATTCTACTGTCTGCTACTATGAGCTTGATATATTTCAGATCTTTTTGGAGATTATGAGGTGCTTGTCTTTTGAGGTCATCGGTTTCCTGATTTGAGGAGAATGGAGGGGGCTTAAGGGAGACCTAGGGCCTAATTACAGGGTTTCTAGAACCTAACAACTTATTCCACGAGATTTAGGCTGGAATAACTTTCCTTTACTAATCTACTTAAAACAAACAAATGTTCTTCCCTTGGTTGAACATATACCCAAGGTCACCCCTCTGAAGTCCTTGCATTAATAGAGTATTGGGTTTCTGCAAACAACCTCTGTTTTTAACCACTTAGCTGATGATCCAAAGAAGAAGGCACTATGCCCATTTTCCACAGCAACTGACTTCCAAGAAGAATATGCTTAGTAGAAGTAAATAGCAGACACAGGGGCGGCCCGATGACACATCTATTTTGAGAGCAGTTGACCTAGATTTTCTAACACTGCAATTAGGACAGACGCCGGCCTGCGCTGGGTTCCCTCAGACTCTGTAGAGGAGCTGGGGTACATGCTATTGGCCAACAGCAGTTTAAGGCCAGGGTCCTCTGGGGTGATCTTGGGCTTTGAGATAAGACTCTGGTTTCAAGAGTGAGGGCTGCTTAAAGTATGGCAGCCAAATCTGAGTCTCTGCAGTCAGACTCCCGGGTTTGAATCCTGGGTCCACCATTTAGCTGTTAGGCAAGTAATTAACGTTCTACACTTCAGTTCTCTGATTACCAAGCTAGAGAGATCAATAATAAGAGATCAATAATGATATGCCTCATGTAAAGAGTCTGACCTGCTGCTCGGCTCACAGTGAGAGCATAATTACACTGTCCCCCTTATCTGAGCAGGATATGTCCCAAGATCCCCGGTGATGCCTGAAATCATGAATACTACTGAGTCCCCCCTATATAGTACTATGCATTAATTTCCTTTTCCTTCTTCACAATTTCATGTATTGAAAATTTACTCTTACCCTTGATCTTAGCACCCTCAACATACTATAAAAAGAAAATTCTGGGGCCGGGCACAGTGGCTCATACCTGTAATCCCAGCACTTTGGGAGGCCGAGGCAGGTGGATCACCAGGTCAAGAGATCGAGACCATCCTAGCCAACATGGTGAAACCCCGTCTTTACTAAAATACAAAAAATTTACCGGACATGGAGGCATGTGCCTGTAATCCCAGCTACTTGGGAGGCTGAGACAGGAGAATTGCTTGAACCCAGGAGGCGGAGGTTGCGGTAAGCTGAGACTGTGCCATTGCACTCCAGCCTGGGCAATAAGAGCAAAACTCTGTCTCAAAAAAAAAAAAAAAAAAGAAAGAAAAAGAAAATTCTATGTCCAGAACTTTGACCGTTTCACTTGATGGAAGCACTTTATGGCGTCTCTTTGGCATACCCAAATTGCTACACTGGAGCAACTCAGATTGCTACTCAAAGAGCTACTCTTGAGCACTGGGGCAGTTGTTAAGTAAAATAAGGGTGACCTGAACACAAGGACTGTGATTCTGCAATAGTTGGTCTGATAACCAAGCCTGCTGTGAAGTGACTCATGGACAGTGTGGAGATGCTGAACAAGGGGAGGAGCCGCGTCCAGGTGGGATAGAGCAAGCTGACTTGAGTTTTCTTCGCATTAGTCAGAATGGCTCACAATTTAAAGCTTATAAACTGTTTATTTCTGGAACTTCCTATTTTATGTTTTTGGAACACAGTTGACCACAGATAACTGAAACCTTGGAAAGTGGAACCTCACATAAGAACTACTGTGCTGACGGCCATATGGAATGAAGAAAAATCCCTGATGAAACCGGGATAGAATTGGAAGGCTGGCCCACTCCCTTTGTACAGTAAGATTATAGTAGTTAGAAATCAATTGCAGTAGATGCTACTATTGCCATAGAAATGTAAACACGATTAACAATTTTCCTCTTCTACAAAGAAATGCAATACCTTCACAAAGAAGAGAACATTCTTCATATAATAAGAAACACATGCACTTTACTCTTTAGTTTAGAAGTAACCTTAGCTGAAGTTGTAGATGCCCCCTGGACTTGTGATTTATTTCTGGTTTCTTTATCCACATAACTGAGTGATTTTCCAGGGATAACAGAACTCATATGAACATTGACTGACTGCTATTCTATAAGCACACCTCACATAGGTGTAATGCTCACAAGTTATGAGCTGTAAAGCCAGGAGGTAGGTACCTCCTAGCTGTCACCATTTTTTGGGACACAGAGGCGGGAGGTGGTGAGTCCCTTAGTCACACAGCCTGTAGATTACCTGAACTCCAGTGTGCCTGCCTTGTGTGCTGACACGTCACACTCTAACCAGGTTCCTGCCATAGCGAACACACACATTCTTCACTGTCTGCCTTGTGTTGTGTGACTTCCTCACTGCCTCTATAAGGTGCAGAATAAGAGGGAGAAATGCTCCTAATCAGACCTCACAAAGAATTATCCTGCAAACCTGGGGACTTTATTGTGTGACCACATGGTGAAACATGGTTTGGCCAGGAAACCTCAATGCTGGGATTTCACTCCACGATGCCTGATTTCAAATGCCTCATCCCAAAAATACACTGTAAGCCTTGATGACACCCAGCTGTGCTCCAAGGAGAAAAGAGAAACAAGGTTTTAGACAGAACACTCTTCTAGATTCTTCAGTCCCTTTCTGCTTGTCCTGAGATAACAGGTGTTGCATATTTCACAATTTTTTCTTCCTTCCAGATCCTTAACCTTTTTAATATGTTTGGCGATTTCCCCACCTTAGGGTGTCCTTGGGAGATAGAAACTATTCCTCATCCAGAAGCTGAAGGGGCCAGATAATCATTTTCCCCGCTCTCCTTGCACTTAGGACATAGGCAAATGGCCTCAATTTAGGAAAGATGCATCACCAGGGCAAAACCAGTGAAGCATCCATCCCAAGGGGTTGTGGATCAGGGTGGTAGTAATATCCTGTTTCATGGGTGGCACTTGTCATTTATCCGCAGCATCAGTAGAGGTAGCTGGCTGCAGCATCCAGGTGTCAGCGGCAGTGATGATGGCATTGGACTGGTCCTGTGCTGTGCTTTTAGCTGTAATGTTGGCTACTCAATCCTGGAAAATCTCTACTTCATTTTCTAAACTACTGAGTTATGTTGTGACCTGCCTTTCTTTTGCTTAGCCCATGTGATTGATTGTTTGCAAGGTAAGCACAATTATTCACCTCAGTGCATCCATGTCCTTGCTACATCAATACGCAGCTCTTCCCATCGTGAAGTGGAATCTATTTTCCTTGTCCCCTAAATCTTATCCTTCTGATTTGCTTAGGCCAAAAGAAAGTGTCAGGAATTTTGTGATTCGTACTCTCAAGACAGAGTCACGAGAAGACTTACAAGCTCTCCACTAAGTATCTTGGAAATCTTTTCAGCCACAATATGAACAGGACTTGGCAACTCTGTTGTACAGTGAACAATCTCATCATCCAGAGGTAAGAAATCCCAGCCGAGGCATTCTACATATGATAGCTGACTGCTGTCCCACAGATTAAAAACAACAACAATAATAAAATGAGTCCAGCACACATTGCCAGCCCACTGAATCATGAACTGCGTCACTGGTTCTTGTTTTGTGGCACTATCTTTTGGAGAGGTTTGTTACACAGCAAAAGCTAATTGTTAAAGTCAACCTTCGTTAGTTTCTGATGTTTGCATATAAGCACTTTGACTGCCCTGGTTTATGTGAGCTTCCAGTGGACAGTGATTTGTGGTGGCTATAACCAGAGAGGCTATCTTCAGGAAACTTCTCTGTAGATTTCATTAATTAGTCAGTAAGCCATTTGAAGACAATGTCTTTTTTTTTTCATTTCTCGCATAGAAAATAACACACCAGGCGTGGTGGCTCATGCCTGTAATCCCAGCACTTTGGGAGGCCGAGACGCGTGGATCATGAGGTCAAGAAATCGAGACCATCCTGGTCAACATGGTGAGACCCCATCTCTACTAAAAATACAAAAAATTATCTGGGCATGGTGGTGCGTGCCTGTAATCCCAGCTACTCAGGAGGCTGAGGCAGGAGAATTGCCTGAACCCAGGAGGCGGAGGTTGCGGTGAGCCAAGATCGTGCCATTGCACTCCAGCCTGGGTAACAAGAGCAAAACTCCATCTCAAAAAAAAAAAAAAAAAGAAAAAAGAAAAGAACACTTCCTGTGTGGCACCCAATGGCCTAAAAGGATCAAATCCCTTATTTATAAATACTAGAAAATCAACTAATGATTTAGATTAATTTAATGCATGTAATGTTACTTTTTTTTAAATTATAAAAATAAAATAAATAATAATAAGTAAATAATTATCTCTATCAGCTGATAAGGGGATCATGTTTAGCTTTTTTTTAAATTTCAGTTTAATATTTTATTTTAGATGTAGGGGTATGCATGCAAGCTTATTACATGGATATATTACATGATGCTGAGGTTTGGGCTTCTAATGATCCCCTCACCCTAAATCGTATCCAGTAGGTAGTTTCTTTTTTTTCTTTTTTTAAGACAGAGTCTCACTTTGTCACCCAGGCTATAATGCAGTCTGGACTCACTGCAACCTCTGCCTTGTGGGTTCAAGCAATTCTCATGCCTCAGCCTCCCAAATAGCTGGAATTACAGGCATGCACCATCATGCTTAGCAAATTTTTGTATTTTTAGTAGAAATGGGGTTTCGCCATGTTGGCCAGGCTGGTCTTAAACTCCTGGCCTCAAGTGATCTGCGCCCCCACCGCCTCCCCTGCCTCCCAAAGTGCCGGGATTACAGGCGTGAGCTACCGCGCCCAGTCACCAGTAGGTAGTTTTTCAACCCTTGCTCCCTTTTCCCCCTCATTTGGAATCTCCAGTGTCTAATGTTTCCATCTTTATGTTAGTGTATATCCAAGGTTTAGCTCTCACTTATAAGTGAAAACATAGGAAATTTGCTTTTCTATCTCTGTGTTAATTTGCTTAGGATAATGGCCCCCAATTATATTCATATTGCTGCAAAGGTCATAATTCCATTATTTGTTATGGCTGTGTAGTATTCCATGGTGTGTATGTACCACATTTTCTCTATCCAGTCCACCGTTGATGGGCACCTAGGTGATTCCATGTCTTTGCTATTGTGAATAGTGCTGTGATGAACATACAGGCACAGGTGTCTTTCTGGTAGAATAATTTATTTTCCTTTGCATATACGCCCAGTAATAGGATCACTGGGTCAAATGGTAGTCCTATTTTTAGTTCTTTGAGAAATCTCCAAGCCAATTTCTACCATGGCTGAACTAATTTGCATTCCTACCAAGAGTATATAAGTGATCCCTTTTCTCTGAAACCTCACCAACATCTGGGATTTTTGACTCTTTGATGATAGCCATTCTGACTGGTGTGAGATGGTATTTCACTGTGGTTTTGATTTGTGTTTCTCTGTTGATTAGTGATGTTGAGCATTTTTTCATACGTTTGTTGGCTGCTTGTATGTCTTCTTTTGATAATGTCTGTTTATGTCCATTGTCCACTTTTTAATGAAGTTATTTGTGTTTTGCTTGTTGGTTTGCTTAAGGTCCTTACAGAGTCTAGATATTAGGCCTTTGTCAGATGCATAGTTTGCAAGTATATCCCCCTCTGTTCTCTGGGTTGTCTGTTTACTTGGTTGACAGCTTCTTTTGCTGTGCAGAAGCCCTTTAGTGTGTTTAGGTCCCAATTGTTAATTTTTGTTATTTTGTTGCATTTGCTTTTGAGGAATAAGTCATAAATTCTCTGCCTAGACCAATGTCCATGCGAATATTTCCTAGGTTTTCATCCAGTACTTTTTTTTTTAGATGGAGTCTCGCTCTTGTTGCCCAGGCTGGAGTGCAGTGGCGCGATTTCAGCTCACTGCAACCTCCACCTCCCAGGTTAAAGTGATTCTCCTGCCTCAGCCTCCCAAGCAGCTGGGATTACAGGTGCCTGCCACCACACCCAGCTAATTTTTCGTATTTTTAGTAGAGTTGGGATTTCCCCATGTTGGCCGGGCTGGTTCCAAATTCCTGAATTCAAGTAATCCACCCACCTCGGGCTCCCAAAGTGCTGGCATTACAGGCATGAGCCACCACACCCAGCTTCTTCCAAGATTTTTATAGTTTGAGGTCTTATGTTCACATTGTTAATCCATCTTGAGTGAATTTTTTTATGGAGAGACATAAAGGTCCAGTTTCATTCTTCTGCATACCAGTTTTCCCAGGACCACTTATTGAATAGGGTATCCTTTTCCCATAGTTTGTTTCTGTCGGTTTTGTTGAAGATCAGTTGGTTGTAGCTGTGTAGCATTATTTCAGGGATCTCTATCGTGTTCCATTGGTCTATGTGTCTATTTTTCTATCACCACTGTGCTGTTTTGGTTCCTGTAGCCTTGTAATATAGTTTGAAGTAGGGTAATATGATGCCTCTGATCGTTTTTATTTTGCTTAGGATTGCTGTGGCTACTGGGGCTATTTTTTGGTTCCGTATTAATTTTAGAATACATTTTTCTAATTCTGTGCAAAATGACATTGATAATTTGATGGAAATATCACTGAATCTAGAGATTTCTTTGGGAAGTATAGACATTTAAATGATAATGATCCTTCTAAATCATAAGCATGGAATATTTTGTCATCTATGATTTCTTTCAGCAATTTTGTAATTCTCATAGAGATCTTTCACCTCTAGGTATTTTATTTTGGTTTTGTGTGTGTGCATGTGCATGTGTGTGTGTATTTTATATGAGACTGCATTCTTGATTTGATTCTCAGCTTAGTCATTGGTGTATGGAAATGCTACTAACTTTCCTATGCTGATTTTGTATCCTGAGATTGGGCAGAATCTTTAGGGTTTCTAGGTATAGAATCACATCTTCAGTGAAGAAAAATAATTTGACTTCCTCTTTTCCAGTTTGGATGCCTATTTCTTTCTCTTGCCTGATTGTTCTGGCTAAGACTTCCAGTGTTATGTTGAATAGGAGTGGTGTGAGTGAACATTCATGTCTTGTTCCAGTTCTTAGGAGGAATGCTTCCAGTTTTAACCCATTTAGTGTAATGTTTGCAGTGGGACTGTCATAGATGCCTCTTCTTTTGAGGTATGTTCCTTCAATGCCTTGTTTGTTGAGGTTTTTCTCATAAAGGAATGTTGGCTTTTATGTTTTTCCTTAGTCTATTGAGGTGATCATATGGTTTCCGTTTGTTTTTAATTCTGTTTATGTAGTGAATCACTTTTACTGATTTGCATATGTTCAACCACCCTTCATTTCAGGAATAAAGCCCACATGAGTGTGGTGAGTTCACCTTGTGATATGCTGCTGGATTCAGTTTGTTAGTTTTTGTTGAGAAATATGTAGAGAATTTTTACATCTGTATTCATCAGGGATATTGGTCTGTAGTTTTTTTTCCTGTTGTGTCTTTGCCAGATTTTAGTATGAGGATGATACTGGACTCTTAGAATGAGTTCGGAAGAAGTCCCTCTTTGTCAATTTTTTGGAATTGTTTCAGTAGGATTGGCACCAGCTCTTCTTTATATGTCTGGTACAATTCAGCTGTGAAACCATCTGATTTGGGGCTTTTCAGTGGTGTTGGTAGGTTTTTGATTACTGATTCAATTTCCTTATTTGCTATTGATTTGTTCAAGATTTCTGTTTCTTCCTGATTCAATCTTGAGAGACTGCATGTTTCTAGGAATTTATCAATTTTCTCTAGATTTTCTAGTTTGTAGGCATAGAGATGTTCATAGCCTCTGAGGATTTTGTTTCTAGTGGATTGGTTGTAATATCACCTTTGCCATTTTTGATTGTGCTTACTTGGATCTACTCTTGTTTATCCTTTCAAAGAACCAGCTTTGTATTTCGTTGATCCTTTGTGTGGTCTCGATTTCATTTAGTTCTGCTCTGATTTTAGTTATTTCTTCTGCTAGCTTTGGGTTTCCTTTGTTCTTATATGTCTAGTTCCTTCAGGTGCAGCATTAGGTTGTTAATTTGACATCTTTCTATTTATTGTCTTGATGTAGGTGTTTAGTGCTATAAACTTTCCTCTTAACACTGCTTTTACCAAATCCCAGAGATTCTGGTATGTTATGTCTTTATTTTCATTTGCTCAAAATAATTTTTTATTCCTGCCTTAGTCTTGTTGTTTACTCAAAATTGATTCAGGGGCAAGTTGATTAGTTTCTGTGTATTTGTGTGGTTTTGAGAGTCCGTCTTGTTAATGCTCTCTATTTTCATTCCACTATGATCTGAGAAGATGCTTGGTATAATTTTGATTTTTAAAAAATATTTTAAGACTAAGCAGGTGGTCAATCTTAGAGTAGGCTCCATATGCAGATGAGCAGAAAGTATATTGGGCGGAGTATTCTGTAGATGTCTGTTAGCTCCAATTAATCAAATGTCAAATTTAAGTCCAGAATTCCTTTGTTCATTCTCTGTCTCAATGATCTTACTATTGCTGTCAGTGGAATGTTGAAGTCCGTTATTATTACTATGATGCTGTCAAAGCATTTTCTTAGGTAAAGAAGTACTTGTTTTGTAAACCTTGGTGCTCCAATATTGGGTGTATATATATTTAGGATAGGTAAATCTTTTTGTTGAATTTAATCCCTTATCATTATGTAATGCTTTTCTTTGTCCTTTTTGACTGTTGTTAGTTTAAAGTCTATTTTACCTGATATAAGAATAGTGAACCCTGCTCCTTTTGTTTTTTATGTGTGTGATAGATCTTTCTCCATCCCTTTACTTTGAGCATATGGTCGTCATTACATATGAGATGGGTCTCTTAAAGAAAGCAGAAGTGTGGGTCTTTTTTTTTAACCAACTATCAACCTTATGTCTTTTAAGTGGGGCGTTTAGACCATTTATATTCAAGGTTAATATTGATAAGAGAGGTTTTGTTCCTGTCATAATATTAGCCGATGCTCTCTAGTCTTCATTGAGTCTGTGATATATGTACTTATGTGTATTTTTATAGTAGCAAGTATTGTTTATTTCCATGTTTAGACCTCCCTTAAGCATCTCTTGTAGGGCTGGTATGGTGGTATAACTTTTTTGTTAACCTTGGGAAAGTTGATTATTTCAAATATATCCAGTAAATTTTTGTTATTCATGAATTTCATATTCATGAATGAACTTGTTCACTAAATTTTATTTTTAACCACCCAGACAAGAGTTGCAGTGGTTTGTGAAAGTGTCCTGTCTGTAATCTAGTCAGTGCCATGCTCTAGATCACTTTTTGTTGTTGCTTTTGCATTTCTGTTTTTTATTTTGGTAATTTTTCTTTTAAAATGACACCAACCATAGTGCTAAAGTGCGGGCTAGTGTTCTTAAATCGAAGAAGGTGGTGATGTACCTTAAAAATATGTATGCTAGATAGGCTACATTCAGACATGAGTTATAGCGCTGCTGGCTGTTAGTTCAATGCCAATGAATTAACTATATATATATATATATATTAAATACAGTGTCTTTCAACCAAAACACAAATCAAACAATTTTATGTATTGATGAAAATATGACCAGAGGCTAACAGGAACCTGACCCTCTGAAACAATGATTCAGAGGGAATTTCCCCTAGAAACGATGATTCAGTATTCAGTAATTCAGTATTTTTGGTGACTTAACAGATCATGGCTAACACATGTAATAAGAACAAACCGTGTATTGTATGCCATTCAGTCAATTGTCTTTTATTGATGTCGAAATAACTAACTTAACAGGTGACTTCAGGTCCATTTTAAGGCAGGCTGAAAAACTGTATGTTAAATTAGATTCTGGAACCCAGAAATATAATCACAGATTAAAAGATCTAAAAGAATTCTCCTGTTGCCTTAACTTATTATTTACTAATTTATTATTTAATGATGATTGCTTTACAAGGCCCAGAGAAGTAACATGCCCAGGGTGACACAACAGAGGTCCCATTACTCTCCATCTGCTGCTGCTTTCTTAATTATACTACACCTCATGTAAAATCTCCTAAATGATCCCAGAGCATTTGGACTGGTGAATTTTAGAAGCATACTCTCTTAAGAATGTATGTTAGGGGTCCATATTATGACAGACTGTATTAGTCTGTTTTCATGCTGCTGGTAAAGACATACTATACCTGAGACTGGGAAGAAAAAATGTTTAATGGACTTACAGTTCTACATGGTTGAGGAGGCCTCACAATCATGGTGGAAGGCAAGGAGGAATAAGTCACATCTTGCATGACGGTGGAAGGCAAAAAGAGAGAGAGCTTGTGCCAGGAAACTCCTGTTTTTAAAACTATCAGCTCTTGTGAGGCTCATTCACTAGCACAAGAAGAGCACAGAAAAGACCCACCCCCATAATTCAATAACCTCCTACTAGGTTCCTCCCACAGCACGTGGGAACTGTGGGAGTTAAAATTCCAGATGAGCTTTGAATGGGGACACAGCCAGGTTTGTTAAAGTTCAGATAAACATTATTCCCCAGTGCCTTCTTATGACTTAAGGTCCGTGCCTATTTGATTAAGGTGCTTTACTAGAGCAAATGGCAATGTATGCAACTCCAAATTCACATCCATCATAGAAACATGTTTTAAAAAGCAGATATTGCCAGAATAACATTGTCAGAGCTCTGGAAAATAGTCAAAGTTTCATGGCAACTAAGAAAAAGTGTAATTTAAAAAAGAAACAAGAATAAAAGTTTTCTTCAAAACACTAGCTAGAAGCAAACTAAGAAACAGAGACTTTATGTAACCACACATGACAAGGAATACAGTTTTTGGAAAAAAATAGTTTGAAGAAAGTGATTAAACAAATAGACAACTGCAGAAGTCTACAATAAAAAAAAACTGAAACCCTGAAGAAAAGGAAAAATGTAATTATCAGTTACCACATTATAATATCCAAATCGCTGCATTTCAACAAAAGGTCAGGAGGCATTCAAGAAACAGGAAAGTATGGCTAATTTCCAATGAATAAATAAATTGATGGAAACTATCATTGAGGAAGCACAGACATCAGACTTACTAGACAAAGACTACAAATTAATTTCCTTAAGTTTTCTCAAAGAACTAAAGGGAATCAAGAAAATAGTTTATGGACAAAAGATGACTATCAGTAAAAAGACAAGAATTAGTAAAGGGAACCTGGAGCTGAAGTATGCAATAACTAAAAATATGTAATTACTGGAGGGCTTCAACCACACAATTGAGCAAACAGAAGAAAGAATAAGCAATCAAATATGGAACAATTTAAATTATCCAGTGTAAAGAACATAAAGAATAAAGAAAAATGCACACAGCCTAAGTGATCTGTGGGACATTATCAAGCACATTGACATACGCATTATGGGAGCTTAGAAGAATAAGGAAGAGAAAAGAACAGAAAAAAATCTTTGAGAAAATAATGGCTAATTCCTCACAAATTTCACGAAAAGCATGAATATACACATCCAAGAAGCTCAACAAACTGCAAGTATTGTAAACCCAAGAGAATCACACTGTAATATATTCACAATATATAATTCACAAAATAAACTTAAGACACATTGTAATCAAGCTGTAAAAAGCCAAAGACAAAGAGAATTTTAAAAGCAGCAGGAGAAAAGCAGTCCTTCCTGTACAAAGTATCCTCAGTAAGAGCAACAGCCAATTTCTCAACCCAAACTGTGGCAGCTAGAAGGTAATGAGATGACCGGTTAACTTGCTGAAAAAAGAAACTGTCAATCATGAATTATTTGTCTGAGGAAATTATCCTTCAAAAATAGAGGTAAAATTAAGACAATCCCAGATAAACAAAAGCTGAGTGGTTTATTTGCCAATAGACCTTCTATACAAGAAATGCTAAAGTGAGTTGTTCAGAAATATAAGAACAATTGACAGTGACGCAAAGAACAAAGAAAGATTCTCGTAAAAAGAACTGCATAGGTAAACATGAAAGGCAGCACTACTGTATTTTTTTGGTTTGTAAATACACTTTGTATTTCTTACACGATTAAAAAGTATAAACACATAAAAAATAATCCTAAATCAATGTTATTTGGCAGACAATGTATTCTTAAGCCAAAAGAGTTCACATGTGCATATAATGTTTAGATAAAAAGGGTAAAGGTCTTTTATAGTTAACTTTTTAAAAACACTATCATTGAGTACTTTACCTTTAGTGTTCATTAAAATCCATGGAACTTTAGGGAAAGCTATTCAGGGCTGATTTACCTTTGATGGTTTTTATTTCAAATCATCTTTGTCGATGTTTTCATAATTTATTTTCCAGGAATAAAGTGTGTCTTTGCAGTCAGGAGCAGAGTTAGATTTTATTGAACTCACTAAACAATACAGAAAAAAATCCAGTGTTTTTTCAATGTATTTCAACCACTTCAACTGAGTTGAGACCTTTATATTATTATTTTTTAAATAAGGGTCTAACTCCAAGGAAGGGGAATTAAAGCAATGTTGAGAAAGAGGTTTTTAAATGTATTAATTGTACCTATGTTTTCATAGGCTGCCCTCATCTTGAACCTTCGTTATGCTTCCTTTCTGCTTACCACCCTGCTTTATGTCATATATAAAGAGATATAATTATCTCTAAAATGGACAGAGTGGGTTAATTTTAAGAAGACCTTACTTAGGGCATGAAACTAAAATTGTGTATTAATATAATCAATGACTGCATCTGATCCCACGGTTTGCTTCTATCTTGAACGTACATTGTCACTTAGGGTTTATATTTTCTTTGATATTTCCCCTCAATTTTTATAATTAAAAAACAACTCTCTATTAATAGATTTTAAACATAAAATATACTTTTATTTAAATTGAGAAAGTTGGACATGAGTTTACACATATCCATAATTGTATATGGAAATTTGGCATTGTCATGCTCATTAGAATTAACAAAAACATGTAGTTGAATTCTTGTTCCTTATCATTAATATTTATTCCTGATTGGTTCAGTTATATACATAGCAGGATAGAAACACATACTGATGTTTCTCAACTTATAAAGGCAGTACATCCTGACAAGCACATTATAAATGGAAAATATCATAAGCCAAAAGTGCATTTAATATACCTAACCTACTGAACATTATAGCTTAGCCTAACCTACTTAAAACCTGCTCAGAAGACTTAATTAGCCTCTAGGTGGGAAAAATTATCTGATATAAAGCCTATTTTATAATAAAGTGTTGACTATCTCATGTAACGGATTAAATATTGTACTTAAAGTAAAAAATAGAATGATTTTTATTCATTCAAATAATGCATACTTGAAGTCCAGTTGGTATTGAATGTACATCAATCTTGCACTATTGTAATTACATACAGATGGTCTCAACTGAGACAAAGAAATTTTCGGCTCCCCAAGCTGAGGGAACATCTGTGGTTTTCAAGTATGAAACAATGTTGAACATCTTGTCTATATTCCCTATTGCTCTTACAGAAACTGTTTGGATAGGGATTGAGCTTTGGGTACCTCATAAAGGTGAGCAATAGCACTCCATACAGATCAGCCTCATATTCAGACAGGAGCACCCCTATTCCTAACTTCATCTTTTACAAGACCTTGGCTCATCTTAATAACTGATATAATTAACTCTTGGCTTGTGGGGCCTCTGATTTTGTGATTGCAAGTAATCAAGTCGCACTTGGCTTGCTATCGCTGTCTCTCTCTTTCCCTGTTTTTGTTCTCTACTTAATTTTTTAGAATTCTAAAATGGAATTAGTATTTGATTCAGTGTTGCTGAATTGTCTCTGGGAATAAAATATATTCATAGGATGCCATTTGTGAGGGAAGGAAGGAAGGAAAGAGAAAGAAAAATTTAGAACTCTCCTTCCACGTTCCCCAAGCTAGTTAAGATAAACCTAAAACCCTTTCTCCAGAAACATTATCACTGTCCTATCTGGAAAATGCAGAAGCTATTCTACACATTGTCCAGAGATCAAGTGTCCTCCCCAGACTTTCAGTCTCCCAATTTTCTCCTCTTCTCTAGGGTGGGTAGCATCTTGCACCTCCATCCCGCTCCCTACAACCAGCTCTGCCTCCTGCACATTCAGACTCTCCTGGGAATCCCCAGACCTCACAGGACCAGTCAGAAAGGGAGGAGGCTTCACCCTTCCATGGGTCAGCGGGAGTGGGGCCGGGACTAATGCCTCTGGAGCCAGGCAGATCTGGATCTTGCTCAAGGTCAACACTTAGCAGCGATGCGATCTTAGACTTAGCCTGTCTAAGCCTCAGTGTCCTCAATTGTCAAGAACAATGACAATGAAGCCACTTGAGAATTTAATTAGATAAGCAATGTAAAGTGTTCAGGGCACTGTCTGGCATAGAATAAGAACTAACCACACATATAATTTTCTAACTTTATCTTCGGCTTCGGATTATTACTAACGGTACCATTATCTACTGTCACATACATTCATGCTACGTACCGTATTTGTAATTTGAACTCATGATTTGCAGCTCCCTCTTCTCACAGGCTTTCACAATAGGACAATGCCATACAATAGATCTAAGTGTCCAGCCAGTCTCACAGACCTGGAGAGAAATATGTAGTCCTGGGACAATAATCATTCCATAAAGAAAGAGAATTATTTATAATCCCAGAGTGGGAAAGGTCTTTCTAACGCTCCTCAAAATGCAAAGCCATGAAAGGAAAAACATTGACAAATTGTTCTAAATGAAATCATAACTTTGCCTGGCATAAAACACCAAAGACAAACAAAAGATGCCAGGCACAGTGGCTCACATCTATAGTCCCAGCTCCTCGGGAGGCTGAGGTGGGAAGATCACTTGAGCCCAGGGGTTCAAGGCTGTAGTTATCTGAGATCACACCACTGCATTCCAGCCTGGGTGACAGAACAAAACCCAGTCTCAAAAATAAATAAATAAATAAATAAAAGACACTTTGCACCACTGCACTCCAGCTTAGGTTATAGAGTGAGACTCCATCTCAAAAAAAAAAAAATGGGGGCACATGGCAAGCTAGGAAAAATATATTCAGAATTCATTTACAAAATACTAACATCCTCAATATATAGCACTTTAGTTAGAAAACGACCAACAATTCAGTGGGAAGAATGTTTTAAAAAAAAAAAGGGAGACAAAAACAGAATTGGGAGAGCAGGAAAGGCAAATGTGTCTTAATCAAAAGGAGTCTCAGTCTCAGCTGGTAAGTTCTAGCTAATGCCACACTGAAGTACTGTCTCTCACCCACCAAATTTGAAGTCTGAAGTCTGACGATGCACCCTGTGGGTAAGAGGCATCCTTGAGCATGACTGGTGGGCCAGATATTTGTTAACCCTCGTAGAAGGAAATCTGGCAATATAGATCATAATTTCAAATGAATATTCCTTTTTCCCCAATAATCCTACTTCTGGGTATTTAACCCACCTACACCTTCTGATTATTCATCAAAAATAGGAATCAACATATGTCCAAATTTCTCCACTTCAGCACTTCAAATAAGCAGCAAATTGAAATATACCTGTGTCCATCAATACAGTACTGTTTAAATAAATTATGATGAAGCTGGAGAATATTGAAAATACTGTGTAACTATAAATAAATAAAAATAATGCAAGAAGGGAACATCTGTTTGCACTCATGTGGAAAGAGAATGGCTGGCAAAATATATTAAGTAGATAAAAGCCAAGATCTCATAGAGTGTGCAATATGCCATCATCTGTTGAAACAATCGAAGGAAAATAATATATTAGTATTTTAGTATTAGCATACGCATGAAACTATTCCAGGAAAGGCACCTGAGATGCCAACGACAATGCAGTGGGGCCTTCCATAGGCATAGGGGCTGGTGGGGCTGACCTTCAGCAGGACCCTTCACAAGAAGCTCAGGGATTTATAACCGGGGACCATTCTGATTGGCCAATACATGTTCCACAAGAGTTACCAAATATTTTGAATATTATTCCAAAGCTTAGGGAGACGTGCTGATGATAGAGAGAAACTGGGGAGTCACCTTACCCTAACATTGCATTTTCCAGAGAGGGGAGCTGAGCTCAAAGAGCCAGAGTGAGATGTGTCCTCTGAACCATCTCCTCCCAGCTCTGCCAGCGATGTTGTCCTGTGGGAAGCCTGAAACCATCCCTGGCAGTCATAGGTACACCACAGAACCAGCAAACATTACTCCTTAGATAAAAGGAATATGTATTTGTAGTTGTGATATACATTGCCAGATTTCCTTCCACTAGGGTTGCACAAATATCCAGCTCAACAGTGATGCTCAAAGGTGGCTTTTAGCTAGAGTGCATCATTTTCTGAAAGCTGGTCACACTGGAAGGAGCTATCACACCAAATAACAGACCTCAGCATAGCATAGATGAGACTTAAGTGAATACCTCTTAACTCCAACCTCTCCAGCTCTGTGCTGAGCTAGACTGCCTATTGCTGCAGAAATCCAATTTAAACTAGAAAGGGGATTCTACATATGCTCTTAACAAGGTAAGGATGCTTTGCCAGAGTATGATCAAGAGCGATCTTCATCCATGCACAAATCACAAAACAGGAGAGACAGAAGCGAGAGAAAGGCTCCCAGCGCATGCAAAACGGGGAGCTCTGGAGCTGACAGAACCTCTTCAAGGATGGAATGAAAGGGAATTTGTGTCATTCTGGTTTAAAAGTCATTGTTCAACAAATAGCTCGTCGCTGACGTCTGATCAAGCAGCAGTATGTTTGTCTACCCCTAAATTTTACAGTGTCATGAGAGTTTCCTAGTTGCACAAGGCTTCCAAGTATATTGTCATTTCTGTGACTGTTTTGTATGTTTAGATTCCTTCATGAAAGGAGAGCAGGTTGATAACACTGCCATTGATAATTTCTAAATCAGAAACCCAAGTCATCACCAATAACTCCTGGAGATGACTGCTATCCAAGTGACAAAACTGCCATGCAGAGATATTCAGGTTCCATTGGAAAGGAGATACAATCTCTTTAAAAAATTTCGCTCTTTGGATTCAGTAGTTATAACATTACACTAAAACTTCAAAGAAAATTGAAGCTACCAAGAGGTAATATAGAGTAAGTGATCTTATTTCTTTAACTCTAGAATGAAACAGAATTCAATATTAACTGCTAACATTTAGACTGTGCATACAAAATGAGCTATTACCATAAGGTAATTCCAATCCAAATCTCCAATAATTTAAGCTGGGATCACACTAAAATTAATCTTCAGTGATCTCTCAAGTGAACTCTGAAAAGGTATTGCATGTACATTCCAATATATATCAAATTCTTCATAAATATACATGTCCAAGTCTGTTGTACGCATGATTAAATGTATGCAAAACCAAAACCTTAAAATAATAATGTAAAACCAAAACCTTAAAATAATAATGTAAAAATGAACATAAATGTAGGAACCTACACTTCCTTTCTTCATGCAGTGGGCCACTTTGCAGGTGACCTCCATGTGAAAGTAACGTTGCAGAGAGCACACATCTGAAATGCTGGCTCCCAATGTGCTTCACAACAAGTGTGTGCTTATCAAAATGCACCCTCTCCATCTATACGATAAGATTCTGGGTGCGTATTGAAAAGAAGCTGTGAGAATATTATTTTAACACCCAGTGGGGCAAGGGGTGTCAGAGGATACTGAATTATGCTGTGAGAAGTAGTTTAGAGCCTGAGTGATTTGTTACATGCAATGTTTGGTTGAGTCGCCATTCATTTTTCATTGGTAGTCATAATAGTTTATCTGAAGAAATAAGTAACTAAAATTCCTTGCTACAAGAAGAAAAAAATGTAAATGAATTTCTTCTCCCCAAATACTTAAAACGTTAGTAACCTATAATTTTTCCGTTAGAATAAATAAATACACAAAACTTCAAAGGAATATTTAAACAAAAAAAGTTCTATGATAGCCTTTTGTGACTAACAACAATAAAAACATTTATTTTTCTTGGTTTTATATCCTGAAAACTGAAAGTTATTTATTAAATAAAGCTTATAGCTAAATTAAGAAAACTTTTCAAATGAAAAGCAATTATCTGACACAGAAGAGACAATAAGCTATTCAAATCTTAAGTAACAAGATTGAATGCTCCCTGGGAGATATATAGATACTTAAATCATCCTAAAAGGACTCAATATGTGTTTAAACCAGCTTATCTTAAGTTATGGCATTCCCAATGAATTGTTAAAAGAACGATTACCGGATTTTGGCAATTTGTGGCATAATATAATATGCTGAATCTCAGTATAGGCTATTTAATTTGAACAGCACACATTTTATAAAATGTTTAAGTCTGTATGTTCCAATGCCAACATTTAAACTTTCCAATTATATTCTTTGAAGTGTTCAATTAAAAACAAATTATTACTTGAAGATTTTATTAAATTGAAGAGAAATGAGTGTGAGAAAATGAAGATGAAAATGAATAGCCTTTTTCTTTTCATGTGCTAAGAATATTATCAATAAAAACATGTTTTTATGTCTATGCTTAGCAAAGATAAATAGGAAGGAAGGAAGGAGGGAGAGTAAGAGGGAGGGAAGGGGAGGGGCTGGCATTAGATCACACAGTCTTAGAAAATATTTAAAGAGAAGAAGACCTTTGAAATAATTCTTTAAAAACTATTTCATCAAACTTTTGAGAAGGTGAACAGTTTGGGAGGTTTTTTGCACTTAATTAACTAGTTTTCTATAGCTAGGCTGCTAATGTTAATTCAAATTTATATTTTAAAAGAATTAAGTATTTTATTGGGTGGAAAGTTTTAGTAACTTGGGTAATTTAAATATTAATACATATAGGTTATAGCACTTTAAACATTTATAATATTAAATAATTTAAATATAAGCGCCGATTATATTGTAGTCCTTTCTAAGTAAAACATAAAATTCAGAGGTCATAAAGGAAATTTTTGATAAATTGAACACAACTGTAAAAATAAATTTCTGAACCACATAAACAATACCAATTACAAATAATTTTAGCTAACTTACTATGTGCTTATATTTATGACTTAGTATATTCTAAATGCTAAACAAATATCAGTTTATTTAATCCTTACTAATAAAAATGTATAAAATAAAATATTTTATACAGTGTGTAAAAACAAAATAAGCTAAAGCTCATTCCTCATTAAAAAAATTCACACTTTTAAAACCAATTTTTTAGACCCATATTAGCAAAGCTCTGAAAGTTTGATATTACAGAATATTAACAACAAGGTAGACAGAATACGTTATCTCATGCGCATTCCATTAGGAGGGTAGGATGATAATAACCACAGAATACTTAAATGCACATCCTCTTTGATGAAGCAGTTCTCAGTCCAGGAAATTATAGGACTGATATAATCACATGTATGCAGCAAAATAAATCAATAAATAGGGAAAACAACAGAAAACTGAATTGTATGCAGCTATGAAAAAGGGAAGCTCTGTGGGTATTATGTCTACTGCTCTGAACATATTTCCAAAAACTGTAAACCCCTAAGTCTCAAAGTGCAGAACCAGGCATCCCTCCGTACGCAGGGCAAGGTGTGAGCACAGGAACCAGGGCCTGGGCTCCGGCTTCCTCAGTGGACTGAAGGCCAGGCATGGAAGGGACATTTGCTCTTCCTCACATCCAATGCAGTGTTTGAATTTCACTATCAAGCGTGTGTGGCTGTGATATACGCACACCGATATGGGTTCCTGGGGTGTAATGGTGTATGCACTCTGGGAGAAGGGCCTGCCTCCCCCATCATGATGGGATGCAGACTGACGGTGCACTCCTTGACCAAACCCTCGCAGCCAAAGCTGATGGCCAAGATGAGCAACTGATTCTCCATGGCCCAACTCAATTCTCTCTCCAAGGAATGTATAATTGAGAGAAAAGGGGTGTGTATAATTGAGAGTACCTGAGGTGTGTCAAATTGTTATTTAAAGCGAGATGCAGAGTGCAGTTGGGTGAAAACAGCTGAGGGAGAGAGAGGGACAGGTGGTGGAGAGGCCCTGGGGTGAAACTGACAAGGCAGCCCAGGTGGACCAGGCAGGACCTCAGGAGCTGGAAGGGGGCATTCTGCTTTCTTAATCCACAATCTCTAGCACCACTCCACCGATTCCTTTCCCCAAAGCTTTGATGGCCTTTCTTTTCTGTTGGGCTCCCCTCTGTCCTTTAACAAATGTCTTTTTCATCCAGACTAGCTCAGATTCATTTGCATTCTTTGCAGCTCACACATCCCTAAGTTGGTAGCAGCAATTTTTCATTTTTGACACTTGGCTGTAAATTGCCAAATACAGCCTGATTTTCCCCAGCCTGCATTTTTATTACAAAGCTTACACTCCATCCTCGGAGTATTACTATCTTAAATACAGGATTTAGCTGGGAAATTAAATCAATTTTAACTAAAGTCAATGTATTTATGTCTCCTCTCAAAAAATATTCCCCTCCTACAATCCCCCGTCTCCTGAGGCAAAGTCATCGTCTTCCAGCAGCTTAAATCTCAGCCATCTTTGGGATCTTGCATTGCCTTATTTCCTTAGTACCTGGAGGAGCAAGGGACCCTTGATGCTACTTTTTCAAACGTGTGTCCCCTCCCTTTTATCATTTCTTCTGCCTCAGTTGGACATAAGCCTTAGTAAGTTTTCACCTAGAACACTAAAAAGGCTCTGGTTGTCACCGTAATTCAGTTCTCTCTCCCCTAGATAAAGCTTCCTAAGATGAGAAGAGCACTGCTCAGAAACTATCTTCTATGATTAGCACTGATTCATTGATTATCAAGTCTTACATTGGCTGGAAATGGGTGGATGCTTCATCTGTGGCAGACCCTTTCTCCCAAGAAATGGAAGAGGATTTCACACTTTGCTAACTCCATCATTTCTGTTCACGCAAACTCTTTATAGAGAATATATTCAGAAAGCAAAGTAAAAAGGAGCATCACAATTCAAAAGACAAGAGCCATCATCTATGTCAAAAACTGCCCATAGGTGTGGAGAATCAGGTCATGTCTCCCAGCCAGTTCGGGTCTGAAAGGACTACTGTTCTCCTCCAAAAGCCAAGCTTCCTCTCAACCCCATTTTTCTTTCTCAACTACCATTCTCTTTGTCTTTCTTCCTCCCTCCCAGGTCGCAAACTACAAGGAAAAAATTACTTAGAAATCCCTGTTTCATTGTCAATAGAGGTAATTTAATACATGCTTGTTCCAATGGCTCTGGTGCTAGGATAAAAGAACATCTCCAAGAATGTGATCCTACAGCTAACAAAGATGACATAATCCTACAGATAAGGAAGATGTGATCCTAAAGACAACAACAGTGTGATCCCAAAGATAAAGGTCTGGTGCTCCAGACACAAAGATGTAATCCTACAGATAACAAGCATGTGATCTACAGATAACAGTAGCCTGATCCTACAGATAGATGTCAAGGCTGTAATCCCACAGATAGTGAGGATAGGATCCCACAGATGACAAAGATGGTGTCCTACAGGTAACAACGATGTGATTCTAATGGTAGCACAGAGGTCTCCTGCAGATAACCAAGGATGCAACTCACACCCTGCAGTGACCTAGACAGCCCCTTCCTGCTTCCTCCCTGATGCTGGGAAGATGTTTGTCTGCATTATGACAAAGCTTGATAAGTGATTAACGTTATTTTTGATTTATAAGGACTCCAGGTCACATATCAATTTCTCAGTGTCTACAAATTCCCTCTGGGACTATGCTGCCATACTGGAACATAAATATGTCATACACGTTAATTTTATTTTAAATTGCATATGTGAATGGCAGCGTGGTCAATTAAATGTGGCATAGCAATATAGTTGAGAAATGAATGTCATGAAATTAGCCATCATTTGGATAAACAAATTACCTAGAAATAGCTGCCTGAGTATGTATCAAATTGCTGGTGCCTGTATTTGCAGAAAGTAATAAATATGAGATCTTCACTGAAAACTAAAGTTTAAAAATATATAGCAAATATTATACACTGAGGACATTGAAAATCTCTCTGCTCTTCTTTGTCTCTGTTCCTCTGTTCTCTCTCTCTCTCTCTTTTTCTCTCTGTTTTCTCTCTCTCACGCATACCCTTGCTATCATGAGATGTGGGATCCTACCTAATTGAGGAAGCACAGCACCCTGAGTGTCGCCCTCGCCTTTCCAACTCTGTTCTGTAGTGGACTAATGGAGGCAGCATGGATTCTACACCTAGAGTGTAAGCCACAGCTCAGACCCAATTCAGCTGTGTGATCCCCACCAGACATTTCAGCTCAGTGATCCTCAGTGTCGGCAACCATCAAATGAGAGCACCCACCTTGAAACGTCGCTGCAAGAATCGAGCAAGATACAATATGTTTTGGCTGGGCTCATGTCTGTAATCCCAGCCCTTTGGGAGGCCAAAGTAGGCAGATCACAAGGTCAGAAGTTCAAGACCAGCCTGGCCAACAGAGTGAAACCCCATCTCTACTAGGAGAATTGCTTGAACCCAGGAGGCAGAGGTTGTGGTAAGCCAAGATCGCGCCATTGCACTCCAGCCTGGGTAACAAGAGAGAAACTCCATCTCAAAAAAAAAAAAAAAAAATTAGCCAGGTGTGGTGGCCGGGTCCTGTAATCCTAGCTACTCAGGAATCTGAGGCAGGAGAATTGCTTGAACCTAGAAGGCAGAGGTTGCAATGAGCCGAGATCGCACCAGGGCACTTTACCCAGGGCAACAGTGTGAGACTCGGTCTCAAAAAAAAAAAAAAAAGATACAGTGTGTTTTAGGCCAGCTAATATTATATGAATGTGAAATCTAATCACAGATATGGCATTACCTGAATGCCATCAGACACTATCATATACTCATACTGTTGAATACTACTGAAAAATATTTAAAGGGCTGAATTCTGATACACTAAAAGATTTGGACAAATCTCCAAGAAATTACCCAGAGTGAAAAAATCTAATCCAAAAGTGTGCATACTGTTCAATTCCACTTATATAATATTTTAAAATAATAAAATTATAGGGTATGGTTACCTTTGGTGATAAAGTGAATATAACTGAATATTATTCAGCATTACTTGGCATTACCTTGACACGGAATAATAGTTCAGTATCTTGATTAGGGTGGTGAACACAGAGATTACATAAGTGATAAAACTGTATTGCTTCTACACACACACACACACACACACACACACACACACACACAAATACAAGTAAAGTGTGAAGTTTTAATAAAGTTGCTGAATCATATCAATGTCAATATTCTGTTGGTGACATTATGCCATAGTTTTGTAACACGCTACCATTAGGGAAATTTGATAAATCTTCCTATTATTTCTTATAGCTACATGAGAATTTACATTTATGTAAATAAAAATAGCAAGTTAATACAAAATTTAATTCCCTTTTATGCTGATTTTCAGAATATTCATGTTTCCAGAGGCCAGCAGGTCTGGTACATTACCAGAATGTGCCTTTGTATGTGCCTTTGGTCACTTGATTTCATCTGTCTAAAATGCTGAAAGAAATTACAGAATCAGAGTTTTTACTGAATCAGAGTTTTCCAGTTTTGCCATTTCTTTTACTGACTGCTGTGAAATTGGATGGGATGACGTCAAGCCTAGGGAGTTTTTTTTTTTTTTTTTTTTTTTTTTTTTTTGTACTCCTATCTGTTAGTTTTAATGTGTGCTTTGTTTTCTAAGGTGAAAAGGGGGATAAATGGAGACTCCAGGCACAAATGAGACCAAGTATATGTAATGATATAAAATGTGTGCAAAATTTCATCAAATGAGCATCAGAAAAATTCTTCAGGCCGAGCGTGGTGGCTCACACTGGTAATCCTAACACTTTGGGAAGCCTGGGCCGCTGTATCACTTGAGGTCAGGAGTTAAAGACCAGCCTGGCCAACATGATGAAACCCTGTCTCTACTAAAAATACAAAAATTAGCCAGGCATGGTGTCACATGCCTGTAATTCCAGCTACTTGAAGCGCTGAGGCAGGTGAATCACTTGAACCTGGGAGCTGGAGGTTGCAGTGAGCTGAGATGGTGCCACAGCACTCCAGCCTGGGCAACAGAGTGGAACTCCGTCTCAAGAAAAAAAAAAAAAAAATCTTCACCTCTTTGTTCTCAATATCTCCTGCAGGAAAGAAAGGGCAGCACTGCATTCTAAAAGCTCTCTGAAATAATTACACTAGACTCAGAACGTGAACTTCCTGTGTCTTGTTGACTGGTGTTTTTCTGGTTGTTATAACAATACCTCCCATGTAGTAAACATTCTGTTCGGCTTTGTTGAATATACAAATGAATGATTAAAGTGGAAAGAGATGTGGGAAATGCTTCTGGGTATGTAACAAGAGAATAGGAAAGTTCAGAAAAATTATCAGACATAGAGACAAGACCAGGGTTGCAGGGGCCTTTAGAGTAGTTGGCACCACCCCCAACCCTTGTGCATTGCTCATCCTGTGCAGACAGGACTATTCATAGGGTAGCTTCCAGATTCTAGAAAAAAAGATTTGGTACTTTGATCACAAATCTGCTGGAAAAGACCACTGTGGCCAAATTGAGCAACTATCGGAGGCTTATCATCTGGAAAACAAACCTGAAGACTGAGCAATAAGGATATCTGTGGTTCCTATAATCTTCATTAAACCATAGATTTCTTTTTCATGCCCTGGCCATTAAGGAAGCAACCCACCCTTTCATTAAGTCCCACTAAAGAAATTATGGTGAGATTTTTGGTTTTTCTTTTGCCGCGTATATTTCAGAATCAGAGTTGAAGAAGCCAGAAAATCAGATTTTTTCTAAACTCAAGGAAAGCCTTATCCTCATGTCAAATGACAAGGACCATATGGAAAAATTTCAGATGGTAACCACTCTACTTTATCCAGACACCATAGAAAAGTGTGAACCTATCCACATCCAACAGCAAGAGTGTTTCTCTCCCATTTGGCTGAGTGCTATCAGAAGAGATCTATGTGAGTGAAGATATTAATCACTGCTCAGGAGTAACACACATTCCCTGTGGTGTCTGTGGAAGACACATGGAGAGTAGTAACAGACACTCCTTCCCCTCCCAGACAGGGTAGTGTCAGGGGAGGCCTCATGGGCTGCCAAAACTCTCTTCACCCAGCAGAAATGAGGAGACCCCTATATTGAATGTCAATGAAGGCCAAGTGGAAAACTTGGACATCGACACCCACCTGGCAGTAAAGATGCAGCAGACCCCTCCCTTATCAGAGCAATCTCTCAGGAAAAAAAAAAAAAACAGGTAAAAGACAAGGTTTACATAAGATACACAGTACCCAAATGCCCAAGTTTCAGTTGAAAATCACTCATTATACCACGAACCAGGGAAATTTCAAACTGAATGGAAAAATAAAATTAATACATGCCAGTGTCAGAGGCATTTGAACCACAGCAACTCCATCTTGAATAAGGTCTGGATAAAATTAAGCCTGAGACCTACTGGGCTGCACTCCCAAGAGGTTAAGCATTCTTAGTCACAGGATAAGACAGGAGGTCAGCACAAGATACAGGTCACAAAGACCTTGCTGATAAAACAGGATGCTGTAAAGAAGCCAAACCAAGATGGCAATGAAAGTGACATCTGGTCATCTTCACTGCTCAATATATGACCCTGACCTCGTGATCTGCCCACCTTAACCTCCCAAAGTTCTGAGATTACAGGCATGAAGCCAGCATGCCTAGCCAAGACACTTTAATTAACAGAAAACATTTGAAAATTGCTACAGAAACATCTTACTGATAAAAGAAAGCAATTCTAATGACAACAGGTTTCTTATTATAAATAATAGAGACCAAAAGGAAGTGGTGCATTTTTAAGTGCTGAAAGAAGTAAACTACCTACCAAGAATTCTTTATTGAGCAATATATTTATATCTTTCTTCAGTAATGAAGGGGAAATGAAGGCATTCTCACATGAAGGAACTTGTCACAAGTAGACATACCCTTAAAAATTGCTAAAGAATTTCTTTAAATGAAAGGTAATAATAAAGAGGGAATACTGGAATATCAGGAAGAAAGAAAGAACACTGAAAGTTGTAAACATATGGATAAATGCAATGCATTCCCCCTTCTCCTATTGAGTTCCCAGAATTATGGTAGAAAATTGAAAAAAAACTGTAACATTGTGATATATTTCAAAATGTTCTTAGAAGAAATATTTAAAATGATTATATTTTAAATGGGGGCACGTAAATGGATAGGTAGGTGACATTTCTATACTTAATTCAAACTGTGAAACAGATGACACCAGTAGACTTAAGTAAGTTATATAAATGTAACATAATCTCTTTAGTAACCACTAAAAAGCTATACAAAGAGATACACCCAAAAACACTATGGATGAATTGAAATTGAATTATAGTAAATGTTCAAGTAACCCATAGCAAGGTAGGAAAAATAAAACAGGAACAAAAACTAGAGAGAACAAAGAGAAAATAAGAAATAAAGGGTAGTCTTAAGCTATCACGTATCCATAATTACAATAAATGTAAAAGTTCTTAAAACAGCAACTAAATGACAGAGAGGCACAGCATCTTAAAACATATGAATAACTGTAAAGAGTCTTCACAAAATTTACTTCAAATATAGAATATAGGTTAGTTAAAAGTAAAATAAGGAAAAACACACAGCAGCAAACTGTAGTCAAAGAAAGCAGGAGTGGTTGTGTCAAATCACATAGACTGCAAAGCCAGAAAAATTATCAAAGACAGAAAGAGGCAATGCACAAAGAAAATACTGCAATCCTAAATGTATGTGAACGAAACAACAGAGCTGCAAAATATGTGAAAAAAAGTCTGATAAACTCAAAGGAGAAAAAAATAAAGGCAAAGTTATTCCAAAAATCTCTCAGCAATTGAAACTATATATAACAATCCTTAACAAATTTAACATAACTTAAATAACACAGACTGTACTCTCTTATCATGGTGAATCAAAATGACTAGAAGTTAATAATAGAAAGATAATGGGAAGGTCCCCAAAGAGCTGGAAACTAATCAAAACACTTCTAAATAATCTAAGGAAGGTCTCAAGCAAAACTAACAATGAGTTAAGAGAAGAAAATGAAAATACATTATATGGAACCAACTTGGAAAACACTCTTCAGGATATTATCCAGGAGAACTTCCCCAATCTAGCAAGACAGGCCAACATTCAAATTCAGGAAACACAGAGAACACTACAAAGATACTCCTCGAGAAGAGCAACCCCAGGACACATAATTGTCACATTCACCAATGTTGAAATAAAGGAGAAAAAGTTAAGGGCAGCCAGAGAGAAAGGTCGAGTTACCCACAAAGGGAAGTCCATCAGACTAACAGCAGATCTCTCTGCAGAAACCCTATAAGCGAGGAGAATGGGGTCCAGTATTCAGTATTTTTTAAAAAAAGAATTTTCAACTCAGAATTTCATAACCAGACAAACTAAGCTTCATAAGCAAAGGAGAAATAAAATCTTTTACAGTTAAGCAAATACTGAAAGATTTTGTAATGATCAGGCCTGCCTTGCAAGAGCTACTGAAGGAAGCACTAAATATGGAAAGGAAAACCTGGTACCAGACACTGCAAAAATGTACCACATGGTAAAGACCATCAACACTATGAACAAACTGCATCAACTAATGGGCAAAATAACCGGCTAACATCATAATGACAAGATCAAATTCACACATAACAATATTAACCTTAAATATAAACAGGCTAAGTGCCCCTATTGAAAGACACAGACTGGCAAATTGGATAAAGTCAAGACCCATTGGTGTGCTATATTCAGGAAACCCATCTCACATGCAAAGGCACACATAGGCTCAAAATAAAGAGGTGGAGGAATATACACCAAGCAAAGGGAAAGCAAAAACAAACCAAAAAAGTAGGGTGGCAATCCTAGTCTCTGATAAAACAGACTTTAAACCAACAAAGATCAAAAAAGACAAAGAAGGGCATTACATAATGGTAAAGGGACCAATGCAATAAGAAGAGCTAACTATCCTAAATATATATACGCCCAATACAGGAGCACCCAGATTTATAAAGCAAGTTTTTAGAGACCTACAAAGAGACTTAGACTCCCACATAATAATACCGGGTATTTAACACCCTGTTGCCAATAATAAGCAGATCAATGAGACAGAAAATAAAGAATATTCAGGACTTGACCTCAGCTCTGGACCAAGCGGACTAATAGACATCTACAGAACTCTCCACCCCAAATCAACAGAATATACATTCTTCTAGGCACCACATTGCACTTATTCTAAAATTGACCACATAATTGGAAGTAAAACACTCCTCAGAAAATGCAAAAGAACAGAAATCATGACAGTCTCTCAGACCACAGTACAATCAAATTAGAACTCAGGATTAAGAAACTCACTCCAAACCGCATGACTACATGAAAACCGAATAACCTGCTCCTGAATAACTACTGGATAAATAACAAAATTAAGGAAGAAATAAATAAGTTATTTGAAATCATTGAGAACAAAGGCACAGTGTACCAGAATCCCTGGAACACAGATAAAGCAGTGGTAAAGAGGGAAATTTATAGCACTAAATGCCTACATCAGAAAGCTAGAAAGATCCCAAATCAATACCCTAACATAACAATTAAAAGAACTAGAGAAACAAGAGCAGATAAATTCAAAAACCAGCAAAAGACAAGAAATAATTAAGATCAGAGAAGAAATGAAGGATATGGAGACATGAAAAGCCCTTCAAAAAATCAATGAATCCAGGAACTGCTTTTTTTGAAAATATTAACAAAATAGATAGACAGCTAGACTAACAAAGAAGAAAAGAGAGAACAATCAAATACACACAATAAAAATGATAAAGGCGGTACCACCACAGATCCCACAGAAACACAAACTACCATCATAGATACTATAAACACATCTATGCAAATAAACTAGAAAATCCAGAAGAAATGGATAAATTCCTGGACACATACTCCTGCCCAAGACTAAACCAGGAAGAAGCTGAATCCCTGAATAGACCAATAACAAGTTCTGAAATTGAGGCTGTAATTAATAGCCTACCAACCAATAAAAGCCCAGGACCAGATGGATTCAAAGCTGAATTCTGCCAGAGGTACAAAGAGGAGCTGGTACCATTCCTTTTGAAATTATTCCAACCAACAGAAAAAGAAGGACCACTCCCTAACTCATTTTATGAGGCCAGCATCATCCTGATATCAAAACCTGGCAGAGACACAACAAAAAAGACAACTTCAGGTCAATATCCCTGATGAACATCCATGCAAAAATACTCAATAAGATGCTGGCAAACGTATCAAGCAACACATCAAAAAGCTTATCCACCACGATCAGGTCAGCTTCACCCCTGGGATGCAAGGCTGGTTTAACATAAGCAACTCAATAAATGTAGTCCATCACATAACAGAACCAGTGACAAAAACCACATGATTGTCTCAATAGATGCAGAAAAAGCTTTCGAAAAATTTAACAGCACTTCGTGCTAAAAACTCTCAATAAATTAGGTATTGATGGAACGTATCTCAAAATAATAAGAGCTATTTAGGATAAACACACAGCCAATATCATACAGAATGGGCAAAAGCTGGAAGCGTTCCCTTTGACAACCGGCACAGGACAAGGACATCCTCTATCACCACTCCTATTCAACATAATATTGAAAGTTCTGGCCAGGGCAATCAGGCAAGAGAAAGAAATAAAGGGTATTCAAATAGGAAGAGAGGAATTCAAATTGTCTCTGTTTGCAGATGACATGATTTTATATTTAGGAAACCTCATTGTCTCAGCCCAAAATCTCCTTAAGCTGATAAGCAACTTCAGCAAAGTCTGAGGATACAAAATCAACGTGCAAAAATCACAAGCGTTCCTATATACCAATAACAGACAAGCAGAGAGCCAAATCATGAGTGAATTCCCATTCACAATTGCTACAAAGAGAATAAAATACCTAGAAATACAACTTACAAGGGATGTGAAAGACTTCTTTAAGGAGAACTACAAACCACTGCTCAAGGAAATCAAAGAAATAAGAGAGGACACAAACAAATGGAAAAACATTCCATGCTCATGAATAGGAAGAATCAATATTGTGAAAATGGCTATACTGCCCAAAGTAATTTATAGATTCGATGCTGTCCCCATCAAGCTACCATTGACTTTCTTCACAGAATTAGAAACAACTATTTTAAATTTCATATGGAACCAAAAAAGAGCCTACATAACCAAGATAATCCTAAGCAAAAAGAACAAAACTGTAGGCATCATGCTATCTGACTTCAAACTATGCTACAAAGCTACAGTAAACAAAACAGCATGGTACTGGTACCAAAATAGACATATAGACCAATGGAACAGAACAGAGGCCTCAGAAATAATGCCACACATCTACAACCATGTGATCTCTGACAAACCTGACAAAAACAAGCAACAGGGAAAGGATTCCCTATTTAATAAATGGTGTTGGGAAAACTGGCTAGCCATATTCAGAAAGCAGAAACGGGACCCATTCCTTACACCTTATACAAAAGTTAACTCAAGATGGATTAAAGACTTAAATGTAAGACCTAAAACCATAAAAACAGTAGAAGAAAACCTAAGCAATACCATTTAGGACATAGGCGTATACAAAGACTTCATGACTAAAACACCGAAAGCAATGGCGACAAAAGCCAAAATTGACAAATGGGATCTAGTTAAACTAAACAGCTTCTGAACAGTGAAAGAAACTATCGTCAGAGTGAACAGACAACCTACAGAATGAGAGAAAACGTTTGCAATCTATTCATCTGACAAAGGGCTGGCATCCAGAATCTATAAGGAACTTAAACAAATGTACAAGAAATAAACAAACAACCCCATCAAAAAGTGGGCAAAGGATATGAACAGACACTTCTCAAAAGAAGACATTTATACCACCAACAAACATGAAAAAAAGCTCATCATCCCTAGTCATTAGAGAAATGCAAACCAAAACCACAATGAGATACCATCTCATGCCAGTTAGAATGGTGATCATTAAAAAGTCAGGAAACAACAGATGCTAGAGAAGATGTGGCGAAATAGAAACGCTTTTACATTGTTGGTGGGAGTGTAAAACAGTTCAACCATTGTGGAGGACAATGTGGTGATTCCTTAAGGATCTAGAACCAGAAATACCATTTGACCCAGCAATCCCATTACTGGGTATATACATAAAGGATTATCAATCATTCTACTATAAAGACACAGGCACATATATGCTTACTGCAGCACTACTCATAATAGCAAAGACATGGAACCAACCCAAATGCCCATCAGCGACAGACTGGATAAAGAAAATGTGGCATATATACACCATGGAATACTATGCAGCCATAAAAAAGGATGAGTTCATGTCCTTTGCAGGGACATGTATGAAGCTGGAAACCATCATTCTCAGCAATCTAACACAGAAATAGAAAGCCAAACACTGCATGTTCTCACTCATAAGTGGGAGTTGAACAATGAAAACACATGGACACAGGGAGGGGAATATCACACACTGGGGCCAATTGTGGGGTGGTGAGCTAGGGAAGGGATAGCATTAGGAGAAATACCTAATGTAGATGATGGGTTGATGGGTGTAGCACCATGGCACGTGTATATCTATGTAACAAACCTGCATGTTCTGCACATGTATCCCAGAACTTGTAGTATCATTGTTTTTAAAAAAAGAAAATACAGTGTATCAAATTTTGTAGAAAACAGCAAAAGATTGGAAGAGATAAAAATGTATAGCACTGGCCAGGTGCAGTGGCTCATGCCTGTAATCCCAGCACTTTGGGAGACCTAGCTGAGTGGATCACCTGAGGTCAGAAGTTCAAGACCTGCCTGGCCATAATTGTGAAACCTCATCTTTACAAATATTAGCTAGGCATGATGGCAGGTGCCTGTAATCCCAGCTACTTGGGAGGCTGAGGTGGAAGGATTGGTGCAACCCAGGAGGCAGGGGTTGCAGTGAGCCAAGATCATGCCATTGCATGCCAGCCTGTAGAAAAAAGGAAGAAAATTGTCAAAAAATAAAAAAAAAAAAAAAAAAAAAACGAAAAGGAAAAATGTGTATAGCACTAAATGTTTACATAAGAAAAGTAGAAAAGTCTCAAATCAATAATTCAATAAGATCTCACTCCAAGAACATAGAAAAGGAAAACCAAAAGAAACTAAAAAAGGAAAAGAAAAGAGATAAAAATAGAAGCAGAAATTAACTAGAAATCAATAGTTTCATTTAAAAAGTGAATGAAACAAGAAGCTCTTTTAAAAAAAAAAAGAATCCGTAAAATAGATCAGCCTTTGCCAAGACTGACAAAAAAGAAAAGAGACCAACCTCAGCAATGAAAGAGGAAATATCACCACAGACACTGCAGATGTCTAAAGTCTAATAAGGAAATACAACACAACTCGACACAGAAAAATTTAACTTGAATACATCAATTTCCAGAAAAATACAAACTACCACAATTCACCCAATATGAAATTGGTAATTTGACTAGTCCTAAATATATTAAAGAAATTTAAGTCATAAATTAACAGCTTCTAAAAAGGAAACTGCCATTTCCAGATATTTTAACTGGTGATTTCAACCAAACATTAAAGAAGAATTAACATGAACTCTACACAATCTCTTGCAGAAAACAGAGGAGGGGAAAACATTTCCCACTTTGTCTCATGAAGTTTGTGTTACCCAGATACCCAATCAGGCAAAACAGTGTGGATAAAGAAACCAAATGCTCCTCATGAGCTGAAATACAAAACCTCAACAAAATATTGACCATTTGATTTATCCATATATAAAAATTACTTATATGCCAATGAATAAAAGGATTTATTCTAATTATACAAGGATGGTTCTATTAATTTAAAAGTAATCAATGTAATCCAAGATATCAAAAACTAAGAAGAAAAATCATAATCAAATTAATTGATGATGAGAAAATATTTTATTAAATTTAACATCATTCATGTTAAAAACTCCCATAAAATAGGAATGTAGGGGATCATCCTAACTTTATAAAAGGAATCTGATTAAAAAAAAAAACCCTACAGCTAATGTTATACTTAGTGGCAGAATACTAGATAAATGTGTATCTATATTTTAGCATGAGCACATGAACTGCAGAATTAAAAACCCAGACAAAGGCAGGAATGCAGATCTCAGCAGCACACCTGGCTCTATTCCAAAATCGTCACTTGTAGTGTCTTTTCGTTACTCTTTCTTTCCAATCCTTCGTGGGACCTCTTGGGCCTCACACCTTTATTTTATGGAGCCATAAAAAGTGTGTACCCATCCCATTACTGAGTATATACCCAAAGGATTATAAATCATTCTATTATAAAGACACATATACATGTATGTTCATTGTGGCACTGTTTGCAATAGCAAAGACCTGGAACCAACCCTAATGCCCATCAATGATAGACTGGACAGGGAAAATGTGGCACATATACACCATGGAACACTATGCAGCCATAAACAATGATGAGTTTGTGTCCTTTGTAGGGGCATGGATGAATCTGGAAACCATCATTCTCAGCAAACTGACACAAGAACAGAAAACTAAACACTGCATGTTATCATTCATAGGCGGGTGTTGAACAATGAGAACACATGGGCACAGGGAGGTGAGCATCACACACTGGGGTATGTTGGGGGGGTGGGGAGCTGGGGAGAAACAGCTCAGGGGGGCAGGGAGGTTGGGGAGGGATAACATTGGGAGAAATGTCTGACGTAGGTGACAGGGGGATGGAGGCAGCAAACCACCATGGCATGTGTGTACCTATGCAACAGTCCTGCAAGATCTGCACATGTACCCCAGAACTTAAAGTACAATTTTTTAAAAAAAGTGTGTACCCATAGGCACTTCCCTGGCTATGAACAATAATAATGGAGATTGGGCCCTTTTAAAAAAATAAGTTTCGACATGGCTAAGAAGTTCCTGATGCCTCTGTAGCTTTGACTTATGAAATCAGTAAGTAGCTTGTGGAGAATTCAGTTAAATAGACTTAAATACATTTTAATTGTAGAAGGACTTTGTGCCATCTTGCTATTCTTTTCTCTTGTTTATAACTTTAGAAAACTTCCAGATGTGTTATTGTGCTTTCTAGAAATACTTCAAATTATTAAATGTGCAAAAATCTGTTAGAAATTAAAGAAAGGTTACCAAAAAAACTTAACACATTAATTTATTTTTCAATCACATGGCATTGACTTTTCCTGACCTTCTGACCCAATATCTGTACCATTCTTTTCTTTTCTGCCAGTATTTTAAGGCTGGATTTATATTTGATCAATAAAATATTTTTATAAGAAATATTAAGGGGGAGATACAGCCTGGCAGCATCAGGAGCTCCATTGACCTGCTCCTCAGAGAAAGTGGAGAAAAATATTTTTAAATAACCATTGAATGCCTCTGTCCAAGGGAAAATAGCGAATAAAAAAAAAATACAAGACAATCAATGAAAGAAAGAAATGCTGGAAATATGTGGCGCTTGAACCACGATTGCTCTTTCCCTCCTTCTTCTGGCTCAGCAACGCAGAGACCACTCCAGACTGCTGCAGCCAAGAACACAGGGCTCCCTCTTTCCCCTGGTCCTGGACAGAGGACCTCTGTCTCAGGTAATGGCAGGATTTCAGCGTTTCCGCATTCTGCTCTGCCCCAGGTGCCTGTGGAGTGCTCGCAGGTGCGTGAAGTCAAGAGGTGGAGGCTCTGTTCTTCTACTGAGCTCTCACATGGGGAACAGAGGTGTTACCTTGAGTGGATACTGAATCTCTGAATGACCTTGCCCTGGCTTGTGACGTGCTGGTTTCCTATCAGGAGATGCAAACCGAGAGGACCTAAGGCTTCTGCCACATCCTCCTCTGAGTGTTCATTTCCTGTAGTGGGGGTTTGCTTGGTGAGAAGCTTGCCATCGTCCTTGCTCCCAGCTACAGATCTGACTCAATGTTTCCTCTGGAAGGAGAAGCGAGCCATAAAACAAGATATCTCCTTATCTTTTCCGATGGAACTCATTTGCAACAGAATGTTGAGAAGCTCAAAACTAAGGGTGCTCACAAGAACAATGGAGGTTATAACATAAGGCAATAGGGAGGAACTTTATGAATTTAACTAAGATGAGGTGTGGACGTTAGGCAAGAATGAACCTGCAAAGAAGACAGCTGGGGGAGCCTCTTGCCTTCAGAACAAGCATAATACACTGACCTCAGAATTTTGATACAGTTTTGTAAAATTTTGCCATTGGAGAATGTGGGCATATGGTATGGATGCTCTTTCTGTTTTATTTTATACAACTGCATGTGAATCTACAATTGTTCAGTAAATTTTACATTTAAAAAATACAACCTAAGGACTGTACCGTAAGAAGAAGTAAATTACTATAGGAGCAACAAAGGGAGTGTAAAATTTTATCATTATAATTTGGTTCATTAAATAAGTAAATATACAACATATAATAAGATGTTTAAATGAGTGGGGGAAAAAAACTTGAAAAACTCACAGCTCTAAAATCACATTTACTTTGAACTAAGGTTTAGAAAATCCTAACACGTTTTTCATTACTATTTCCCCTAATACAGGCTTGGCTGAGTCAAGGAACTATTTCACATTCAATTGCAAAGTGGGAAACATGTTGATTATTTTAATGAATGTTTCTCAGCACTATGATTAGATAAGGACCTTCATTTTAATACTAATACCCTTTGGACCATGGAAGAACAACTTTAGCAAAGAATACAAGTTCAAGTAACTATGGAAGAGTGGTATGCTTTGCTACCGAGGCCAGCCTTTAATGAGAATCCACAAGTTAACCTGGAATAAATTATGTAGATTTGCAAGAGATTGTGCAGTCCAAGTATTTCAACATTTGTATATTCCAGTGAGGAATTAAATGCTGGAGCAATTAAATGATTTGTCCAAATGGCTAGGAGAAAGAAACAAGGGAAAAAAGATTTTTTGATACTCTCTCATCACATTATACTCAGAAGCTGTGTCATAAAAAATGATCACTAATCCATTAGATAGCAGTCATGTTGGAACCCCAGGTGTGAAAAGACACGTCATTTAGTGAATGAAAACAGATAGAGCTTTGCTGATTCAATTATATATTACTGCTTTAAAAAAAGGCTATTTTTTTCATTACGCTTATAGAAGATTTTACAAGTATATTTAAAAGTTAACATTCTAAGGCATGCTTTTGGTAAAGGAATACTGCTGTTTTTAAATCTAAAGGACAGTGGCATTGGGATTCAGTTGACAGCTTGTAAGTCCACATAGATTACTAGTAAATAATTATATTAACTCTTCGTTCTTAAAAAAAATAGAAAAGGGGAAAGCAGGAAGAAGAATAAGAAGAAAGAGGAGATAGAAAAAAGAATGAAGTGCTCTTCATTTATAGCAGATTAAAACTGTAAACTCTGTATGAGGCAGTGCCAGCTGCGGGTGAAGACAGCACATTAATGCTTACTTATTTTTCAGTCTCCTTATATGGAATGCTCCCTAATCAAAAACTTCAGGGCTACTGAAGGTATTCCAACTGCTTCTCTTATTGAAAAGCTTGTAGAGCCCTTTTAATTATTTCTTGATTAAAAGCCTATTAAAATCAATTTTACTCAATAAATATTATGAGCTGGAACTATGTCAGATGTTCCGTGGATGTTAGCCTAGTGGACTGCCCGAGGTCAGCAGCAGCCTATTAATAATCATGTGGGTTTATAGACATACACTATATCAAATTTAATACAATGTTTGAGCTAGTTACTGTTCTCTTTTACACATATGAATATACGGAGGTTTAGTGCAATTACTAGAAAATATTACTAGATGATGCAAGTGTATGAACATAGTGCAAAGTACCGTAAGATCATGACCGTAACATATGCACAGATTAGAAAAAGAAGTTGGAAGGGCCCAAAGAAGAACTAGATCCCTCATGTTTAGGGAAAGCAGATGACAGCCATTTTAGAAGGGCCATGAAATATGTTAGTAGAATAATAACTAACATTTATAGTGTATGTATTTCATACTAGGCACTGACTGTTTTTTATTACAGATTATCTCACAAAATATGTATAACTCATACAATAGGTACCATCATTATCCTAATTATAAAAGTGAGAAATAGGTCTAAAGAGGTAAAGTAACACAACATAATGCAGTAATAAGTGATAGTGTCAGATTCAAAGCCAAGCTAAATCCAGAGTCCATACTCAAAATTACTATAATATATTGGCTAAGTGTTCAACAGTTTCATCATAGGGGAAGGCATATGAGAGTTATCACCAGTTATCTTAAGGCAAGGATGTCCCACCTCACTACTGGTTTTCAACATCATATTAGAAGTCCTAGCTAGTGTAATAAGACAAGAAAATAAAAATCAAAGGTAAATAGATTGAGAAGAAAGACATACAATGATCTTCCTTCACAAATGACAAAATTGTCTATGTAGGAAGTCCAAAAAATTGGCAAAAAAACCGAAAACATACAAAGAAACAAAACTGGAACTAATCAGCAATTATAGCAAGGCTTGACAATATAAGATTAACATTTCAAAGTTACTTTCCTATATATCAGCAATGAGCAAGTAGACTCTGAAGTTTAAAACACAATACCAGTTACATTAGCACCCCTGAAATAAAATACTTAGGTTAAATCTAACAAAATTTATACAAGATCCATATGGGAAAGCCACAAAACTCTGTTAAAAGAAATAAAAGTAGAACTAAATACACAGAGAGATATTCCATGTTCATGAACAACAACCACCACAAATCCCAAATAACAAAGAGAACTAGACAGAAGGAGGGAGAATTTAATCACTGGATGGTAGGCTTTAGCTAATTTAAGGACAATGGAAAACACTGCAAAACACTGACAGGAGAATTTGAGCATGCAGTGTCATAACCCAGAAATTGGTGCCCTAGAGTGAAGCTCCAGAGAAATCAGAAGACAGATGTGAAAAGCGAATCTGAAAACATGGGGAATTATCGACTGTTTGTGGAGATGCCTAAGCAGCACCTGTTACCACCCGCTGCCACCATTACCTCTATGCAAAGAGCTCTAGGAACTTCGACTTGTCCCAAAATAAACTGGAGGACTGTTTCTTAAACCCTTAGCTAGGAATAGCCATGTAACCTAGTGGGCCTGGCATTTGCAGCCTTCCACATTGTAGCAGCTGGGGGTTCCCATCCACACAGACAGCTTCCGACCAGTAAACCCTAACGTGAATTCCACTTTGGTGCCATGCTCAGGGTGAGTTATTGTTGTACCAGTCCACCTCTGCAGTACTAGAGGGCACCTGTGCTCTTAGAAACAGCCTCTGAGGTTGGCACTATCACTGTCTTTGTAAATGGGCTGCATGTGTGTGTCCTCAGAGTGTACAACTCTTGAAGGTAAGTAAATGATCAAAATGTAAAAAAACAATCCATTCAGAAACATAAGTAATTCAGGCCACAAAAAAGCATTTCAAAATGTCTCATTGCCATCATCAGTAAGGCTCAGAATGATTGCATTTATAAAACAAGAGAATAAGGAGAATTTGGGTATAAACATGGGATTGCTGGAATAAAACTGTCAAGAACAAGAAGGAATATGAAATCAAAACAAAAATAGAAGGCAAAAAAGTCAAAGAAAATGAAAATACAAGAGAAAAATTAAAGATCTACACAGACCACCTCTGGCAAATAGGGATTTATAATTCGAGAAGATGGAAGACAAGAAATGAACATGGAATTTCTCAGCATTAGAGAAAGACATAAACATTCCAGTTGAAAGGCCTGGTAAGTAGGAAAAACGCAAAAATGACGGAAAGCTAAAATATTGTCATTAAATTTTAGAGAAATGAAGATCTTGAGGATATCCTGAGAGTCACGGAGATAAAAGAACAATACAAATATTCTACCAAGGAATCCAAAAGCCTCCAGACTTCTCATTTGTCAAAGTGTATGCTAAAAAGCAGTGGAACAATGCTTGCAAAGTTATAAAAACAACTGATACACACACACATATGCACACACCTGTACACAATGGGATATTATTCAGCCTTAAAAAAGAATAAAATCTTACAATTTGTGACAACACAGATGAATCTGGAGGACATCATGTTAAGTGAAATAAGCCAGTTGCAGAAAGACAAATCCAGCACAATCTCACTTACATGTGCAATCTACAAATACCAAACTCAGAAGCACAGTAGAGAATGGTGGTTACCAGAGGCTCAGGGAATGGAGCTGTGGGAAGATGCTGCCCAGGGGAGACAGTTTCAGTTACGCAAGACAAGTAAGTTCTCAAGGCCTGAGGCACAGCAGGGTGAATATAGTTAACGATATAGTATTGTATGCTCAAAATTTGCTGAAAGGTTAGATCTTAAGTGCTCTCACCTCAAAAAAAAATTATAACTGTGAGGTGAACATGTTAATTAGCTTGTGATGAATATTTCACAATGTATGCATATAGCAAATCATCGACTTGTACAACTTAAATAAATAACATTTTAAACTGTCAACTACATCTCAATAAAGTTGGGAAAAAAATAAATAAATAAGTTGTGAAATGTTTTAAGCATAGAAAAAATATCTAAAGAAATTTATGTCCCACCTTTAGGATTTAACACATTTTCGCTTTGACATAAATAATTCCAACCCACATCCTTCCCCACTCTCCCTCCCAAGGAACTTCAGACCTGCTGTTTATGTGTACTTTTATCATGGGGGTTTTTATAATGGTATTAAATGTGCATGTATCCATAAACAATTTATACCATTGCTGTTTTTATTTTTAAAAAGGTATTTAAATGGCACTAAACTGGACATCCCTGCAAGTTATTCCTTTACTCTTATTTATATAATTCAATACATTTATAAGTGTTCACTTATTAATAGCCTATTGTTTGGTTAAACGTCTATGTCTTTTTGTGCCTTTGAAGCACATCCTTCGGTCAGGATCTGGAAATGATGAAGATGCATCTTCCTTTCAAAGAATCTGACCACATGGTTTTTAAAATGTCAGGGCCAGTGACCCGGGCAGGCTAGAAAGAATGCCTCAGGGCTGGTTCTTTGCAGTGATAATTAATGTGCTGCTGACCTGTAGACTCAATCTCAGCCCAACACAGGAGGATTCCTGTCAACCGAGAAGAAATGCCCTCTGTCCTTTGGCCGCGGGCCTGCCTACGATTTAGCAAAGTAATTGGTCAGTGATATGGTCTGGCTTAAATGGATTAGGGAAATATCTCCTGCCCAACAGATCTTTTACCGCTAGCTTCCTGCTGATATAGTAAATCTCACCATTAGGGACCCATCTGTAGTTACCCAACTATTCTTTATGGAAGTACCATAGGCGTTAAGCTCAATCAACCAATAACACTTTATTTCAAGTTAATTCACATACTCTGATGTTAAAGCAGCTCCATGTTGATTGAACAGGGATAGGTGAGTTTGGATAGAGGCAATTATAGAGAAACATGAAACATCCTACCTGAATGGTTAAGCCAAGCGGAGATTCTGAACATCCAAGGAGCAAACAAGTGATCCATGAGCTGCCCCTCTTTAAAAGAATGCTCTCCGTTTATTTAGTGTGGATGGGGACATGTGATTACCACTGATACATTTTAATACTTTCATCTTTCAGGATACAAGTAAGGAATGTATTGCGTGGGATTTTTTTGAGATAGTTTCATTCTTAGGAAAAAGAGTAAAAAGTTTGTAAATTATATAAATGTAATAATATAAAGTTACATAATAAAATAAATCTATCTTTCAAGAAAACAGCACTATATTATGAATTATTCAATTTCAGAATTTCAGTTCACGGCTGCCATCCCAATTTGTTAACAGTGGTGATAGAGTGTCTGTATCACCTGGCCTGACTTCAGCACCTCCCAGGCAGCTTTCATATGAGTGTTGTGAGAATACTCAGAGTCTAGGAAGAAGTATGCTAGGTGCATTTGTCTGTGTGTTCTAATTATCCTGAGACAGAGGGGCAGGCGCAGCCAGTAAGTGGGGAGGGCTAGGGGACTGTTTTCATTGACATCAAGGTGTTTGAGTACATCTGTGCGCATGTGCCTCCTTTGCAAGGAACATATCAGAAATTCAGAATAGGCCAAGCATGGTGGCTCAAACCTGTAATCCCAGCACTTTGGGAGGCCGAGGAGGGGGCATTGCTTGAGTCCAGGTGTTCAAGACCAACCTGGGCAACATCGTGAGACCCTCATCTGTAGAAAAAAACAAAAACAAAAACAAAAAAAGCCCTGCATTATGGTGCACACCTATAGTCCCAGCTACTTGGGAGACTGAGCTGGGGAAGGATGGCTTGAGCCTGGGAGGTTGATGCTGCAGTGAGCCATGATCACACACTGCACTCCAACCTGGGTGACAGAGCAAGATCCTGCCTCTAAAGAAAAAAAAAAGGAAATCCAGAGAAGGACATAATTCCGTGAAGAGAGAAGAAAGCCTGCTTTGCTCGATCAGTATATAATTTGTGAGAGGTAAACTGAAACAAAAAAGTGATCGGATCCAACTGTACCCAGGCATCCTTTGCCCCAGGATGAGCCCAGGTAGATTCTATGAACAAGCGGAGGTGATCAGAAACACAACCAGCGTGCCTGAGAGTCCAGAGATTTCCAAAACGTGAATGTGATCACTGGGGCCTTGGTCTGGCTACCTGTCACTTTCAGAACAAGGTCTACACCCCAGGATGGGATTCAGTGCTGCGGCCTGCTCCTCATACTTCAGGGGTTTGTCTCCGCCCACGCCTTCTCACACTCTGTACTTCCTACTGAATAACCCGTAGTCAGTACCTTATCTCAGGCAGCCCCACTTGGCCTGATTTACTCAAAATCACTCTTCCAGATTCCACTGAGGCAGTACCGTTTCCTTCCCTGATTTCCTGCCCCAAGAGCTGACCAGGCACCTCTCTTGTGTGCCCTAGTCTCAGCTACAAGTGCCAAGCTGTTGGGCACAAGAAACTTCTTTCTGGCCCGGATGTCCTCAGGGCCATATCCATTCCCAGGCACAGTGGCAGGAGATGAATGAATGTGTTCTGAATGAATGAATGCCTGAATGAATATTTGGAAAAGAAGGAAATAAGAGCCTGGGGAAAACAGAAGCAAACCTTAGGGAGTAAGGGCAGAGAAAGTAATGTTTTGCCTATTGCTGCAGAGATGGGATTGTGCAGGAAATGTACAAGCTAAGACAAAGCAAGATTTTAGGGAAAAGAATCACAGGGCAGAGGACATATTCACCTTTGCTGGATCCTAGAAGCACAGGCTGACAGACAGCCCAGAGAAAAGGTTTCTTCCAGAAATGTTTTGAGATAATTCTCCCATTGAAGCTAACTGACAGACACAAAGGAAGTGATGGCCCTGAGGGAGCTCAGGTCCAGGGACAGAGGCAGCAGCAACAGTCGGCTATCAAATGCAGATGGCGGCATCATGATCCTAAAGCTCAGAGAAGGTTCTTGGTGGCCCTAAAAAAAGTAAAAATTCATTGTTCAACACCCGCCTATGAGTGAGAACATGCGGTGTTTGATTTTCTGCTCTTGTGTCAGTTTGCTGAGAATGATGGTTTCCAGGTTCATCCATATCCCTACAAAGGACACGAACTCATTGTTTTTGATGGCTGCGTAATATTCCATGGTATATATGTGCCACATTTTCCCTGTCCAGTCTATCATCAATGGGCATTTGGGCTGGGTAGTTGGGGAGAGATAGCATGGGGAGAAATGCCAGATATAGGTGAAGGGGAGGAAGGCAGCAAATCACACTGCCACGTGTGTACCTATGCAACAATCTTGAATGTTCTTCACATGTACCCCAAAACCTAAAATGCAATAAAAAAATAAATAATAAATAAATAAATAATAAAAAATAAACAGGGAGCCTATCCAGAGATGGAAGCTGCAGGAAACATCACACCATGGGCTTTGTTTCCACAATTGAATTTTAAAAATACAGGTTATCCCGTCTTAAAGAGGCAAACTGTGTCCCAACCAGATCCACTTTTGATCCAGCATTCAAACATTAGGACCACTGGTGATAGGATAAAATGGAAAGATGCGTTAAGAGATTTTAAATACAGTATCGACTCTGAAGGAAGAAAGCATATTCAGTGAGCACCACGACATTGCAAATTTGCAAGTCTATCCAGGGAATTGGAGTTTTCTTGATGCTGCTGCCTAAGTATTAGATTGGGGCAAAAGGAATTCTGGTTTTCGCCATGACTTTCAATGGCAAAACCGCAATTAGAAAAGACTTATGCATTAGTCAAGGACTTGTTAAGATTTGCTAATTTGGAGGAATTCTGTCTTCAAAGTCATCTTTAATTTTATAGAACCAGTGGCATAGACTCACTGGTAACCTAAAAAGGTTGAAAGTGGTCTTTTGATCACTCCTGTTTTCCCTCTTCCCAAGTAAGTGATCTGTGGCTAACAGCAGTAATGGTGTTATTAATTACAACCGTTTCACACACTGAGCACTCACTACATAGCAGCCCATGCAGTCCTGCCTTACGTAAAATGAATCCTCACAGTAACATAAAAAGCAGATACTCTTATTATCCCTGAACTGAACTTTGAAGAAGACACTATGTTCAAATGAAACTCAGAACAGACTGGTAAAAGACAAAGTCCCAGAGCTGGTAAGAGACGAGGCCAGGAACCACACCCATCTCCCCAAATTCCAGAGCTCATGTGCTAATTACTGTGCCATGCTGCCTCCCCAGTTCTCACTTATATATTGGCCTGTTAGAACACGGGATTTGGAGTTTTCATCATGGTTTTGTTGGCTGGTTGGTTGGTTGGTTGGTTGGCTGGTTTTCCTAAGAATTAATGTTACGAAAGGACGTTTAGATTGTAAGTTGCTGGAATTATGTATTTGGTTGAGTACTTAGCTGTGTTTCTATGTTCACCAAATGCCTGGCTGGTGAAACAGTTCCATGAATCTTATTGGCTCTGCATCTTGAGAAAATGTTACTTAGAAAGACTTGAGGATGGATTACTACAGTGCTGGCATGTCTGGTTTTGTTTGCTGTTGAATCCTAGCTCCTGACCTAGATGCCTGTTCATTTAATTGGTGTTCAAAACATATTCCTCGAGTGTCTGAATTGGATGGTGGCCTGCAGAAATTCCATGTGGGCACAGGTAAGGTGCCCCAGGTTACAGTTGAGACTCCAGGGTGGAGCTGCTCAGATCTCCCAGCCAAATGGGGAACTGCACAAACTGAGACACTCTCATGCAGGTTTTATAACCGGTGTTGTTAATGTATCTGTGGAGCTGCAGATGCCGGAGCTTTCGTTCTTCCTGAGACTTCATCTCTGCAAATAAAGATGTGCCTTTTCCACTTTTTCATGATGTGTACGACTTTGAAGAATACATTCTGACAATAAAATATTTGATTCTATTTTGCATATGGTCAGGCAATAAAACTGTCCTTGCCACCTTGGCTGAGAAACTTGGACAATACTGCAGACTTTAACTTGACGAGGGAAATAAATAGGCAGAGACGGCTTCTTGCAAGAAACTCAGCAGAACCAATGGCACCGTCCATTCTATTTTCTTGGATTGGGTGGATGGGGGCAGGGGCTACTCAACTCATCGCTCCCAGAAGGGGTCACAGAAGCAAAGACTGGGAAAGCAGCTCCCCAGGGTGAATCCTTATCCCTGCCTCTAACTCCTGAGAAGCCTTCAAGGATAGGGATTAAAGGCACTTTTCAATATGCCTGGTGATCTCCTCTTAGGAATAAATTCAGCAGCACACATTTGTGTCTGGATAATGTTGGGATTCGAAGTTTCTTTCCCAAAGCACAAATAACATTATGCTTAGTCTCGTTTATCAGGGGGAAAAAAAAGGACTAAGTATGAGGCTTGAGCCTGAAACCCTGAGCTCATAATAAAACTTATTTTCTGTGCTGACATTTTTCTTGTCCTAAATGCAACCACTCTAGTTAGCTGATTAGGGATTCAGAGATTTAGGATTTAGTCCTAGATAATAGCTGTTCCCTTGGGAACTAACATCATGAACAAGCCATATGACCTCAAGCTTATTATTTAATCTAAGCTGTTTATTCATCTGTAAAATGTGTTGTGCCATGACTTAATGAGAGAATGTTTGTAAAAGTATAAACTGCAATGTGCTCTGGTTATTAGTGACTTTTATAAAGTGGTTTCCACTTAGTTCCACATGAAGTGTTCCAAAATTGGATGATAGCAGTTTTAGCAACAGCTACGTGTAGTGAAGCTGCCTGGATATAATTCAGCCCTCTAGAACTTACTACAGGTAAAACGTCTTCCTCGCCAACTTTAAACGTGTTCAATTATAATTAAGAGCATGAAAATCAAGGCACTTCTTTTACTTGCCTCAGCAACAATGACAATTTGATGCTGGAATTGTTTCCTGCCAAATATCTGCTGTTTTCCTCTTTCTCTTCTTCATTATTCAAAAATAAAATGACTTTCTTGCAATTCCCTGCACATTTACTTCTCTTGGAATTAAAAGTGCAGAAATTACTGTCCCTGTTTTGTTCACACAGCATATTTTGTTAGAAATACAGTAGTCATGAGTAAAGTACAGCAACACTTAAAGCCCCTGGATAAAAATGAATTTTTGGCTTGGGGAAACACTCAGAAAGATTGCTTCCAGCTCACTCATTTCCTTTTTTTTTTTCTCAAAACAGATCATTCATGGTCATAAAAATTATATAACTGCTATATATCTGCAATAAAAGTTACGTAAACAAATACTCTATGTCCCCAATAGATACAACACAAATATTTACAGTGATTTTATCTAACACAGCACAGACTTTTGGATGAAGGCAGTAGGAAGAGAATCAGCTACAGAATCGGCTTGGTTACAAGTGCACCCTGCCCCCTGGTGGCCGGCCCGCCCTTCGTAGACCTGCAAGGGAAGCCTGTCATTCTTCCAACACGCTGTTTCCCAGGTAAATGACAATCTTGAGCACATTTGTCTTCCAATAAATAAAACTTCTTAATTTTAATGTATCTTTTTGTTTCTTTAACTTTTCGGCAGGGTTACTTATTAATCTTTAGTATGTTTCTTTGCAAGAACTCTTCTTAAATTACAAATACTTTAAAAAGCTTTTTTATTTCACATATTTAAATTTTATATATGAACACTTTCATAGATTTTATATATTTATAAAATAAGATAAGGCATACTACTGGTCTATACAATATCACCAGTCTTTTTGATGCATTGCATTCACCAAAATGGAATTTTAATTTGCCTATATTGAGTAAAGATGACAGAATAATAGAGAGGGTGCTTTCTAAAATCATGACTTTGGGCAAGTATTTATTATATTGTACTTTCACTTTCCTCAATTTCCTTCAAATTGTGTACAACATTTACAGAATCATTAGAAAAACGGTATATGTGTACATCACCTAGACCTCTTCCAGGCGGAGAGTGAGTCTGGCCAGGGCCCCGCGCCTCCTGTCCCGACCCCCCAGGCCTGCGCAGCCAGGTATCCCAGCACCTACTGCATGCCAGGCTCTGGAATTCAGACCAAAACAACCCTGCCCTCCCAGAGCACGCAAAGATGACCCAAATGCAGAAACAGAGGCTTGTCGGCGGTCGCCCAGCCGGCCCTGCAGAACTCACGTTGAAAGAACGAGGCTAGACGAGCTGGGCAGAGCTTGGGAGACCAGCTGAGGCCCCAGGGCCTGGCCCCGCCGCCAGGCCGAGAGCCAGCGCAGCCCGGGCTTCCAGGCCGCCTGTGACTCCGGCGTGGCCCGGAGAACTTCCAGTTCAACAAGGGCAGGCGGCAGCGGCCCACCTCGCCTCGGGTTCGAGTACTGGGCGTTCCATCCGCGAGGGCTGCACGGTTCAGCTGGTGGAGGCCGCCAAGGAATGGCCAGGTCTTCGAGGGCCCGGGCCGCACCTACGTCGCGCAGGGCTGGGTGCAGGGCTGGGCGCAGGGCTGGGTGCAGGGCTGGGCGCAGGGCTGGGTGCAGGGCTGGGCGCAGGGCTGGGCGCAGGGCTGGGTGCAGGGCTGGGTGCAGGGCTGGGCGCAGGGCTGGGTGCAGGGCTGGGCGCAGGGCTGGGTGCAAAGCTAGGGGCGGACCGGGGAGCGCTACCTGCGGCTCGGGGTGCGCGAGCTGGGGCAGAACTGGCGGCCTTGCCTGGGCAGTCCCCGCCCCAGCCCTGCGGGCCCAGTGTCCTCCCCACCCGAGGAGAACGCGGTGCCTTCTGGAGCACCGAGGCCTCTGCGGCCCCGCGGCCACCTCCTGGCCGGGCCCTGCGGGGGCGGTGAGAACCGACACAAGCGCCCCTGTGGTGGCCAGGGCGCCTGTTCCGGGCCGACGTTGGCCCCCAGCTCCGAAGTGACCCGGGAGCCTGGCCCGGGGGAAACCGTGGTCAAGGCGAGCCCGGCGCGCGCTGGGGGCCGGGTTTCGGGACGCTTGCTCTGAGAAGGTGCTGGATTCCGAGGGGGCCTCGGGACCCTGTGGCTCAGAAGGCCTAGCCCCGGGGACCGTGGTGCCTGACTCTAAGGAAAGACGGGGCCTGGGGCGGCCTCTGAAGCCTCGAGGGCTGGTTTCCCGGGAACTGCAGCGCAGGCCTGGCCGGGGAGACCCCGCAGAGGCCTCTGGCAGGCGGTCGGCCTCGAGGAGCCCACAGCTCAGACGGTCACTGGGCCCGGAGATGACCATCTGTGGCCTAAAAAGCAAAGGCGCGGTCTGCGCTGGCTCTTCCGGGTCCTGACGGAGCCCTTGGTGTGGGCGGAGAGAGAGCCTGGCGGTGGCTGCCACACCCGGCTTCGCCTTGCCCCGGGGCCGAGGAGGAGCCGGCGCGGCTCCAGGCCACCCGCCGGCCTCCAGGAGCAGCAGGTGCGGTGCTGCGGCCCTTGGCCTCGGGCCCTGGCTGTGTTCCGCGGTGACCCTCACAGGGCTCTCCTGACCCCCCGGACGCATCCTTCGGTCTCGTCCCCCAGGTCTGGGGCTTCTTGGGAGCTCTCCTGACCTCCAGTGCTGGGCTAGGCACCCTTGCCCAAGCTTACCCTAAAACTGATTCCTCCAGAGAGGGGAGCCCCGGAGCTGACCCGCTGCCAGGAAGGCCTGGGTGCTGACCCAGTGGCAGGGAAAAAGCAGCCCAAAGCTGCGCATGGCTTCCAGAGGTCCCTCCAAAGCAGGCGGCCCCTCGCATGCCCCCTTCGGAGCTCAGCACCGCACCCCCGGTATTCCTAAGGGACAAGGGGTCTAGTCTTGCTGCTGGCTAACCGCTGCTCCTGTCTTCACAGTCACCGCAGTGCCGGTTCTTCAGGCACAGACAACCTCGGGGCTGGGACACTCGGTTCTCACCGGGGTCTTGTTTACAGTCCTGAGTGCCCCACCCCGGGCACCCCCTGAGGCCACCTCTGCCCCAACCTTATTTCCCGAAGGCTGCCTCTTGCTGATGGACAGGGTCAACCGCAGCCCCTTCCTTCTGTTTTTGGAGACACTGGGCTTGGGAAATACGAGGGAAGCCGGGCTGGGGTCAGAGTACGTGTCCCCAGTCAAGGCCTTTGCTGCTTGCTGTTGGCCCAGTGCACTCAGGCTTCAATTTACATTTTATTTTTAGACACTTTCAATATATACATATATATGTATACACACGTATGTATAAATATACGTGTATGTATACATATGTGTATAAATATACATATAAAGATATATTTACATATATACTTGTATATATATTTAGATATATATACACATATGTATATAGAGAGATATGTGTATATATACTTATATGTATACATACTTGTGTATGTATATATATCCATATCTATATATCCAAAGTTTTTAAAAATAAAATATAAATTGAAACCTGAGTGCGCTGGGCCAGTAGCAAGCAGCAAAGGCCTTGATTGGAGGCACGTGCTCTGACCCCAGCCATATGTATATATATATACGTATGTGTATATATGTGTGTGTGTATGTATATCTATGTATATATATACACATATGTGTATATATAACCATATATATATATATACACATATATGTGTGTGTGTGTGTGTGTGTGTGTGTGTGTGTGTATTCTGGCAACAAAGCTTGGTATTTTCACTGCTTTGGCTTCGTATTGGCTGGTGGGAGGGGACAGGGTCTGCAGCTCTGGGCTCGGCTGTGGGGACCTTTGGCGCTGCCACCAAGGGAGAGGGGCAGCCTGGGCTGGAGAAACACAGTTGGCCGTGCAGCGGCACCTCAGGATGGAGGCAGTCTGGTCTTTGCTTTCTTCCCGGCAAGCCCTGCCTTCTCCCCCGCAGGTGCCTCTGCGGTCTTGGTACCTTCCCCATTGCCCTCCTTCCAGAGCCCCCGAGTGGTGTTAGTAGGAGTGGCGCCTCTTGTGCACCGGCTCTAGAGCTCCGGACGAGGTTAGGAGCTGCCCAGGCCCTGTGTTTTGGCAGACTCAGCTGGTGGGGTGAGCCATTATCCCCAGTCCTGGTGCATTTACAAACTCTAAAGGTGCAGTGGCCCTGGTCTCCCCCTTTCAGAGCACAAGATGGGGTCGGGCTGCCCCTAGGGTTAGGAGGGGTAAGGAATGTCAGCTAGCCTGGTAGGGGAATGCAAGAGCTATCATAAATAAGTTTGTCAAGTAAAAATACAACGAAATAATAAAAAATCAATGTTAAGTAAAGGAATGAATTTATCAAATGATGGTTGAAGGTGGAGAAATTTTAATATATTTCAGCATACCTGTATGTACATCTGCATCTGCATCTGCATCTACGTCTGCATCTACATCCGCATCCGCATCTACATCTGCATCTACATCTGTATCTACAGCTGCATCCCTATCCACATCAACATCTAAATCTAAATTTGAATCTGCATCTACCTCTGCTTCCGCATTCTCATCTACATCTACCTCTGCATCCATCTGCATCAGTGGATCCTTGCATCTCTTCACATCTACATCTGCCTCTGCATCTGCATGTGCATTCACATCTACATCTACATCTGCATTCGCATCCACCTCCACATCTGCATCTACGTATCTACACTTACGAACTCCATGATATTACCAAATTGCTTTCAGTTCTGTCCTGTAGAGTTCCTATCATTTGCATTTTTCCACTAAATAAAGACTGACTCAGATAGAGCCTAGGGGACCAATCTTGGTTAACTTTGCGTCCTCACAGAGTCTAACACAAGGCAGATACATAGGTGAGACATCAGATGCTCAGTGTGCAATAAAGTGCTCTTGGATACAATATATAACTACATATAATTTGAAACTACTATATTAGCATCTACCATTGGTGATTTTTGTTAACATCATCTTTCAATGGTACACTTGAAGTGCAGGAAGAAGCAACTCACAAAAAAATTTAGGGACACTCTTATTATTAGGGTTCCTGGGACAGTGATCCAGTGAGAACATTGCATTGCACTTCAGCCCCATTCGTTCTTCAAGCAGAGGTCATTTATTCAGACCACACTATGTTGCAGACATTGGCTAGCCACTGGGCGTATAAGGACAGAACAGCACTGTTTCTGATGCCAAGGGTCTCTGGTCTAGTGATGGGAGGAAATGAGTAAAGCAGTGACAAGTACAGCTGTGGACTAGGAAAAGAGCTCACAGAAGGAATATCTAAGCTGGAAGTCAGTGCAGAGTACGCATTAGCCAGGTGAACGTAGACTAGGGGAATGGACAGACGGGAGGGATAGTTCAGGTAGAAAAACATCACAGGAAATATCAAAGACAAGAGAGAGCAGGATAAACTCAAGGAGTTAATTTATGGAACTGCTCCATCTGTCTGTATCACCGATGAAGACAGGGGTTTTGGTTGAAGGTATCTGAGAGGGAAGTAGGGTGAGAAGCACGTGGCCCTTAGAAGCATGCTTAGATGTGGGACTTCACTCTTAGAGCAATGGAAATGTTTGATGCATTTTGAGAAAGAGTGACTTAATGATTCACACATTTTTTGAAGGATATTTTTCTCTATATTATCAGGAAAGAGGTTAAAGGAGGGGGATACTGGAAGTAGTGAGACCAGCTGACAGGTTCTCAATATCCCCAGTAAAAGCGGACAGTGGCCTGACCTAGAGCAGGGCAGTGAACATGGGGAGACCCAGATGCCGGAAGGAAAACCACAGGTTTGGTGACTGGATGGGAAATGAGGGGGAGGGAGGAGTCAGTGAAGCTTCTCGCTCACTTGAAAAACCAGTGAAGTGCCATAAGCACAGGAGAGCAGAAGACAACGTGATCTACTCAGCATGGCTGTGCATGTGCAGGACTTCCAAGGCACGGAGCATGCTGCGTGTGTGGGCCTGAAACTGGGGAGGAAATAAGAGTGGAGATGCTGATTTGTGGCCAGCGCCAGGGAGGCAGCCCATGAAGGCCTGGGAGTTAGGAATATGGCTTGGAGGGAATGTACACGGAGAGAAAAGTAGCATCAAGAGAGAATTGGAGGGGGAGACTGAGGGACCTTTAGGGACAGCCACACAGTAGATAGTCAATACATCTTTGCTCAGTTTAACAGTTAATTCAGGTATATATATATATATATATAAACCCTATGACAAAGAGCTTTCACATCTTCTTCAGAACAAATAGTGAAAATTTTAAAAATATATTCATGAGCATAAACTGCAAACAACAAGAATAATAAATTAAATGAAGATTTGAATCCAAGCTTACAAAAGGCCAAAACATGTAGGTACGTTTATCACGAAACCCATCGAAGATCTGGAAAAGACGGTTATCTAAAAAGTATTAATGTTTTATTTATAAATGGCTCATATATGTCAATAAGCAATGATAGTCCCAAGAAACCTATGGGCAAAGGATCTAAACATTTCTTTAGTGACAAATCGTTCTAGTAATTTAAATAAGAAAACAAAGACTTTAACCTTTCTGGGAATCAAATACATTTTAAAAATGTGCTGTAGTTTTTCACACCCTAAGGAAATATCGACAGGGAACACGGTTCCTGTCCATTCTGTGTGGCTTTGTGAACTCACTCATATAGTCCATCTGAACACACACAGCTTGGGTTCTGATATCTGAAATTCTGACAATTTGTATCATGAGCTATGGAAACGCTGATACCCTTTGGCATCACAATTTTGTTTCCAAGACTATCTTCTAATGGTACAGTCCTAAATTCCGTATCATCAAATGTACTTATTATAGTACCATTGTCACAGTGAACATTTGGGAACAAGAAAATGTTGACCAACAGAAGACTACTAAAACACATTCAGATGTTGTCTGAACAACATTATTGCAACAAAGTATAAAATGTGCACACAAAACCTTTGAAAATCAAAACAACAAAATTTTAGTAAAGACTCTTATATTACTAAGAGTAATATAATTGTTTCTTTTTGTTTGTTTCCCCAATTTTTTGACAATATTTTGTCAGTTCTAAAAGAATTCTTTAGGCTGACATGGTGGCTCACGCCTATAATCTCAGTACTTTGAGAGGTGGAGTTGGGCAGACCACCCAAGGTCGGGAGTTTGAGACCATCCTGACCAACATGGAGAAATCCCATCTCTACTAAAAATACAAAATTAGCCGGGCGTGGTGGCACATGCCTGTAATCCCAGCTACTCCGGAGGCTGAGGCAGGAGCATCGCTTGACCTCGGGAAGTGGAGGTTGCGGTGAGCCGAGATGGTGCCACTGCACCCTAGCCTGGGTAACAAGAGCAAAACTCCATATCAAAAAAAAAAAAAAAGAAAAAAACGCTTTAAACAGCTTATCATTTACCAACATAATAAATACAACGTACGGTAGCATATATGTTTAAGAATTCCCAATAAAGGTATTAGCTTTAGGGAAAAACATAGTGGGAGTATTTAAAAGCTGGTCTTTTTCAGCTTTTAACGAAACATCTGATAAAGAACAAAGGACCCAAAATATGTGATCTCACTGGGCTGCTTAATATGGGCATCAATTAATTTAGGATTTCTTCATACCTCAAAAGAGTAAACAGAACAAAATAACAAATAAAATTTAAAAGTCAAAATTGTTATTTTAAAAAATTTTACTGTTACCCAGCTCTTTGTGAAGGACAAATTACTTCATACAAATGACTCAGGGGAGCCTTTAGTCACAGAAGAAGTGACTTCCAGCTGAAATCCACTTAGTAGTTTACTTGTTTGCGTAAAAGGCAAAAAGAAAAAGTCAAGTGCTCGTGGTTTTGTTAAACCCCACCATGCATTCAACCGATAAGCTGAAAATAAATTAGAAAACAGTTTGCAGAGCCCATTTTTTCCACACAAGACTCGTAGTCCTTCCAATGGGATATATGTACAAAGAATTAATTATTCTTCCAACCTTCCTTGAAAGACCCTCAAAGCCAACAGTGTACTGTCCTAGGATTAAGGCTATAATGGGAAAGGCTAAATTTACTAAATCTAGTGAAATGGTTTGAATTCTCTTCAAAACACCTCTCGGGTAGGTGCATTTGTATTTGTAACATGGTTTTATTCCTGTAAAAAGATTTTTTAAGTTCAAAATAAGATCCCCCAAAAAATTCAATTTAACTGTGGAAAAAATATGATCAGAATTAATTCTTTTTGGTAAAGTTCACTATTTAAAATACATGTCAGCCAGCCTTTTTAAAAATATATATATATATTTTATTGCGTTTTAGGTTTTGGGGTACATGTGAAGAACATGCAAGATTGTGGCTAGGTACATACATGGCAATGTGGTTTGCTGCCTTCCTCCCCATCGCCTATATCTGGCATTTCTTCCCATGTTATCCCTCCCCAACTCCTCACCCCCCACTGTCCCTTCCCTAGTTCCACCCCACAGACCCCAGTATGTGATGCTCCCCTCCCTGCATCCATGTGTTCTCATTGTTCAACACCCGCCTATGAGTGAGAACATGTGGTGTTTGATTTTCTGTTCTTGAAAACCATTGTTCTCAGCAAACTGACACAAGAACAGTCAGCCTTTCTGAGGCGGGAAGTTGAATACATGACTAAAAGCTTTCCATTTTATGTCACAAGGGAGTAACTTAATGATCTGCAGAAACAAATGTATAAATGTCTTCACCTGAATGTGCCTGAGTTTCTTTTGGGGAATAACTTAAATCTTGATGGAATTTAGTAGATTGGGAATAAATTACAATTAGAATTAATATATGACTCATTTTGGCAGTGACTCGCCGCGCTGTATATTGGAAAAGTGACATGTAGAAAGGTTAAGAGTTTGAAAGCAGAATGAAACATGTCCCAATTCTGCTTTGTGACCTTGGAGAAATTACTTAGCATCTTGTACACTAAATTCCTTCACTTGCAAATTACACATAACAATATTCACTTTGAAGAGTTTCCTAAACATTAAGTAAAATAATATATGAAAAGCGATTTGTGGCTGGATGAGGTGGCTCACACCTGTAATCCCAGAACTTTGGGAGGCCGAGGCGGCCGGGTCACCTGAGGTCAGGAGTTTGAGTCCAGCCTGGCCAACATGGGGAAACCCCACCTCTACTAAAAATACAAAAATTAGCTGGGTGTGGTGGCGGGTGCCTGCAGCTACCAGCTACTTGGGAGGCTAAGGCAGGAGAATTGCTTGAACCCAGGAGGCGGAGGTTGCTGTGAACTGAGATCGCATCACTGCACTCCAGCCTGGGCAAAAAAGTGAAACTCTGTTTCAAAAAAGAGAAAAGTGATTTGCTCACAATGCCACCTCTTCCAATTTTAGTTATCTGCCTCAAACCAATTAACAAATTAAGACACACCTTTCTAGAGACCTGTTTCTGATAAATGGCAATTTATGGAGAATAAATAACTAAATTTGGCAATGACTTAGTGGTACAGATTAGTTAATGTGGAAAAGTATCAAGGCTAACGGGAAATTGCTCCCAAGGGGTTTTCCCAGATACAGAGATGTGAAGTATAGCAGACATTATCTTCCATGAACAAAACAGGAACATTCTCACATTGTGTGTGTGTGTGTGTGTGTGTGTGTGTGTGTGTGTGTGTGTGTGTGTTTTCCTCTCACCCCACTTTTTGAAAGTTCTATTGAAAATATACTCTTTACATGAGCTTAAAGCCTTTGTTATTTCAGTCTTCTCAGTGGTGTTTGCAAATCTATACAGGATGAAGTTCATTATGTTTTTTTCCATTTGTTAATTCTTAAAGTATGTGAAAACATATGCAAAATATTTTTCATGCAAATTTTTCAGTTATTTAAACGAAACTTCCACACACTACTTCACCTGTTTGTTTAGTTCTGGAGGCATTCTAATTCCCTAGGTTCCCTTCCAAACTCTTGTGTGTGGACTGGCTGCAAGGCAGTAGAGAATGTTCTAAAGGAGGAAGAACACCTTAAAAGTTTTGCTAATGTGCCAATCATGGGCATCGTACCTGAATACATGCACTAGCTTACCTTCAGTTTAGCCTTTTGTGGTAACAAGATCACGTATATTCATTGGCATAAATGGCTATCTCCATCTTCCGTATGTTAATTCCTGCAGTTGATTGTTCCCTAAGTATATTTAACTTGCACATTGTTTACCTAGAAAATTCAATAATGTAATTTTCGGACCATTGTTCCACTTTGCCAACATTTATATAATAATCTTATTCCACATCCATGAGGTTATCTCCCGCACCTGCATTTCTAGACCCACAAATGCAATAAACATGCATTCCCATCCACACTATGATGCAGGAACTTCGTGACCAGCTACTTTTCCAGGAGAACTAAATTCATATGACTACAAATAGATTTGTACACAAATGTTCACAGCAGATTTAGTTATAATAGTCCTAAACTGCAAACATTCCAAATGTCTACCAACAGGTGTACTTTTTGTGCATCTGTTGGAAATATCCAGACAATAAAACGCCACTCAACAACAGATAGGAATGAACTTACAACGATGTGGCTGAATCTCTTTGTGGCTCATGCAGAGCCACAAAGCCACACACGGTAAACCGTGGATACTATAGGGCTCTGGTTAGGTGAAATCTGGGAAAAAGGAAAACAAATGGATAATGGTAGATCTCAAAACAGCAATTGCCCTTCAGCTGCAGGGATAGGGGCCTGGGAGAGGCCTCCGGCTCCCTGATTCAAGAGATTCTCCTGCCTCAGCCTCCCAAGTAGCTGGAACTGTAGGCGTGCGCCACCACGCCCAGCTAATTTGTGTATTTTTTTAGTAGAGACGGGGTTTCACTATGTTGGCCAGGATGGTCTCGATCTCTTGACCTCGAGATCCACCTGCCTCGACCTCCCAAAGTGCTGGGATTGCAGGCGTGAGCCACCACACCAGGCCTTGTAGCAAATTTAAGAAGCATATTGGCTGGGCTCAGTGGAGGCCTCAGACACTCTGCAGACAGCCTTGGCTTTGAGCATAGGGCCTGCCAAGATTGGAACCTGGGCTCTCCCGCTTAGGAAGAGGTGAGGACGTCTTGCCTCTGGGGAGGACCATGAGCTGAATGTGGGTGACAGAAGCACAAACTCACTAGGAAGGAGTGCTATTTGTTAAACATGCTTGCTTTCCACCCTCAGGGAGAATGATGAGAAGACTGAATTCCCTGCCCCTCTTCTGGTTAGGTGGGTCCATATGCCCAGTTCTAAGGCCAAACAGCTGTGAAGAGCCTGGCGCCTGCCACTCCCAGAAGAGAATATTTTATTACAAATGCCAGTCCCCCTTCCTCTGCCAGGACAGTTGGAATCCCAAGTTTCTATAAAAAGCAGAGTCCTCTCCCTACTGCAGACATAGTCTCAACACGGACATTTAGCATAAAGGAAGAAATAAACCTATATGTTCTAAGCTAGTGATAGTTCAACTTGTCTAAATTTAATATTTGTTTCCTTACTGCAGCATGATTTAGCCTACCCTGAATGACACATCATTCCCCATAACTCCTGGGCTTCCAGAACCCTTTAGCTGGGTAGCAAGACGGGCATGTGAATGACTAAGGGTCCCTGCAAACAACAGACCTCACCCCAGTGGTCAAATGAAGACTACCCTTTTTTTTTTTAACAGGAGTTTCGCTCTTGCTACCCAGGCTGGAGTGCAATGGTGCCATCTCGGCTCACTGCAACCTCCGCCTCCTGGGTTCAGGCAATTCTCCTGCCTCAGCCTCCTGAGTAGCTGGGATTACAGGCACGCGCCACCATGCCCAGCTAATGTTTTGTATTTTTAGTAGAGCCGGGGTTTCACCGTGTTGACCAGGATGGTCTCGATCTCTTGACCTCGTGATCCACCCGCCTCGGCCTCCCAAAGTGCTGGGATTACAGGCATGAGCCACTGCGCCCAGCCCCAAATGAAGACTCTTGAAAGCAGGGATTACTCACAGAGACACAGATGGAGGAAAGAAACAAATAACAGAGGAGGAGGCAGGCAGGAGGCAGGAGCAGAAGGCTGGCCCCACGCACGGGATGGAAGGGGCATGGGAGGGAACAGACACTGAAACCCACGGGCAGCTGGCACTCTAGGTAAAGGGCAACCAGACTGCTTGCTCTTCAGGGCAGGAGGCATGACTGTGACACAAGGAAGGAGAGCAAACACCCGAATTTCTTCCTCTGTTGCTCTGCTGTCCATGGACTCCTACCTAGCAAACCAGAAGCCAAGGGAATACATTCCACATGAGCTAGCCCTCGAGGGCTCACAGGCCAGTGCAGAAAGGTCTGGGACAGGAAATGGGGAGGAAGTGGTCAAAATGACAATTGTAGGGGCTCTGATTAAAATTATAGAGTAACAGGGTGCTTTTAGAAAAGCAGTGAATTCTCTTGAAATAACCCTTTAAAATTATGAATGTTCATGCTGAAGAAGCATTGTGCAGAGTAGTAGAATTATAGTAGCATTGTTTTTGTGTAGTAACATTTAATAATAATTCAATTCAGAAATATAATAGTTTAATGAGAGATTATGGTGCTACATTTCTCAGCTAATAACAAAAGACCAGTTAAGCACATTCACAGGTCACTGACTTGGTTCTTCAGAACATTCAATTCTTTTAAAAATAAAGAAATGTATTTTTTTGAGATAAAGAAGTTCAAAATGCTATGCAAAATCAGATAAGAATAGTAAAAATCTAAGTGTTTGCAGACAATACCCTTAGAAACATGAAAACCTACCTTAAAGGATTGGCTGTCGGCACCTGCCAATTAGCTCCATCCATATTACCCCAGGAGGTGCTTGCTGGGCAATTGTTTTATTTCTGCCAACACCAAAGAATTACCATTTTAATAGCTTCTTCATACTGAAATTTTTGACTACATGTGAAAATGACCTACCGGGAATCAGAGTATCAACATGTATTGTCACTGGCACTAATGCAAACAAGTGACCCCCACAAAATAATCAGAAATGACGTGCCACAGTTATTATAAAATATTAACTCTTTCTTCTGGCTTTCAGACCGATAATAAACAACATTATTATTATTTGTAAAGTGCTCATATGCAGTTATGTAATATATTAACCACCATACGAAGCAGTATTTGAAATTTAACACCATGCCGTGTTCCTAGTCATGAACACCGTGTTATTTCCTTTTCTTTTTTTATTCCGGGATGGAGTCTTGCTCTGTCACCCAGGCTGATGGTGCAGTGGCGCAATCTCAGCTCACTGCAACCTCTGCCTACCGAGTTCAAGCAATTCCCTGCCTCAGCCTCTTGAATAGCTGGGATTACAGGCATCCACCACCACGCCAGGCTAATTTTTGTATTTTTAGTAGAGATGGGGTTTCAGTATCTTGGCCAGGCTGATCTTGAACTCCTGACCTCGTGATCCACCCGCCTCTGCCTCCCAAAGTGCTGGGATTACAGGCATGAGCCACCGTGCCCAGCCTATTTCCTTTCTCAAATGAATAGTGGCAGCATCCATCCTAGGGGCTCTTTGCTGCAGTGCTGATGAGGTATGACCAGCACACACCGCAGCCGCAGTACTGAGCTTCTCTGGGACAGCTTCTGTGTATGACAGGCCAGGGCCCCAGCTGCACACGTGCTAAAGGTCCCTGCCTCTGCTGCTGGGAGCGGCTGTGTTGTGGTTACAGTGGGAACTTCATTTTTCTCACTTCCCTGGATTCAGGTAGAGCTGGCATTTGGTCCATCAGAAATCACAGTTCAGCCTGGCAAAGCACAAAGGCCTTGTGCAAACTCTAACTTACTCAGGTTCCCAAAAGATTTCAGTCCTTCCCTGTCAAATGCTTGTCATTGCTGAACAGAGACCCTGTTACCCTGGAGCAGGCCTGCTGTTCTACACTACAGCCATCACATGGCAGGCTGGAGGCCTGAGCCAGATGTCCACTGAGGACGAAGTGAGGTCGTGGAGAGAAGGTCAACTGTGTGCAGCTGCAGCGAGCCTTGAACTCTGGCCCCTGGAGGTGAAAGACACCTTATCACTCACGAAGCTTTTTCCACCACCCCACACTTACTTCTCTTCATGTTTGCAAGGATGTCTAGAGATCAAGGCTGTATGTTGGAAAAATTTCAGATATGTGATTTCACAGACATCTGAAACAATTGCATTCCTGATGCTTCCCTTTTGAAATTTCAAATGTCTAGTGGCCTATTGTCACTAGTCTTGTATTATGAAGACAAATAGAATGATTAAGGACAAGGAAATTGTTGAAGATGAAATCAGGGTGCCAGATAAAAGTAAGTTAGTTTGACCCCTCAAATTAATTTTTTAGAGCTATGAAGAATGATTTTCTCTCTCCATTTTCGTTCTATTTAAATTTAGATATTTTTTCTTCTCTAAAAAGTTATTTAAAATCCTCTTCATCTTCATGTTTTATTTCCTGGCTATTACTATTCTTCTAAATTTGAAATAATTCCATTTCAATTTCCTATCTCCTTTTCAATTTTTGTTTTCCCTCCAAAGTTGCATTGAATGCATGTTGAGAAACAGCTTTTCTTTCTTTTTTTTTTTTTTTTTTTTTTTTTTTTTTTGAGACAGAGTCTTACTCTGTTGCCCAGGCTGGAGAGCAGTGATGTGATCTCGGCTCACTGCAATCTCTGCCTCCCGGGTTCCAGCAATTCTCCTGCCTCAGCTTCCTGAATAGCTGGGATTACAGGCGCCCACCACCACACCCTGCTAATTTTTGTATTTTTGGTAAAGACGGGGTTTCATCATGTTGGCCAGGCTGGTCTAGAACTCCTGACTTCAGGTGATCCACCCACCTCGGCCTCCCAAAGTGCTGGGATTACAGGCATCAACCACCGTGCTGGGCCCATTGTATATTATTTTGAGAGGGCTCTTCTTTATTTTCCATAGGCTAATTCTCACTGATGTATAATTGTGCACAACAACACTTCAGTCAACAAGAAATTGCATATACAATAGTGGTCTCAAGAGATTTTAATACAGTTGAAAAATTGCTGTCACCTAGTGAAGTTGTAGCTGTCATAAGGTCATAGCACAATACGTTATCTTTTCTATATTTAGGTATGTTTAAATACAAAAATACTTACCATTGTGTTATAATTACCTACAGTACTTAGTAACATGCTGTACCAGTTTGTAGCTGAGAGCAGTACGCTATACCATACGGTCTAGGTGTGTAGTAGGCTGTACCTTCTAGGCTTGTAGAAGTGCATTCTATGATGTTCACACGGTGATGAAGTCTCTTAATGATGCATTTCTCAGGACGTATTCCCATTGTGAAGTGGCACATGAATGTATTTGATTAACATTTGGTCAACTTGCATTTTCATCGTTTGCCCTATAATTTCTCCATTTTCTTTTCACCTCATACCTTATTTTCGCCCTGCTTAGTCTTTTCTTAGGATGTTGTAAGTTGTACTTATTTATCTAATAATAAAATAAGAGATCTCCTATTGTTAGAATCATTCGTATTTCCAGTGCTTATCATTTTAAAGCTCTGACTTTCATTTTTAAACATGTGGGAATCCAAAATGGAACAGAAATGCTTAGCAGAAGCTTACAAATTTTAAACATACTGGTAAGAAAACAGGTTGGAAGTGTAGAGTAATGACTGTTCATGAGATTGTATTTAAAAGCTACATGTGGGCAGGATTTCTGGAGGAAAGGAATGAGGATTTCTACAAATATGCTTCCATATAAAAGCAATGAACACACTAGCGAGTGTGGCAAAGACAAAATCAAATTTTACAGAACTCTGAAAATTAATCAAAGGTGTATAACAATCTAAAGAACATTTATTCAAGAAAAACTGCTACTGAACCTCAGTGGGAACAGTGAGGTTTGTGCAACTATAAGTTACTCTGTTCCCATCCCCTTTTCTCCTGCTCCTTAGCAGCCATGAAAACCAGCATGCTGGCAGCAGAGACAGAAGTAGATCAGGTTTGGAGCTCCTCAGCTCTCCCCACCCTAGAGCACTGCCCCTCTTCGACCTGTCTTCTAGCTCCTTGGAAAAGCCACATTCCAAGATATTGCTGTTATTCAATCTGGCTCAGAGCTTCCTTTCTGAAAAACTCTATCCCAGGGCAATTGTTTAACGTGGCAGCTGCCTAATGCAAACAAGATCCCAACCAAAAATTTAAAAGGATTATCTGGAGATGTCCAAAGAGGGCTGTGAAAGGCTCTGACATACTCTTGGGGATCTAAAAGGCCAAGTGCATGTGCAGGAAAAACATGAGAGGGTCCCACCTATCTCTGGCTGACCTGGGGGCTCTATGCAAGTTTAAAGTGGAAACTAAGGTGGAATTGTCTGAGCATTGAACATGTGACCCAATGTGTACATGCATGCACATGCACACACACATACACATGCACACATGCACATGCACACACACATATGCACACATGTACGCACACACACGTGCACTCACACACACATGCACACACACGTGCACTCACACACATACACATGCACACATGCACATGCACACACATGCAGCCTCTCGGAAATAGTAGAATTACTGGTGTGAGACACCTAAGGAAATCACTGATCATTCATTAACTAAAAACTGAGACTTCAGTGCTCACACACAATAGGGAATACAGACTTCAGGGAGTTAGTTCAGGAAAGTTGATAAAGAAAAATAATAATAGGAAAACAGCAATAACCACACAAATCCTGCAGGGTGGCGAGAGGAGATAGGGAGCTGACTGCAGAATTATCATCTTATGTTATTTAAAATATCTAGCTTTTACCAAAACATCTTAAGATAAATAAGGAAATAGAAAACCATGGCTCATGTATAGGAAAAAATAGCAGTTGACAAAGGTGTAGAAGAACACGATTAACCAGCCTGAACTAAGACACCTCTGGAACACACCATCCAACAGCAGCAGAATAGACACCCTTTTTAAGTGCACATGGACTATCCCCCAATGTGGATCATATCCTGGCCATAAACCAAGCCTTAATAAATGGAAAAAGATTGATTCATGCAAAGAAAGACTCTGACCACAACGAACTTAAATTAGAAATCAATAACAAGGTAATTTGGGGAAACCACAAATATTTGGAAATCGAACAGTAGATTTCTAAATAACATACATGGGCTAAGGAAGAAACTATAAGGTAAATCAGAAAGTATTTTGATCCAAATGAAAATAAAATGCAACACACTGTATTTATGATATTCAGCTGGAGCAGAGCTTATTGTAATTTAACTTGAATGCCTATATTAGAAAAGAAGAAAGACTCAGATCAATAATCTAAGCTTTAGTATATTGGTGAGTGGCTAAATAAAATGTGTTATAACCTGGCAATAGAAAGGAATGAAGTACTGAGACATGCTACAAGATTGACGAACCTCAAAAACATTTGTGGGGAGTGAAAGAAGTCAGGTACAAGAGACATGTGGAAAGATTCCATGTATCTGAAAGACCCAAGAAAGGAAAATTTACAGAGACAGAAAACCGATTAACTGTCACCACATGGGCTTCCGAACCAGGCCACTTGCTTCCTCAAAGCCAGTGAGGGTGGGAGTCTCTAGAGTGGGTCTTCTAGTGAGGTGGAGTCCCACGTGCTCTCCTAATCACGAAAGTGACAGCCTATCATGTAAGCCGTATTCTATTGGCTAGAGACCATCAGGCCCCGCCCACACTCTAGGGAAGGGGACTGCGAGGACATGAACTCCAGGGGGTGAGGTCATTGGGGCCACCGCGGATTGTCCACCATAAGTGTCAATTAAAATGTAATTTATATGTAAATTTTATTTTTGTTTTTAAAAGTGTCCAAGATTCTTTAAATGTTTTATTAGTGCTTATTATAAAATCTCAAAATCAGAGCAAAGAAAACAGCTATGGTAATACAAGAGTGCTTCTGCCACATACCTTGGTACATTTATTAGTGCAAAAGTAGCTGCAGTTTTTGCCATTGAAAGTAAGTGCAGAAATTGCAATTGCTTTTGCACCAAACTGATATAAACTCATATACAAGGGTGTGTGTGTTCGCATGTGTGTGTATACATGCAACATATATGTGTATATAATGTACATATATACATACATATGTAATATATACACGCACAATATTCTACTTGACTATAAATGAAATAAATTCTACATTTCTTTATTTTCAGAATGGAAAGTATTTGCCCTCAATCCCTCATTTTGCAAGTTCAGAGAAAATTCAAAGGTAAGTCATTCAAAGTTGACATTAAGAGATCAACTTCAACAATTCTCCCTTTTTAAGGGTCCTGTCAGTGGCTTAGGGACATTTTTCAAAAGTCTCTTCATTTATGTATCTTTTCTGAACAAACAGAAACGAGAACGGGGGATAATGTAACTGCAACAGCCACCAGCCACACCCTTCTAGTACCTTCCATAATTGTAGGTAATGACCTCTGTGTCACTGTCCGTTATTTTACAACAACCTTCAAATCTGACCTGGAACTTCCCTCTTTTCCCCAAGTGTCATTCTTATCTTGAATTTCCCAGTGTCCATGGAAACCCACCCACATCCTGGTCAATGTAGGCTTCCACTGCAGTCCTCGGAGGGGCTGATGCCTTGCGTGCTCAGACTGCCCTACCTCCAGGATCAGTCCAGCATCCTATTCTCCAATTATATTCCTTCATTCTTTTGAATTGCTTACTCATCTAATTCCCCGTATCTGTTCTTAAATCTTACAAGCTCTCCAATTATGGAATTATCTGAGTTCTGTCTTCCATTAGCTTTCTCCTTTCTTCACCCCTCTCATTATCAAATCAAATTGCTTGGTTCATTGTTCAGTAATGTATCTGTTGCATTGTTAAGAACAAGATTAGCTTGATAATGAAAATAACAACTGTATAGATTTGCATTTCTTTTTAACTAGTAAAAACAAAGACATTTTAAGGTACTGAAGAGAAAAAAATTCTCAACATAGAATTCCTTGCACTGCACAAATGTCATTTTAAAAAGTAGATGAGGCCGGGCGCGGTGGCTCAAGCCTGTAATCCCAGCACTTTGGGAGGCCGAGGCGGGTGGATCACGAGGTCAAGAGATCGAGACCATCCTGGTCAACATGGTGAAACCCCGTCTCTACTAAAACTACAAAAAATTAGCTGGGCATGGTGGCACGTGCCTGTAATCCCAGCTACTCAGGAGGCTGAGGCAGGAGAATTGCCTGAACCAGGAGGCGGAGGCTGCGGTGAGCCGAGATCGCGCCATTGCACTCCAGCCTGGGTAACAAGAGCGAAACTCCGTCTCAAAAAAAAAAAAAAAAAAGTAGATGAAATAAAGACTTTTTCAGGAAACAAAATCTGAAAAAAAAAAAGGTTTCATTGCTAGCATACCTGCACTGCAAAAACATATTAAAGGAAGTTCCATAAGCAGAAAGGAAATGATGGCAGATGAAAAGAAAGTATAATATGGGAGTAAATGTAAATGATATTTTTATGTCACTTTTCATCTCCTTAAGATATAATTGACTGTTAGACAAAAAAAAAAGACATACTGTGGGTTTGTAGTATATGTAAAAGTAAAATTATGACAATTGAACAAATGACAGGAGTAGAAAGCAAATATCAATCTGGCATATAAAAATTCAAATCACAAACCCAAAGTGGGCTAAATGCTCCAGGTCTACAAACCTAACTGAAAAGGTAGACGCTGACATATTGAATAAGATTGCAAGAAACCACTCGACACTTTCAATATAAAGATACGTTAAAAGAAAAGAATGCAAAAAGATTAGGCAAATACCCATCCAAAAAAAAAAAAGATAAAAAGAGGCAATACAATAAAAACATCAATCACAATAAGCATGCAACAACCCTAAAGATTCATGCACCTAATAGCGGTCCAAAATACATGAAGAAAAAGGTGGCAGCAGTAAGGGGTGAAAGACATTAATCCACAACTATCAGTGAGGATTTCAACACTCTTGTTTCAGTAACTGATAGGAAAAAGACAGTGGAAATTCAGCAAGGATGTGTAGACTTGAACAATGCAATCAAGTCACTTGGCTTAATCTGCATTTATAGTACACGCTGGTCAACAATCGCAAAAGACGAATTCTTTCCAAGGGCACTTTCACAAACATACATTGTTACAAATGTTTGAAACCTGACACTCCCCAAAATTAAATCAGAAATTAGTAAGTGAAATACAGCTTAAAAATCCCAAATATTTTGAAAATAAACAATACAATGATAAATAGTGAATGAGTTACAGAAGGAATCACAGGTAAATTGAAAACATTTTGAACTGAGTCACAGTGAATTTGCAACATTTCAAAATATGTAAAGATGCAGCCACAACAGTCCTAATTGGTAAATTTAAAGCACTAAATGCTTATATTAGAAGAAAAGAAAGACTTTCAATCAATGCTGAAAGTTTCTAATTCAAGAAAACAAAAAAAGAGCAAATTCAACACAGAAGCAAAAGAAAATGATGCATATTCTTTCATGAATTTGGATGAATGAACATTTTTCAGACTGAAAAAAAAAATGTATTACCAAGAGTGCTTTACAAAAAAAACTAGTAAAGAATGTTCTTTTAGAAGACAACAAAAATGACTCTGCAAAAAATTTCTAAGATACAAGAAAGAATAGGGAACAAGAGACTAAATATACACACTGACCATGGCTAGACCATGCATGCCTGTAGAACTCTAGTCCCAAATTTCTGTATTAACCAGTTCTGGAAACCAAACCACCTCTATAGGAATTGGCCCACTTCTCCCAGGCTCCCACCTCATTTTCAACTCAGGACCAGTTAGAGAACATTAAACATGCTTCCAAAACCAATTATATACGATATCGAGCTTCCTGTGAGCCCACTCCAGCTTCCCCATAACAAATAACTTCTAATCAGAAATTCCTGAGGTCGTCCCTCCTTTTCACTGAAACTTTCCTACTGCCCTGCTTGCCTTCAAGGACCTGCCCATCTTCAGTGATGGTAGCTGTCCTCCTTGCTTTAGCAAGCTCCAAAAGACAGCCTTGGTTTGTTTTCATTTGGGTGATCATTATTACCACAAAAATAATGGTAAATAGGTAAATGTGAATAAGAATAATTTCATAAAACTACATTAATAGGCCTAATTAGCAGAATCAAGGCAAATAAGAAAAGATCTGAATAAACACAACTACATGCCCTATTCCAAGATCAGAAGTCTTGACTTAGCAAAAATATCAATAGACTTTAATTTATAGATTTAATGCAACTTCTGTGAAAATCCCAGCAATATTTTTGATGGACATAGAAAAGGCTTTTTTCTAAGATTCCGAGGGAAAGGCCCTAGAATAGCTTAAACAATCTTGAAAAGAAGAATAAGGTGGAAGGAAGCACTATACTTGATATGAAGCCATACTGCAAAGCTACAGAAATCAAGACATAGTTAAGTTTCTAACTACACTTATAAAACAACCCCAACAGAATTAAAATTTTTAATGCAAAACCAAAAATAGGTCGGGAAGGGAGAGAAGAGAGGACCTCCCCATTTTCAGTCCAGCTCTCATGGTAGACAGCCAGCAGACACTGCCTGCATTACAAACCAAGAAGTATGACTGAACGCGTGGAGCTCACCCCCAACAATGCAGATAAATATGGAGAAACGACAAACACTGATGTTCCAAAGAATGGGACAGGGAAGGAGAGTAAGGATGAAGAGTTTTCCTTTTCGTTTAATCAAGTTAGACTGTTGAAATGGTGGCTTATTTCTAAATACAAGAGTATTTTATACTTTTAACAAAATATCAACATACGTATTCACACATAAAATTTCTCCAGTGTTTTTTCATTAATTTTGTAATAAAGAAAATGCCCTCAACACAGCCAGCAGTAGACATCGAGACTCAGCCTCTCCACCTGTGTTTCCTTCAGCCACACTTTTCCTATGCCCGTTGTTCTAAAACAGGGCCTCTTAGCTCCAGCATGCTCCCCAGGCTCCCTGTTCTTGTTATTTCTTCTACTTAGAATGCTTCCCAGCCCCTTCCTGCTTTCAGGTACCATGGACCTACCCAACTCTCTAAACTCCGTTGAGCATCACTTCATCAGAACGGGATCCTGATTCTCCAGAAAAGGACCGTTTTCCTGTTAAGTTCTTGTGTAGCATCACTCAACCTCTACAATTGCTACAATTTGTAGTTCACATTTTTGAGGCAATCAGTACCCTTCTCCCATCTAAATTACAAGCTCCATGGGATCAGGGGTCTGTCTGTTTAGCTTACTATTGTTTCCCCAGCATCCAGAACATGATCTTGTATATACTGAACAATTATCTGTGGAATAAATAATGAACTAGTATTCCATCAAGTTTTTTTTTTACAACCCCTTACTTCTCCCTGTATAGAATGTCTAAGTTCCAGGTCACCATTCTTGAAAGTAAGAGTAAGGGGGAAATTAAATTGATTACTTTCCCCATGCCTTAATTTATACACATGCCTTTTAAATCATTACAGTGCAGTAAAGTCTATGCAAGCAATATATTCAGAATTATTACACTTTCATACTTTATAACTCAAGTCCCAAGAAATAGGACTAATACCTGTATCTCAGACTAATCATGTTATTTGAGGTTTTGGCAGGTGTCCTTGTTATGTTTGGAAGACTTAGTTGACTAGCAATATATCCAAATCTGCAGATGAGTCATGCCATAACAGGGATCTACTGTTATTATTAAATTTTGGCAGGGGAGTGACAGAAGGTCTCAATGGCTTATCTTGGCTCAGATCCAATGCCTTCTTTTGCAGTAATAAATAACATCACCCTGAGAACTAACAGCAGTAATGACAGAGGCAAGATCTTATATAAAAGATGTCTCAGGATTACTTCTATCTCAACTTGTCTTAAGGTGATAAAAACAAAGAAAAACAAGACAAAATAAAACATACGGTCATCCTAGAATCATGGCATTAAAAGGTAATAATCATGTTTCTGAAATAAAACTGCTATTGTTGGGTATTAAATCGTCATTCAAGTTCCTTTTAAAATGTTTTTTTAACCAAAAAAAAAAAAAAAAATTGGAAGGGAGTTGGGTTACGTGATCTCTAACAATGAGAGGATTAATTCCACCCCTCTGCCAACAGGTCTTATAGTGGAAGCACGAGGTCATAGCAGATAAGAGCAGGAGTCCTGGCGTCAGACTAACTGTATTCGCCTCTTGTCTGTAACAGCTATGGGCTGTTAGCTTGGAGAGCCCATGTGCAAAATGGGGATTTTATCAAGACTGAGTTAAAGGATGGGGAGAGGATTAAATAAAATCTGCTAAATTGCTTAATAGCGTATCTAGTACATAGTAAGCACTTAATACAGGGCAGCTCTTTTCATTATTTCTATGTGTGCTGGTAACTATATTTATAACTTTATGTGCATTATCTTACATACTTACAACATCTCTGCGAGACAATCATCAATATTCCTATTTACCAGTGAGTAAATGGGAATTCAATAAAGAAGCTGAGGTCACTGAGCTAATAATACCAGTCATTACTCAAATCCAGAACTACAGAGCTTCAAACGCTGCTATCATTACAGATCTCTAAAGCTGTATAATGTAACGGGCCCTTAGACTACGTCATGTTATTCTTTATTATATTCTTAACCAAACACAATTTCCCCATCTGAGTAACAGCTGTTATAGTCTGATTTGCAAATAATTGGAAGTCAATAACTGGTTGTTCTGTTAAGATCCAGTTTAAAAAAACCCAGTTAGAACAATTACCATGTGTATAAATTCCAGATCTCAACATCATCGACTGTAAAAACATAAATTATACCTGTCTGAGGGAGTTGTTATGAGATTTAAATAAGATTCATAAATACAGTCAGTATAATTCTTGGCTCAAGGTAGCCACTCAGTAAATGTTTATTTAAGAAAAAGATATATATATATATCACATATCCACTTCTAAGGATATGTGATAAATGATGACTGATAGGTAGATCATGATAATTAGATGATTGATTGATGACAGATAGGTGATTGGTTGATACTTTAATTGGTGGTAGACTGATGATAGATAGATGATTGATAGATCGGTGACAGATTAATGATGGATTGATGAGAGATTAATTGGCGATAGATAAATGTTAGATGACAGATAGGTAGGTAGCATGTGAAATCGTTGCGACTTGCAGAATCACTTCCTGCTAAAATCACTTCCACAGCCCACCTTACCCATTTGCACTATTTCATTCTCTGTAGTCAAGGTTCTTGCTCCCTTTCTTGAGTTATATAAAAATCTATAGTGCCCCTGGCTGGAAGAAACTATGAGCAGTATTCTCTATCTTATGCCCACATGGCTACGTGGGTGACTGTTTCCTTTCAGAATGTTTGGTATTGACAAAATGAATGGCGAAATTCTCCATAGGTTTTATGCGACACCAGCCACAGAGCTGAAGGGAACAGAAGCATCCGTGGTGATGGACTGAGCGTGGCAGCAGAAGGATGAGCTCTCCTGGGTGCTGCTCTGTCACCAGCACATATAGGATTTCAAACAAGCCATTTTATTTCTCCAGTTCTGAATCTCTGAATCTGGGTGTAATAAGATTTTCAGTTCAAGGATCTAGGTAATGTTCATCCTCGCATTCAACAATTAGGATGTCTGCAGGGCAGGGGAAGGATCACCTATTTGGTGCCTATTTGCATAAAAGACCAGGAGGCCTTCAAGGAAAATATAGTCATGCATCACATAAACAAGGTTTTGGAGGTTTGGATCAACCATGGAACATGCATACAATGATGGTACCATAAGATAATGATTCTGTATTTTTACTGCACTTTTTCTACGTTTAGATGCATAAATAACATTATTTTACAATTGCTTACAGTATTTAGTGCAGTAACATGTTGTACAGGTGTGTCACCGAGGTGCAATAGGCCATATCATATAGCCTAGGAGTGTGGTGGGTTTGACATCTTGGGTTGTGTAAATACACTCTACAATGTTCACGCAACGAAATCGCACAACACATTTCTCAGAATATATCCCCATTGCTAAGTGACATATGATGGTAATCCAAGGGCATGAATCTTTTAAGACAAGTGGTTCAGTGTCAAGGAGGAAATGTTATTTTGCATTAAGCACAGTATCTGTCATTCATATTAATATTTTCTTCTTGGCCCCTGTGGCCTCGTTTCTAGGTCCCAGGATAGGGGATTAAAACAAAGTTAGACAGCATAGGGGTGCGTAACGGTATTGAGGCCACATGGCTGCTGTGCTCAGCAATCCATGTGGAAGAGAGGAAGACATGTCTAGTAGTGAGAGGTTCTCTACCTAGAGCCCACAGGAGCATGGACACTAGAGTCTAAGCAAAATGGGTCTGCATGTAGACAGGAAAAGACGCCAGAGGGAACATCACCCTTCAAGGACGCCACGCAAGCTTTGCAATGGCTTTGACAACTTAGACAGCAGCTTTCGCAGCGATGGTGGCTACTGGAGGCCTGGCTTGGGGCCAAGAAAGGAGGAAAAAGACAAGAACAGTGTCACCAAGATGGAAAGGCCATGAGACTCCCCAAACTCCACCCAGGACTCTGGGAAGTATGGAAGAACTTGAGAAGGAGGCCTTCTGCAAAGCTACGGGGACAAAGACAGACAGCTACTCTTCTGTGTTTTTGATTGAACCCTTCTTTTAATCTCTAGGCTGGCACAGCGTAAGAAAACATAAGTTGCATGTAAGACAAAGAATTTGTGATCAATCGCCTTTAGTTGTCCTTTCCAAAGAAAACATCCAGCGTGTCTCTGTCTTAGTGCTCTAGCAATTGCTCTGAGGCTTCGAGAGCATGGCTCATTGACCTGAAATGACTGTAGGTGTATCTGCTGAAGTGTCTTCAAAACATATGTATTTAGGTGCCCTTATAAGAAAATGACAGTGGTGATGAACAGCTTACCACTTCCTGTCATTTCTAGATTTTTTTCCAAATTCACTTTGGAATCCATTGACTCACTCCTAGCAGAAATATCCAACTTTTCTCTTCCAAGTGCAAAGCAACAGGAAAAAAAAAATCTTATTCACAAAAGAGAATGAGACAATATATAAAACCAGCTTCCAAATTTTCCAAACTGCGGCTCTAGAATCAGCTGAGTAGTGAATTTGATTTTCTCATGACATCCCACAGCTGCTCAATCTCCACTTTGGTTAAGCTTCAGACCCATAGGGGTTCTGACAGTTCTCCATCCAGCAGGCGTCCTCAGAAAAGCCAGGGAAGGGCTGCCTCTGCGACCCGGTGCCTTTCATCAGCGGGCACACCCATCCTCTCTTCACACCGACTGTTAAGACAGTTAATCCTGCTGTCATCGCCGGGGCATTTCGTGCTGAGCACTCTTGACTTTCAACATCGTTGTGTCAAATCGCTGCCTTCCCTGGGGCTCATGGATGATGTTCCTCCAGCATGACGTCTCTGTTCTGATGGACACAAATACAACTTTGATTCATGGCATGGAAATGATGCAGACAAATGGCTCGGCGTTCTCCCTACACAGAGGTGACCTAGCCAGAGCCTACGTGACTAAAATATGGTAGCCTGGAATGCCTTTTTTCCCACTTACATAACTTGATACATTTTCCTTATCGCCTAGAGAAAAAAAAGACTCTTTTGTGGTGTGCAGAGGAGTCAGGATTTTTGCCTGTGCCTAGAGTCCCCGCAGGAATGTCTCCAGTGGGGGCTCAACCTCACGGTTCCTAGCAAGCCTCGGTTCATTTGATGGCTTTGGGGAAGGTGTCAGGGACTAAAGAACTTGCAACCCAACCTTGAGAACACCATTGTACCCATATAGTTGGGATATGAAATTCAAAGTATCTACACACTAGGCCAAGAAAATTTCACTCAATTGTAGCTTCTAGCCAAGGGAAATCCACTCTGGACTGAATGATAGAAAGAAAACCAAACACAGGGAGTGGGAGTCAGGAAGATCCAGGTGTACACATTCATCCTTTCCACCACAAGTTCTTTGTTACGATGTAGCCACTTGGAGTTTTTGGGTTAAAAGTCTTCCTTTACATTTTGGTCTAAAATTATTGACGCCACAACATCTTGTACCTTCTGTTTTCTGCTCAGGGTGCAAAAGCATAATAATGAAAATGAAAATAAAACATGCCGAGGAATAAACTCCTTAGATAGTAAACTGTACTACTTTACGGGGTGCGGGGGGAGGACTGAGCAGGTCAAGAGTCAGAATTGCACATGAGTTTTTAAATAGAGTCCTATTCTTTCTCTTTATTTTGATTTATTTAAGGGCCTTCAGGGAGAATTTGCAGAAGCTGATCAATTACATTTTCAAATAAAAGGCTGCCTCTGCAGGGCATCATGGGGGGAACCCGCTCGGGGCGCTCTTACCAGAAGTTTACATGTTACAGTTCTAATTCTCTATGATGCTGAGAAGGTTCACACCCTTACACAGGCCTCTTCTTGCCCTCTCAGGCAATAGTAAAAAATGGGGGGGGGAGGAGGTGTTGTACCAGATGGCCAAGGTTCTGCCTCACTCTAGTGTTCTGTGATTTCATTCCATCTCAGTTTTCTCTGAAGACTCAAATTCCCTTTCCACTTTCCTGGAGTCAAATTTCCGGCTCTAGCTCATCACTCACTCATCATTGAGGTACTGTGATCCCAAAGACTCAGGAGAGCTGGGACGTTCAGGATAATATTCATGCCATTAACTTTCATCCACAGTCACTTACAAATGATTTCACAGTGTCTTCCACCTTCCCTGCGAAAGTGCGGTGATGAATTCCACCCCGTCAGTAAAGTCTGGGTCTGCATGGCCGTGCTGCGGAAGCAGGGTGGAAAGGAAGAAATCCTGTCTGAAAGCAAGCGATGACAAAGGGACCCATCAAGTCAGCTCCTAAAAGGGCTTGTGCCTCTGCAAGCAGCCAGTCACCTCTGGGTGCTGGCCAGTGTTATGTCAACAACAGCTTCAGCGCTAGATTTGAATACTCCTCTGTTACTAGCTCACCTGGACTGCTCACTCACCTGAGGACTGAGCAATTAGGGCGCATTCCTAGCACCAGCGAAGGCTCCTATCCAAGGACAGGGCAGTAGGTTTGAAGGGGACAAATGAGTGCAATATTTCTTCCCCGTTATCATTCTGGCCTTCAGGTAGGACTTCCATTTTAAACGCAAGCCCCAAAAGTACTTTTAGAAAAGATCTTTCTACCTGTGAAGTGTGTGCATGTGTCTGTTTCTTTTTAAATAGCCATGGTATCATTAAAGAAAAAGTCTCCTTTGATAAAGTGCAACATAAAAAGATTTCTATTCAGCCAAATATTTGGATTTAGGGGTGAGTCCAAATAGCCACAGTGTTCTTCCACACTGGGATCTTCATCTTTTTTCAGGGGTCTTTATCAAGGATTAGGTTTGCAAATGGTGTGACCGAGTTTGACAGGCAGATGGCCAGTGTCTGTGGAGCAGAAAAAGCAACAGCACGGTGAGAGCTGGGAAGTGCTCCCAAGCCTTGTGTTCCCAGGGTGCTGACAGGTGTGCTTTTGGATGTGGCTCCGCAATTGGTACATCAAGATCTAAATGAGGGAGGCCATCCTACACATGGCATAATTTAGACTTTGCTTCTCTACACTGTCCTGGGAAGCATTGCAGTCTGCTGCTCTAAAGGATTTTGAATTTCATATTCAGGTAGGTGTGCTGATGGATCAGATCTGTGGCGCAGAGAGAGGCAGGGGTGCCACGCAGGGCAAGGACCAGAAGTCCACACCTGTACCCTCAAGCCAATGATCCCAGCCTTCTGCTTCCTTGTTCATGTGCAGGCAGTGGCTGCATGCCCTTCCCGCTGATTGAGGGCCCAACAACTGTGACGTCATTCTGGGAACTCCACGGTGCTGTCCTTCATGGTCCAGAAGACAAGCTTTGGGTTCCGGTGTAGAACATGCAGTGTTCCTTCTCCTAACCCACTCCAGTCTCTCTGTCTTGTGCACAGTCTTCTCTGACCCCCTACAGGGCACTGATGAGAGCCAGAGGACCTGAAAGGCCTTCATTTCTCCCTGGGCAGCCTCCTCCCTCCATTCTGGCTGCTATAGTAAAGTGTCAGGACTGGACTGCTTATGAAGAACAGAGGAAAGAAGCTCATTTCTCATACTTCTGGGGGCTGAAAGTAAGAGATCAAAGCCCAGCAGATTCGGAGTCTGGTAAGCTTCTTGGTTCACAAACTGTCTTCTCTGGTATCCTCGAATACAAGAAGGGAGGAGAGGGCTCACTGGGGTCTTTTGAAAGGGCACTAATCCCATTTATGAGGGCTCCACCCTCAGGACCTGACCCAGTCCCAGAGGCCACACCTTCAAAGACCATTACCTTAGGAGTCAGGCTTCAACACAGGAGTGTTGCAGGGACACAAGCATTCGGTCCACAGCAGCAGCACTGCCGCTTCCCCTGGGGACCCACCTGTCTCTCAGGCACCACGACACCTGTTGGCAAGCCCGCTGCCCATGCTGATGCCCCTGGGGCACTCGGGGACGTCACTGTTGTAATCACTGCCAGCTGTGGCAATGCTCTCAAGAAGCTCTCTCCATGTCTCATGCCACCTCTACCCCAGGGGCTCGAAGGCAGCACGGCCTGCTCTAACACCAACAGAATTCCAGGAAAGCCACATGCGGCCTCACTGAGGAATCCATGCCTGCTTCTCCATAGCATGTTTGGGTGCTCAGCCAAAAGATGTACTGGAGCGGCGGGCATCCTGCTGTAAGCAGCTTCAACACCCTTCTATGCTGACTAAGGGCTGGTTGTAGGAGTAGGCTTGGTGGGCCTACACAGACCAACCTACCTCACAACTTTACCAAACGTGTCCACTGCCATAGGAACCCATGGAGGCTTATTCTGGAGCAAGGCAGGCACACCACACCACTCATCCACACACGGGCACACCTATGAGAGGAAAAGAGAAATTTTCAGACTGTAAAACTCGATTATATTTGGAAACACCTATTCCTCATTGATGCCTTTATTTCCCCCCACATCATCTCATTCAAGATAAGGCGACAAATGTAACCACTCTTTTTTTTTTTTTTCCAAAAAACCACGTGATTCTTACCAAAGATTCGCCATCTCCTTTTTTGGCAGACCAGAAGACAATGGCAGCTTTTTAGTTAAGCACTAGGATTCTATTCCCAGAAGTCACACCCAACACCTGGAGGCAACTGGCATCAAGTCTGAAACCCAGCAACCCTGACCCTGGTGTGACTTGGAAAACGTGTGGGGGGAAGACAGCATGGAGACAGCGGTGAGTGAGACAGTGAGGGACTGCACAAACTGTACTTGAGTATCCCCTGAGTGGGGAAGAGAAAGCAGGAAGGCGAGTTTTCAAAGAAGTCATATTTTACAGCTAGTTGTGCGTCTATTTCACCATTACGATGTGTTACTAACATTAGCGTGGCGAACTATGCGGGACTTGAAGTTAAACTGCTTTAAATTCAAATGCTGCCTCTACCTACTCCTTACTAGCTGTGCCATTTGACCAACATAATTAACTTCCTTGTGTCTTCATTTCTTCATCTGTAAATAGGAATAAACTCGACCTTGCAAAATAAGCTACTTTGGAGGCATTCATTAAAATAATGTGTGTGGAAGTGCTTAGCATAGTGGCCAGCCAGCTCATATGAATCATGAAGAACGGCAGCTCTTATCACTACCCATAATGCCACATACTGCTGGACACTGAGTGTCCTTTAAGCAAACCAAGTGGGGTGGCAGAGTCCAGCAACGAAGTGCACAGCCTTGGAGGCAGACAGACTGAGTAGGAATCCTGGCTCCATCACCTTTATTCTGAATGCCCTGGGATACTGGGCTCAGGCTTCGTTGTCCATTTTTAAAACTCCTCTACCTTGTAGGTTATCATGCAGACATAAGAAAGAGTCCTGCAGGGTGCTGGCTCACCTCCAGTGTAGTGCTAGCTGCTTCTGCCTACTTCCTTCTTCCGACCGCATAGACTGATGATGTCATAACCTTTCCCTTCTTGCCTATCTTATAAAACCAACATAATTTGTTGGGTAAATGTTGTGCATATTTTTACAAACAGAAATGCATCACTTTGAATTATGAGTACACTAATAAGTTCAACAAATTTATATAATATCCATCTGAAATTGACAAATTTATATAATGTTCATCTGAAATTGACAAATTTATATAAGGTCCATCTGAAATTGACAAATTTATATAAGGTCCATCTGAAATTGACAAATTTATATAAGGTCCATCTGAAATTGGGGCAATTACAAAACAAGGTCAGGTCAATGCTTACTGTTGAGTCAAATGCATCCATTTTTCACTAGGTGGCAGACCTTGCTAAAAAGTTATTGGAAAAGGCAAGAAAGAAAAAGAAGACAATGAGTCTTCTGAAGCTGACCAATAGGTGTCTCTTTACAACCACATATCCCTGAGCTGTTGCTTAAAATACAGAATTCAACATTCTCTAGTCTTTCTTATTCATCTTACAGATACTGTCATCAACGCTCTCCACAAGGTACACACAGAACACTGAAGAGAAGACTATCTCTTACTTTTCATGATACACTTAAGTATATTCTATCCAGCCAAAGGGAAGTGAGGTCATTCAAACTTAACGAGGAATAAGATTCTGAACACAAGTGACTGGGCAGAAAGCAGATTTCATTAAAATGCTGTTCCCAAGTTAAAGGCTTTCTGTTTGAAGTGATCTTAGATATTTTTTGATCACGTGCGATGGTACTTATCTTGCTATTAGCATTAGCACTAACTCCAGACAGACAGATGGCTAGTGGCTATTGGCCTGCTGAACATGACCCTGGGAACACGCAAGAAATAATGGAAACTCCTCAACAGCAGGGGGACACCCTGGCACCATTTTGGCTACTATTACTTTTCCCAGCATTCAGACAGGTGAGTGCTCACACAAACGCATGCTCACGCTCATATTTGGCCCTGCTTACGTCACCAAGCACAGATACTTAAATATGTGAAGCTTATATTAGAGTACCATCTATGCCCTCGACAAAAGACGTTCTCCTTATTGTGGAGCTCAGAATATTTAAGCAGAATCCCATGCCCACACTCATAATTTTCCTTTTTCCATTAGAAATATTTGTTCCTAAATCATTTTACATACAGGTATGTGTATGTTAAATCCCACAAAGTGGCATCACAACTTTGTCATTCAAACTTCAAAGTTATATATAATGAATACTTTGTTTCCATCTCAATAGATTTTTTAATTAGTCATGAATATTCTTCAGATATCACATCCAAACTGATGATATTTCATCACTTCATATCTTTCAAGGGATATGAATATGCATATGAATTGAGGAGCTATAAATCCCCTCCAGAGTGACCCTACCACACACCAAAGTTAGAAAGAGATGTCTTTCACTTTAGGAGGCAGGACGCAGCATAAAAGGGGATTTTTCAGCCTCTGCCACAACCTGGTTTCTTCTAGAAATGCCTAAATGTGTACAAATCTCCATGCAAAATAAAGAAACCCAAGGTGCATTCTCAAACCTCATGGACCTAATTTATTCCCCTACTTGGCAGGGCAAGAATGTGTCTTTCATGAAAAAGACTGGCTCCAGGAGAAACTCCACCCATCCAGGGAGCCTGTGGGGAAGGCTGGCCCAGACCTTTAACTTACAGAGTTTTCCACAAGTTATCTTGGTCAGCTTCTTCAGAAAACAGAGGAAATGAGAGCCCGTCAGGTACGTCACATCAAATCACATCATGGCAATTAAGGAATTAGATTATATGGGCATCTGGGGTGCCAGGCAACCCACAGAGCCCATGCCGTGGAGCCTCGCCGGTGGGGCTCTAGCCTGGGAAGGTTATTTTTAAAGCCTCACCATGGCCTCCAAAGTTCCTCTTTTCTCCCCACAGTACATTAAACTCTCAAGAGCCTAAGGGCAGAGCTTGTGCCTTCCTTATTTTTGTCTTACCTGTGCCCACCAGCTTCACCCTAGCTGGGCTGTGCCCACGTGGCTCTAAGAACAAGCCCCATTTATTTGATAGTTATTAAATAATTTCTCACCAACCTAGGACTGGATCCTTGGATTAGCACAGCCACTGGCTTTGCTTGGCCCATTTTTCCCCCTCAGTCATTGATTTGATTTCTATTGGATTCCAGAATGAAAGCTTTAAAATCTGGCCCCTCAGTCATTGATTTGATTTCTATTGGATTCCAGAATGAAAGCTTTAAAATCTGGTGTAATTGCCTCCACAAAGATTTCTGTCCCTGGTCGAGGACCAAAGCCAGCCCCTCCAGATGAGCCCTCTGGCTGGCAGAAGGAGAAGAAACCTCTGTCTTGTCTTAGCAGAGTCCCAGCAGCTGGCCTTTGGGTGTGGCCTCGACTTCCCTGCTTGCATTTCTACCACGTGGTGCTGGCGCCGCATTCTCTCCGCTGTGTCTGAGCAGAGCACCTGTTTCGTCTGACTCACGCCATCGGCGCGTAGACTTGCCCTGCTCTGACAGCAGCCCAGACCTCACACGGGCATCCGTGTGACTCGCTAGCACGCGGATCTGTGTAATGACATGCCCCATGCACAGACCCGAGCCCCATCCGCTCCTCGCAGTAGGTGTGGCCGCAGGCCCAGACGCCGATCTCTGCTGTGCACCCTCCGATACCTGCTGATGGGGCTGGGCTGGGCTATGCCTCCCTGATCCAAATTTAAGCTTTTTCATGCATAGTGAATTATTGTTCAACGTTGCAAATGGATTTTTGAATACATATTTTAGTCGATTATCTTGTTTGTTATAACCACCATCAAAGAAATACCAAACGTTGTCCAACACTCTCCTCTGTTGTGAATAGATGGTGCAGAGTGAAACAAGCACGTAACGACTCATGAGGATTTCTGCTTTCTCAACTGTGCTAGATCTCTAACAAAAATGTGTGTGTGTCTCGGGAAATGGAGTGAAGAGCAAGGAGGACTCCTGCTCCCATCAACCCAGGTACCTACATCTGAACAAACCCTCACATAGAGTGGCAAGCTTAGAAAACTCGCTCTGGCTTTTCCTCCGGGTTCCAGTTTGTGAAGACATTCAAGGTGCCTTCATATTTTCCTGTCTCCTGCCAGTCCAGTTCCCTCAGCGTAAGGATTCCTTTGAATTATCTTCTCCGTTTGACGTTTAAATTAGTATCTGCTGGAAGAGATAAGAATGATCATTGAAATTAGCTCAGGAAACGTGTGAGTGCCCCACCTCACACCCCCAGACACACATACACGCTTGTTTTCTCATTCCAAGATTAAGAAGTTATGCAGCCTGACGATGCAGTTTTCTCTGACAAGTCTTGACATCACCACTGTTATTTTCTTTTTCACTTTTTTCCTCCAGCACCTGTTAGAAACGAAAGTAGGATGATCTTTATGTGAATTCGTTCTTTCCTTATTCTTTTAGTAAAGGTAGGGATAAGAGTGTGCAATAAGCGAAGATGCTTTAAAATATGCTTGAAATTTTATGTTTAAAATAAATCATCTTAAAGTATTTTTAGATTGAAGACCATATACAAAAGAAAGGTGTTTTTGCCAGTTACTAGAGTGGATTATGAAGCCTTTAACCAACTGATACTCCTAAGAGTATCCTTTAATTTGTTTTTTAAGCATTATACAGGAACCTGGCGGATACGGAGGTGGATTTTAATGGCTTTATACTGATGAAAATAGCACCAAATAAAAGCGGGGGAATATTTGAAATGAAATAATCGTCTCTAAAGACCCATACACCCTTTTTACCATAAAAATGCACCATAGAACATGAAAAGATAAGATCTCTTGTCAAAGTGTGAGTGAGAGACTGTCCCATGGTTCCAAATGACAGTTTACCTCTTGCCCCCCCACCCCCTTCTCTGCCAGCGTTCCTTTTTATCTTTGCAGTCTTCCAGTTCTTCCGATCAGCCTGCCTTTAAAGGGCTACAAAGCATTTCTTTCAAGCCACCATAGCTGACACGGTGACAAGATTACTCAATTTGCACGCGGCCGCGCTGCCCCGGGCTTCGCGGAAGCCCCAGTGGAGTCGCGCACTGCCCTGGCCGCAGGCAAGGCTGCAGCCCCCCCACCCCAGGCCCAGGTCCCAGGAGAGCGCCCGCCGCGCTCACAGGCGCCTTTGTCTTCCCGCTTCCCCCTTCCTTTTTCAAAGGCCAAGAGTTAATTATTTGGTCCCTGCGCAAGGCAAACCTCTCCAAATGCCACTTCCAAATATAGGCTCTCATTAACACCAGAGGCTGGCCTGGCGTGGCGCAGGGCGGCCCTTCCTTCCCTGGCGGACACCGTGTCCCCGCGCGCTGGCGCTGCCCCACATCTGGAGGCCAGGCGGGCCGGGCAGAGACCCCGGCTCCTGCGCCCGTCCTGGCTGCAGAGAGCGCGGGTCGCGGGCGGGGCTCGCCGAGCGGGGTTACCTCTCTCGAAAATACTTAAACATTTTTTTCCCTCTCTCCCGAAATCTCGAAAAACAGCCCATTTTGAACCAGAATAATTTAGTCTGACAACAGATTCTTCCTCTGTTCACAGCTGTCCCAGAGGGAGGAGCTGAAATCTGAACCTCTCAGCTGTGATTGGATCTTTCTTGCAAAAGAGAGGAAAAAAAAAACCCTCCCAGCCAAAACGGGCTCAGTTCGTAAAGGAGCCGGGCGACTTCAGAGGCGCCGGCCCGTCCGCCTGCCGCACCTGAGCGCGGCCCCTGCCCGAGCCCGGCCAGCCGCGATGCTGTAGGGACCGCCGCGTCCTCCCGCCGGACCGTTATCCGCGCCGGCGCCCGCCAGACCCGCCGGCAAGATGCCGCGCTCCTTCCTGGTCAAGAAGCATTTCAACGCCTCCAAAAAGCCAAACTACAGCGAACTGGACACACACACAGGTAAAAAGAGAAAAATAGATCTAGAGCTACGTATCTAGAGCTTTGCAAATGCGAATCTACGTATTGCTCTTCAAATACCATTACAAAAGAGCCAAAGATGCAGCTGGTTTCCTTTAAAGCGATGTCCTAAAAGGGAGCTTACCTCATTTTGATAATTTAGGGTGCCTTTTAATTCAAAACTTTTTGAGCTCTTGACTGACAAGGAGCATTTCATTCAAATCTCGCAGCCTGGTTTGCTAAAGCCTGTGGATACATGCGTAATGAGTATGTGAAGGATGAGCAACATAAGGCTTGCATTACTGCGTTTTTCGCTCACTAAGTCTCCTCTCCTTTAGAAGGCAGCTTGACGCAGGCATATCTTTGTACTGACGGTCGTAATACACGTAAATCGCCCAGGCACAAAATGAAAAACAACTTTCTGTGTGTTTAAAAATAATGTGGAGGCTCTCTGCGTCCTCAGTGGGGACGTGCGGCGCTGCTTGGCTGCGCTCCCTGACTTCAGAGCACCTATAGCTCCCTGCAGCTGTCAGCCTCTGTGTGCATTAACTACAGTAACTCCGTCGGTGCCAGGCTGGAAATGAAACACCTTAGTAGGGTGCATGCCCTCCTAAATGGGCCTATCTTCTTCCTGAGGAAATCACGTGTGTGTTGCTAAATACCTTTTCAGTGTATGTATGAGTGCGTGTGGATTTATTTTTAGTTATTTTTACCTTAATCTTCTCTCCTCCTCTTTTCTTCCCCAGTGATTATTTCCCCGTATCTCTATGAGAGTTACTCCATGCCTGTCATACCACAACCGGAGATCCTCAGCTCAGGAGCATACAGCCCCATCACCGTGTGGACTACGGCAGCTCCATTCCACGCCCAGCTACCCAATGGCCTCTCTCCACTTTCCGGATACTCCTCATCTTTGGGGCGAGTGAGTCCCCCTCCTCCATCTGACACCTCCTCCAAGGACCACAGTGGCTCAGAAAGCCCCATTAGTGATGAAGAGGAAAGACTACAGTCCAAGCTTTCAGACCCCCATGCCATTGAAGCTGAAAAGTTTCAGTGCAATTTATGCAATAAGACCTATTCAACGTTTTCTGGGCTGGCGAAACACAAGCAGCTGCACTGCGATGCTCAGTCTAGAAAATCTTTCAGCTGTAAATACTGTGACAAGGAATATGTGAGCCTGGGCGCCCTGAAGATGCACATTCGGACCCACACATTACCTTGTGTTTGCAAGATCTGCGGCAAGGCGTTTTCCAGACCCTGGTTGCTTCAAGGACACATTAGAACTCACACTGGTAAGAGAAAAACTACAGACAGGCATGTTACTCTCAGACACAATGAAGCTGGGCTGGCTGTTGGATTTGCATGAAGTTGTGACATAGTGCTTTTAATGAGGACAGTCACTGATAGCTACTTCCTGACTACTCAAAAAGCTGTTAGGGCACAAAGTGCTCCATTTCTTGCTAACAACCTCTGCTCCAGGGACTGCAAACACCATGTAGACTTTGGAAAGTAGTTTCAGAAGGTTTGGTCTCAAAGATCAGTGAGAAAAGCAGGAAAGATGTGCTTGAATGTGTGTTCTGTGAAACTGCCCCCAGTAATCAGCAAATACAAATGTTGCTATCTTAATCAATTGATTTGGTTAATAGATGAAGGCTTTTCCTACAGTTTTCTGTTAGTTACATGCTTGCTCTGATATCTGTCACCCATGGGTGACTTGGATAATTGAAACTAAATTTATTTTGCCTCTCTTGCTTTGTGTGTGGATTTTTTGCTGCTTAATTTCTTATTCCTATCACGGGATTATCCTGCCGGGTGTCATGGCACTTAGACTGCCTTAATCGTAGTACAGAAAGAGAGAAAAGGGGGAAATATTGGGAAATGCTGTGAGGTGCTCGACATTAGCTGCACCTGCTGAAGAAGAAAGCTTTAAGAAATGAAAGTCCACGAGCTACGTAAATTATTTCTGCGTGATTGGCAGCAGTAATAATATTCTGTGTATGGTGTCTTAATGCAATATTCAAATTTATCTTAAAAGGTCAGATAGTTTCAAAAGTGTCTATTATGAGGGATTTTAATCCGATTTTGCTGCTTCTCATTATTTAGGCAAAATGTGATTGACTTTTGTTAACATTATTTAACTGTATGTTTTCTCTAAAAACACTGACTGTCTTTCTTTTTTCCTCCCACTCCACCCCCAGGGGAGAAGCCTTTTTCTTGCCCTCACTGCAACAGAGCATTTGCAGACAGGTCAAACCTGAGGGCTCATCTGCAGACCCATTCTGATGTAAAGAAATACCAGTGCAAAAACTGCTCCAAAACCTTCTCCAGAATGTCTCTCCTGCACAAACATGAGGAATCTGGCTGCTGTGTAGCACACTGAGTGACGCAATCAATGTTTACTCGAACAGAATGCATTTCTTCACTCCGAAGCCAAATGACAAATAAAGTCCAAAGGCATTTTCTCCTGTGCTGACTGACCAAATAATATGTATAGACACACACACACATATGCACACACACACATGCACACATACACACACACACACACACACACGAAGAGCTGCAAGAGCATGGAATTCATGTGTTTAAAGATAGTCCTTTCCATGTGAAATTTAAAATTACTATATATTTGCTGATGGCTAGATTCAGAGAATTCTCTTCAAAGAAAAAATGAAAAGCACATCGCATCTTTTCTTCCTAAAAGAGAATGCAAAGATTTACATTGATGCCAAATCATTTCAATTGAAAAGAACAGTATTGCTTTGTAATAGAGTCTGTAATAGGATTTCCCATAGGAAGAGAATCTGCCAGACGCAAACTCAGGTGCCTTAAAATGTATTCCAAGTTTACTCCATGTCTGATGTCTGGTTACCATTGTTGAACTAAAGCCTTTTTTGATTACCTGTAGTGCTTTAAAGTGTATTTTTTAAAGCGAAGAAAAAAAAAAAAAAAGAAAAAGTACAAAACACAGGAGAATGTATTAAAAGTATTTTTGTTTTGTTTTGTTTTTGCCAATTAACAGTATGTGCCTTGGGGGAGGAGGGAAAGATTAGTTTTGAACATTCCTGGCACATGCTCTACGTCTTACTATTCTAAGGAATTTTAATGATTTTCGAAAATTAATTAAAGATGGGAATAGGTGCAAAAGATGATTTTTACAAATTCATTAATGTACTTAAACTATTTCAAATGCATATCAGAAATGCAATAATACAATTCCCCTTCCAAGTGCCTTTTTGAATCGTGTAGTTGATGAGTCAATGTAAATTTGTGTTTATTTTTATATGATTGAATGAGTTTTGTATGAAACTGAGATGCTGTCTATAGCTATGTCTATAAACAACCTGAAGACTTGTGAAATCAACGTTTCTTTTTTAAAAAACAATTTTCAAGGTTTTTTTTTTTTTACAATAAACAATTTTGATTTAAAAACCTCTTGTTTGCATACTATTTCCAAAGGCTTTACTTGCTGCATGATTAATACCAAACCACGGTAAAAAGAATTGTTTGTTAATAAGAAAAAAATGAATAGTGCTTATTATGCATGTGAAGCATTATTTTTATGTGTTAGGTTATAATAAAGTAAGCTACTGGTATTATTTTTACTCTTAAGATAATAGTGTCACACTTAAAAGAGACATGATACTAGCACACCATTTTAACAAACATCACACTTTCTGACTGCAAAAATAGTTGCATTACTAATAGTCAAAAATAATTTTCAAAATTTTTTATGTTGACTTAATATGTTTGTTTTCTGAAAACAAAAATTGCAATCACTTTTATTATTACATAAGCACCATAACAGTTTAGGATTTTTAAAAGAAATATTATGTAATGAGATATATGAGGGAAAAGAGGACAAACTGCAGGAAAAGACCAGGGGAAACAATTTACTATAAATTACGTGAGTTGGAAAATTAAATCATGCAAGGAAAACCCCCCCATCTGGTAACATATAACATAAATGGTATGCTTGATAGGAACAGGTCAGTGAACAGTGACAGCTGCCTTTTGAGTTATTTGAACAAGTTGGACAGGCATCCACCCAAACTTAATGTATACTGGGTAAATTATAACATGACCATCCATTCATATGCACATGCATGTGTATATGCTAAATAAATGCATGTGTAGTAACTCATATGCAAAAATCCTAACCCTCATAGGGACTGTGAAAATTAACCAAATGTGTGCTAGAATCCAAACTCCTAAGCTTATTATAAGACAAGTTTCTGCCACTGTTCATTGCATCTCTCTGGTGATTTGATCAGAACTTGAGAATCATTTTTTTTCTTTAAATATATTTGTAATATTATACCAATAAATTCCAGAATTTGTATATCGAAGATGTTGGTAGCAGGCCCTTAGCAAATGACCAACAATAAATACCAATACTATTCCCTTAATGTTCACATTCCTTCCACTGTATGTTACATTTACATTTTCAGCCAACATATAAAAGGGTGTGCACTTAACTAAAATAAAGTCTTAAACTTAGTAGTCTTCTTTAGTTTTTTTTTTTGACCTTTCAGTACACGTTTTTTAGAGGCAAAATTATTTGGAACAGCAGTTTATGAATATGAAAAAATGGCTGATATCTTGACTGAAGCATTCTCAAGTTATAAAAGTACCAATTTAGCTAAACGTATATGGTATAAAAATGATTGCCAATAATTATCTAGAAGTTTCCAAGCCAGCTAGCATGTAGAAACGTCTGGCAAGGGGAAGTGTGAGTGAGTCAAGCCTTCTTGGATGTTCTGGTTGGCTATCCCAGGAATCACATCTACTCCTGTTTCCCTCCCTCATTTGCAGGTATACAGACAAGTAACCTCTTGGTGTCCAAAATCTAAACTGCTAACTTTCTAAGAGGAAAAGTCTATTCATGTTTAAGTTCTTCGTGGAGAATTAGTAGTGATATTTTTGTAATATATTCTACTTCATTCTCATCATTCTAATTTCATTCATGATTAAAATATGTTACTTTCATTAAGGTATCATGGGTCTGAATTAAGGTACAGCAGATATTAAGATATTCTCAATATACCTCAAGTAAATTTTTAGAGTTTTTAGTATTTTTTACCAAGGTCTTGGACTAGGTATCTGCTCTCCTATATACATACATAAGGCCCAAATAAAATGTCATTTACTTTGAAATGCTTTACCAAATTCACCCCCTCTGGGAGCTTTATACCATTTATATGATATCACTTACCTCATTACATCACAATCTTTTCTCAATGTCTTTTTCACTACACAAAACGTCCTTAAAGCAGAAATTCCCAGTACCCAGCCCATCATCTAGAGCAAAAATATCAGCAAATGTTTGTTGAATCATCAATAACATAATAGAAATTGGTAAAATAAAACACAGATCTAAAAGAAATTTATCATATTCCCCTTTATTGCATAGTATTGATAATTTCTTGATTCTTGATTCAGAGAGATTCTTGAATCAAATTTACTGGTCTCTCCTAGCGATGACAGATCCCCAAAATAGATTGGATGTCCAAGAAAGAAAAGAAGCGGGATAGAGTGCATATAGACAAGGTTTAATAATCATTCTGACAGCCTGTGTTTTGGAAACCATAGTTTCCAAATGTACATTTTAACATGTACATATGCACATAAGCATTCTCAGGATCTTTAATTTGTTTTATGTAATCTGGGACACTGTGTTATAGTGAGGAAAGCACAAATTCTTAAAGCCAACAAATGCATTTATTGCATCGCTGCCTCACCACTTTTTGGCTTTCTGTCCTTCTGCAAGTGAAGTTATGCATCCGCTTCCTATTGTGTAAAATAGAAACAGAATCTCAGTATCATAAATAAAGTACTCAACAGTCCCTTGCCCTAATATGCCTCATATATCATAATAATGAGCTCTCAATGTTATCATTAAATGTTTAACTACACCTGCTCTTGTACCAGGAAACTGACATATATGTGATCTTCTTCAATGGTTACAATTTATCTCTGAAGTTGGTATTTCATGGATAAGGACATTAAACTCAGAACGATTGGATAATGGGCCCAAAGTAACAAAGGTGGCAAGTTGCAAAACTGAAATACAAACCCGGACTCTTCGGGCTGTGAGGACTTTGCCTTTTCCATGGCACCAGGGGAATGAGGAGGAGCTGCTGTACCATACTCAGCAAGAGATTTATACCTTGTAGGCACATAGCAGAGGTCTGCTGAAGAGGACTGTGATCATGCGCTAAATATGCCAGTGGTATATTTAGAGCCACCAGCATTCAGGAGTTGTACAAAGCACATGTAACAATCTTCAGAGCCATTTCCCAATTTCTTCTAGAAATCCTGTGGGCTCCACCTCCTGTGGTGTCGGCCCTCCCTTCCATGGCACCTCCCCATAGGCCCTCAAGTTCTCCTGGTGCCCTTGAGCTTTTTCTGTGGGGCTGGTCTCAGTGCGGCTGGGAAGCAGCTGGTCTCCATCCTCTGAACATTAACACTTCATCTTCTGGAGGCCACTGCGGCTCCCTCACACGCCCACACTCCCCAACCGGCTTTTATCTTCTTAGACTGAAAAGTCTTCCAAGCTAAACAATCATTTCTTTCACTACTAAAATGTGGACACTCTGGTGTAATGAGGCAATTATAACTTTGAAAAGTATAAGGTTTTTCTGGCTAAGATCCACATCTAAGGAGTTGTCCCTAGTTTAGATATGAGAAACATTTCAAGCAAAATTAATTTGAGAATGAGTACTCTGTCATCTAGGAAAGCAACAATTCTCAAATAAGACGATTTTCTATCATGTCTTCTCATCAGACACAGGGGAAGAACTAATGCATCCCATTAACCTGAGACGGATACATATGAAGGAAAAAAAACCCTCCGACTTAATTTTCAGCAATAAATATGCATAACCTACCACCACAGGAGTAAATCTATGGCTAAAGTTAGGGTGAGCACACAGCCCTCCAGGAAGCAATAATTACTCTGTGAAAGGCATGCATGTAAAAATCAACAGGCATGGCAACTTTTCCGTTGTGGCGCTTGGCCAGACCCCCGAACAATGAGAGATTAGCAGAGGAAATGGCAGCGTATCCCTGTCCGCAGACTCCAAAGAGGCTGGGAGGTATTTATAGCCATGAGTAGGAGAGCTGCTATGAGTAAAAGAGATGGGTGCGTTTATCCTTTCTGTACCAGTTCATCTAATTAAGCTCCTCTGGTTACAAGAGTCGGTTCAATCCGTTCAGTGCGTTCTTTTGAAAATTTGTAGAGACAGTTGTGAGGCCCTTTGAATGATCACTGAGTAATTTTCGTAGACAATGGTGGGGCGAGGGCCTGTCATTCACTCTTTTCACCAGCTATGACAGCAGAGAAGGGTGTGACGATATTCTCCACGAATCTGTTCTGGGGCTTGAATCAACTGCCTTCCAGGTAAGGAGCAACACTTAATATGGTTCTTCTACTGTATGCTTGGCAGGTCGCAACAGCTGAGTCTAAGGAATGGAAAGGGAAGCCCTGGGTTGGGTACAATGGTGATACCTTCTCTGGCCAAAAAAAAAATGAATTCTATTTCTTGTGAGTTCCAGCTTCTCTGTCCATACATCCTCCAGATGTATAGAGGTGTAAAGCTTTCCCATATTGTGTGATAACTTTTTACTTTTATTTTTTAAGTTAGCAGACAAGGCGGTAATAGAAGTTATCGCCTTCAGCCGAACACAACGCCGCTGAGTTGTGGGCCCTGAGGTCCTGGCAGACCCGGTCAGAGTGCGCCACGTGCCACCGTGCCCAAGCTCCTCAGTGGGTCTGATGAACGTCCTGGCTGATGGGTGGGGCGGGCCTGAGAGTCTGCATTTCCAGCCAGCGCCCAAGCGAGCCCCTGCTGGTGGTCCTCCTGCTCACTCCTGACAGCCAAGCTCTACTCACCCGTGCTTCTGGCCCCAGCCCCTTCCCCTCCCCGCTCCTCTCTCAGGACTGCAGCGGGAGAGCAAGGTGTCTCCGGAAGGGGCCTGCGCTCCACGTTTGCCACCGGGAGTGGGGACAGGGGGACCTGAGAGCAGGGTCCCACGGAAGCCAGCGTCCTCTGCTCCCGCGCGCTCTGCGCGATCCACAGAACAGTGCGCAGGGGCTGTGCTGTGCGGCTCCGCTTTCCACTCGAGGCTTCGGGCGCCCTGGCTCGCCCTGTTCCGCGAAGGCCGCAGAGGCTGGGCCGGGCTCTCGGCGGGGACGCTTCCGAATGGAGTTTCTCCCCACGCGTCAAGGGCTCCCCTCCGCGGTGACGCGGGCCGGGGCCCCCTCCAAACCAGGCCCCTGGTGCACCAGCCAGCCAGCCGCTTGTGCCCTGCGCGCCTTGGACCCCGACGTTCCTCCTGCTGGTCTGCGGTTCCTCGAGGGCTCCCAGGCTCCAGCCGGGAACGTCTGAGGCCACCTCGGCTGAGCGAGCGGCTTCTGCGCTGGTACCATCATCTTTTTAAATGTTTGTAGTTTTGCCAAGCGGATGCTACCTGACTGATTTTTCTCCAGCTCTCTGATGACTTTGTCATTTTATTTTATTCCTTTATTAGGTATTAACATTAATGCAAAAGCAAAAATAAGCGTACTTGGGGGACATCGTTGTCTCCAAATTGGTGACAAATGCTTTTATTTCACAACACCTAAACACGTCCAAGATACAACAAAATATTAGATAAATAAATAAATGATAAATAAGTACCCTTATTAGGAGGCCTGTCCCCATCTCAGGTCGTGATTTCCGTGAGGTGGCTGGGACGCGGCCTGCAGGATCGCCGGGCCTGGAGCGGCTGTTTCTTCCCTCCTCCCCCTGTGCTTGTCCAGTGTGGGCTTCAGAGCTGCTCTGAACACTGGTGGTGACTATAAATTATATGTCCTTGGGGATGAAGACAGTCTTCTGAGTACCAGCCTAAAACACACAACTGGTCCCTTAGCGGGACCAGTAAACCCTTAGCGACCACTGGCCCCAGTTTGGCATCGCTGTGGCAGGAATGAGGCTCACACCCCAGCTGTGCCTTAGCCTGAGGGGTCAGAAAGAGAGCCCCGGCCCCCCTCCAGCTTCAGAGGTGAGATGGTTGGAAGCAGCCTGTTGCCTCCAGAGAGGAGGAGAAAGGAGACCCCACAGGCCATGGGTTGCTTACCCATGGCAGGAAGGAAATCAGAGGTGCGGGGATAGGGTTGCCTCAGCAGTGATCAAACTTCGGCGACCACCGGATCAGCTACAGGGTTTGTTAAGGCAGGAATGGCTGGGTCCCACCCCTGGTTTCTGAGCGAAAGGGCTTGTAATGGGCCTGAGAATCTGCATTTCTAACATGCTCCTGGGGGAAGATGGCACAGCCAGTGTGGGGACCACATTCTGAGAATAACAGAGTGGGAAGTTAGGAGCCAGGACTGGAGCCTGTGATGTTGTAATGATGTGCTGTATATCACAAGTTTGATACAACTTCAGAATCCCTTCTCTTTCTCCCTCTTATCTATTGCATGCCTACTATTTGCCAATGAATCACTGCTAGGTAGTCAGCGGAAAGAAGGACTGAACAAGACCCTTTAGTGAAAAAAGAAAAAAGAAAAAACTGGTTTTTTTTTTTTTTTTTGGAATGACTCTAAATTCTTTTTCAACGCCAAAACAAAAACAAAACAACAACAACAAAGTCCACAGCACAGGGCCTTTAAGAGTTTGAAATCAAGCTGAAAAGATTCACTGTAAAATATGCAGGGATGGAAAGGGTGTGGAGAAGGGGCTTCCCTACACAATGAAAAACTTTTACGTCACGAAAGAAATAAATTATAACTTGCATAACTATGATGGTTTCTTTATAAAATTAAATTAAGTGAGGATCTGGCTTGGTTTTTGTATCTCAGAGTTCTGAATCATTTTCTTGAGTTCTAGGTTAAAATAAATGAACTTGTTTGCTGTAATGGGGCTTTTCCTGGGAGGATGAGCACTGATCAGCTACAGATTTTTCCCCATGAACACAGCCAGACAAGCCCCTCTTGGATTCTGCTTTTTAAATCAAAAGATGTAAAAGGATCTTTTGTGTTACTGCTTTCCTGAGGCAATAAAAAGGCAATAAAAAAGAATTAGAAGAAAAGAGTATTCTAAAACGTAACTTTCAGATTTTTACAATTTAGGAAAATCTCAGCAGCTCCAGGGCAGAGCTGCCAGTGGGTGCTGGCTGGACCCAGCACGGGCGCGTGTGTCTCCAGGGGATGCCAGCTCCCACCACCGCTCATGCCAAGGATGAAATAGCCCAGGTAATTTTCCACTGAGGTGTCCTGATTGATTTCAAAGGCAGCCACTCTCCTTTTTTCAATTTGGAAAATCTTAAACAAGAAGGGTGCTGTGTTTTTAGTTGTCTTGCAGAAATTACTTTTGAGATGCTTAAAATAACTGTGGGCAAATATGTAAATATATTTACATAAAATATAATATATATTATATATAGTATATATTTATATATAAATATATCATGTATGTAAATATAATATATCCATATATAATATAGATATGCTATTAAAAAAGTGGGAGCAACCATGTTCTAATCCAGGCCATCTGGTTTTGTTATTTCAGCACGGTAGTCAGAAGAGCCACACTCTGCCCTCAGACAGGCCTTGATTCAAGTTGCTGCCTTACCATGTATGTTATGAGGTGGGTAAGCTGCTCTCTGTCTCACAGCTGTACGGCGGAGGCAATTCCTGGACCCAGGTGAGTGGAGGAAGTGATGACAAGCACATGCCACTGTGTCCCACACAGTGGAGCAGAGCTCGGTGTTTTATTTTATTTTTTCCTTAAAGCTGAGTCTGGTTTTCAATCTATACATTCCAATACTCAGAAGAAAGCCCAAAATGTACTTTTTACTGACTGAAAACATCATCTTAGCCCCGCCTACTATATTCATTCTTCTCTCATTAGTCTCTCCTACCTGCTCTTCATCACCGTTTAATACAAAATTACCTGACTTTGGCATGATCAGAGAATCAGCTATGTCCCTGTCTTGGATTCAAGTGTGTAGACAGTTTGCCCGCACTATCATATTCTCACCCAGCATGATGCAAAAAGCTGAACAAGTCAGATGATGTCCCTCCAATGTACAGACCACTAAAATACACAAATGTCTCTTCATCATCCCTGAGTTTCACAAGACATTTTTCTTTTTTTTTTTTTTTGAGATGAGGTTTTGCTCTTGTCACCCAAGCTGGAGTGCAAAGGTGCAATCTTGGCTCACTGCAAGCTCTGTCTCCCGAGTTCAAGAGATTCTCCTGTCTCAGCCTCCCCAGTATGGGATTACAGGCTCCTGCCACCACACCCAGTGAATTTTTTGTATGTTTAGTAGAAACAGCGTTTCACCATATTGGCCAGGCTGGTCTCAAACTCCTGACCTCAGGTGATCCACCTGCCTCGGCCTCCCAAAGTTCTGAGATTACAAGCGTGAGCCACCATGCCTGGCTGACAAGACTTTTAAAAATTTTGCTTTCTCTACAGTGCATTTACATAATGTGTATACTCATTGAGATGCATAAACTATTTCTGAAATCTAAAAAGAAATAAATATTTTTAAAAACCCAAAGGACAGAATTTTATATTTATCTCTTATTCTATGCCCAAAGCTTGAATCATTCATTATTCTCTTCTTATGAACCTCTGGGTTTGTGTTAAAGATAAAGTAATTTTTATAAACAAAGAAACTTTTGTTCAGTCAGGAGGGTTAAGAGGAATGATGCAGAGCAGAGCTGAAAAGGAAGATTAGAACCAGGGTTTCGCCCATTTTGTTTATGAATACAGTTTCCACTGACACCTGTGAATGCCACCTGCCAAATTTCTTGCCTGTGACTGAACTCTGCACAAAGGCAGGAGGCTACGATAACGTATTGACCCTTCTGTTGAAACCGAAATAAGGTTGTGCTGTGCATGGATGGATACCTCCAGGGGTCTTCCACAAGCATCAGCAAGTTGGTATTTATTTAGGAACCAGAATGCCCGAGTCAAGAGAGGGCCTGGATGGTGGGACTGGCCTCTACCTGCCACTCAGAGGTGCCTGCTGGCCTGAGAATGCCTCCTTGCACCCATGGACCATGTGATCTGCTCCATCCTGCTCCCATGTCAAGCATATCCTTCCAAAGCGTGACTGAGCTGACACTGGAAGCAAACCCACTGCTTTTGACTTTCCACGGCCCTCAGTGGCCACCTCAGCTCTTTCTATGTGTTAGCCCAGTTAATGCAGTTAAGTCCCAAATCCTTATCATTTAGACAAGGAATGAGAAAAATGTGACTTGAACTTACTGTTATCTTGTTTTGCTCTCTTTCCCAAGTATCTGTCTATCTATATATATACATATATATATATACACACACACACATATATATATAATTGTACATGTATACAAGTAAATATGTGTGTGTGTGTGTGTGTGTGTGTGTGTGTACACACACACACATATATAATTGGGCTTTTAGATTGGCCACTGCCCAATATTAGCAACCATGGGGCTTATCAAACAGAAGTGGGACTCTAACGCCAACTTCATTCAGCTAGCTTATTTATGGAGGACATTGGATAAAATAAAAACTCAGTAAACTATATCAAAACTTCAATATTGTTTCTAATTGGCCAAAGAGTTTTTGCTATCCAGTAATCAGAAGATTATCTTTTGTCAATTACTAAGTAAATAAACACTCAAAAACTCTAAAGAAGTTAAGAATGTATGTTTTTGGTGTTCTGCTTAATTTATTTGCTATCACAAATAACCTTTTTCTAAACATCTGAAAACTCCATGGGCAATTCATCCATCAAATATGGTTGGGAATAATACCTTCCCCCAAGGGCTACTGATGCCCCAGCCTACAGAAGGAGGGAGAAGCTTTATTCAAGGGTCAGTGGGTCCTAGAAAATGCAGAGAGGGCCTACCTTGGGATCATGTGAGACATTCAGATAATTCTGGTCCAAATGTGAAATATCGGATATGGCTGTGGCTCTCGGCTGAGTCCTTGATAAGTTAATCTGAAGGAACGTCTGACCCACTGGCGCGACACAAAGGCAAACACAAGGTTAGGGGATCAGCAAGCATGCCTTTTCAATGCTTTCATGGAAACTGCCTGCCCAAGTCTTGTCAGCCAGGATGAGAGGTGACAGAGAAGCCTCAAAAAAAAACAAAGTTTGGCTTTCTATCTTTTTCTAATATAGTAAAATAAAGTAATTTAAACAAAAATATTTTCTTAGCACATGGCCATAAAGGCAATTTCTGCACATGGTAAGATATTCCTCAAATCCATAAGCGTGTGTTTATTTCTCCATAGATAATGATTTATTTTATATTTTTGAACACTCCGGAAATACCAAACAACTTATAGTTCCCTAAACAAACTAAACTCTTATGCGTGCTGTACCGACTGCCTCAAATGCCCGTCGTCCTCTTAATCCATCTAATCCTACATAGTCTTGGAATCTCAGTTCAACTGCCACCTCCTGGAAGAGCCTCCCCTGACTTTCCCAGGCCCCCCTAAGGGTCCCTTGCCTATATTCTTACTGCACAGTTGTACATACTTCACGTGCCTGCTTCCTCACTAGATGATGCATTCCTTAAACATAGGACTGAGATCACATACTTATTTCCAAATGCCAGCAGCATATCCCTGGAACCTAGCAGATGAACTGAAAATTTTTACTGAACAAATGGCTATTTTGTCCTAAAGTGGACATGATCTGGTTGACTGTAAGCATTCTAAGCTGTTATAAAACACCTGAAAACTCAAACAGGGCAGAGCACAGATGTCTGTCTATGAACAACAAAACAGCCTGCAGCAGTTAAGCAAACTGCCCCTGCATTCATGGGTTGTTCAGATCCTCATGCTGTGGCTACTGTTGCCACATCTCACAGAAAAGTCAAAGGCAAATAAAAGACACACACACACACAGACAAATAATAACAAAAAAAATCTAACAAAAGTTGTGTCTCCAGCTTTGTGAGATCTCTCTTTCTCTCTCTCTCTCTGCAATACATGGGAAGAAGAACACATATGGGATTTTCTTATGGCATGGTGCCCTATTGCTGTTTCTTATAGGCTGCCCCCTAATTTCTTGTGGTCTTGGAAGGCAGCCTTCAGAATGATTCACCCACTGCTTGATGCTCTGGGTTGCTTAAGAGTCTCTCATATCCTTAGTGGTTCTGCAAATCAGGCATTTGCCTATAATCTATGTCTAACTGTCATCAGTCACTGTGTCAAGAAGGGAAAATGTGTTTCAGCTTGAATCAACTTTACTTGTGCAGAGATTTAAGTCACCGTCTACATTTCTGGCATGCGCGTGTGTGGGTCTGTGCGTGTGTGTGCACTCGCGCACGCATGCGGGCGGTGGGGGAGACAGTGCACGTCAGACAGAAGCACCATCCTTGTGTAGGGCCCTTCAGGCTGGCGGCCTTGATGCAATGTTCGGTCTTTGGAAATCCCTATTGGGAACATTAGAAACATCTGGAGAAACCACATTTCCATGTTGAAATAAAGATAAGTTGTCATTTCTGCTACTCATTTTGAGTGTATCCACAGCCTGTTGAGAGGATTTTGCCCAAAGCAAGTTAGGCAGTACATAACTTTTTTAAAAAAGAAAAAGAAAGAAAAAAGCAGAAGGTAGAAAACTGATTTTTCGGCATCCTGCTGGGGGTTTTCTCAGCTGCCCCTTCAAACACTCTGACTCATCCACAGGAGCGGGTCCTGGGCACACAGGAGTGCAGATACAAGGACCTGGAGTGGCCAGGGGACCCAGCGACGCATGCCCATCAGCCTTTATTGATTTTCCTTTTACCACATTTACATGATGTATGCACATGCCTAACAATGCGTACCTTGTGCCTGGAACTTTAGGGTAATGCAGGATAAAGATGAAATCCCAGCCTGATTCTCAAGGATCATTTTTCTCCAGTTTCACACGTGATTGTGTTTGAGGGATGTGCTTTTGCATCTACACTTTTCACCGTTTTGGGCGTCTCCCCCTCATGGGGAGACAGTGATGAATTTTTGTGAAAATCTGTCCCATTGGAGCAGGCCTCTGGTCTTCAGCTCCCCTACCCGGGGGCAGCCGCTGAGACTACTGAGGTGACTGACTCTTGAATGCAGCGGCTGGAGTCCTCTGCCCAGGACAGCCTGGTGCTGTAGCTGGGAATGTCCAGCCAGGGAGCTGCCCGGGGAGCTCACACACAAGTCACCAGTACTGTCTGGCCTCTCTGGCCTCTGTCCAGCTCCATCACTGAACCCCACCAAGAGGGCGCCGTTCCTTTTTCTCCTGGTTCTAACACACTTCTGGGGAAAAGTCAGACGTTCTTGCCTTTTGGATTTCATATGTGGTTTCATTCCAAAAATACCATACGAAAGTCTGAGGAGCAGGAAAGCCAGGGGGATAATAGCTGACATTGAGCTTCGGTCTTGAGCATCCACAAATATTTCTAGAATCCCTTTTTTGGGGGGTTGTGGTGGTCAAAGAAACCTTTCTTCAAAAGAAAACTTAGTCACTGCAGAGCCAGACACGTAAAAGAAACGAGCAGGAGAAGACTCTCCTTGAAATGGGCCAGCATCCTGCTGCTTTCCCTCCTCTCAAAGCTTCTCTATCCTTAGAGAAGGATTCATTGAGCACGTCTGAACACCAGTGCCTGGTTTCCACGCTGTGCTCAGAGAACACGCGTCTCCTCAGATGGTCCCCAACTCCTCCGGTCAGACACCCGTCACCTGCCACGTGTGCCACCTCTTCTCCAAGTTTCAAAGTTCGCTTTGGCATGTCGAAAGGCTCCGGGAAGTGCTTATCATGGGGAATTCAATCTCATTATCTTGGGCCTCTGGAATCTGCGAGGTCACTGCATGGCCCTAAATTCTGTAAACTCCCAGCCCCTCTCATTTCCCCAGGGCCTCCAAAACTCACTCACTGCAGGAAGCTCTTGGGGGAAACATTCATCTGACCTTTGGTTTCTTTCTTTTGGCGCTGAGTCAAAGTGGGAAGGTGGGAGGAATGTGGGTAACTCAGTGGCCTGTGGGTTGGGGGGGCAGAGAACTTAGAGAATCCAGGGACCCGCGCACATGGTGGGCCACGTTTCCAATAGCAGCATCAATCATAGCAAACGTCAGCCCCTCTCTTTCTCTCTAGGGAGGCAGAACATCCCAGAGAGGGCCATCTTCTGACACTCTCGCCAGAGCCACACAGCATCTCAACCAAAGGGTGGGCGTCTCCTCCCAGTGACAAAAAGTAGACCTCTCAGCTGCTCCCAGCATTCACCGTCAGCCATCTCTCCTGCTATGATGGCTGAACTCCCCTTACAAATACGTACACTTGAAAGCTTTGTGAGAAGTGAGTTAAAAACAAAACAACTCCAGAGAGTTCTGTTATGTAGCTCCTACAGATGGTGCTAAATATATGAAATTAAACAAAATGATACTCGGTACCCTGTCTGTCAACACGGATTAACAACGGAATTTGTTTTTTTTGTCTTTTTGTGAGTTTATTTGTAGTCTTTGTAAGGAATGGGTGAAATGCTTTGAGTAAACAGGTAAACCTGCAAATCCTTCTGAACCGCGACCTCAGACATCAGCTGTCCCATGTTCTGTAACATGGTGAAATTTTCCACTCAACTTGGGTGGCTGATTTCTCATTTCCTGGACTTCTGCACCCTGCGGAGTCTGGGACACTACCAAGGACAGGGAGTGAGGCTGACACCTGCCTGCGGTCTCCACACTCGGCCCCTGCCCTGTGCCGCAGCACAAAGCTAGGGAGGACGGTGAGCCTGAGGGTGAGGGGCCGCCCCGGGCTGGAGGAGGAAGGAGCACTCCCAGCGCATATATTTCTAAAGAAAATAGAATTATGAACCAAAGGTTTTGCTCAGAGGCAAACGGAGAAAGTGCAGTTCACCTTTTCTTCTTCCCATCAGACTTCTCTTTTTTAGAAGGTAAAAAATAAAATGTGTGTACACACACACACACACACACACACACACACACACACACTCCGTATATGTATATATATGGAACTTGAAACCTTTTGAAAACTAGAAATAGACTGATTAGTGAATATTTAAATTTGAGAAATATTTATTATCTTAGAAAAAAAAATAGTGTATGAGCCAGAGGTAAACACACTAAAATCCCAATTTTAAAAGCAAATAAGAAGATGTGCTGCCTGGAGGTTTTACCATTGTTGCTTCAGCCATACACGTAAGAGGATGTTCCCAGCCCATGTTGGGTATCCAGCCTGTCTGGGAGGTATTTTTCTAAACCTCAATTTTATTTCGAGAAAAATGCTCAGAAATGAAGGATGCACGCACCAACACTGCTTTATCACTTTGATAGAAGTCAGATTGTTTTCTGAAGATCCTGTTCCTATCATTATTTTTGTACAGGACTATTGTTCTTCAGGTTACTATAACTCTTTGCTTTTAGGAAATTGTTAGCTGGAAAATAAAACTGACTGCCTTGCCAGTGATCTATATTGACAGAGCGAGGGGGTCTCTGTCTGCGACCCTTCACTTTGAATGGCAGCCTTGTGGGTAATATGCTAATGTTAAAATGAGTCCAGTCTGCCTGAGACAGCTTCTGTGACCATTTGTTTTTTACTTTATTTTATTTTTTTTGAGTCGGAGTTTCGCTCTTGTTACCCAGGCTGGAGTGCAATGGAGCGATCTCGGCTCACCAAAACCTCCGCCTCCTGGGTTCAGGCAATTCTCCTGCCTCAGCCTCCTGAGTAGCTGGGATTACAGGCACGCGCCACCATGCCCAGCTAGTTTTTTGTATTTTTAGTAGAGACGGGGTTTCGCCATGTTGGCCAAGATGGTCTCGATCTCTTGACCTCGTGATCCACCCGCTTCGGCCTCCCAAAGTGCTGGGATTACAGGCGTGAGCCACCGCGCCCGGCCCTGTTTTTTATTTTTTAATGGTAATAGGTAAGTTAATGAAGCAGTTTGTCATTCATAATTTTTATTGATGCATAAGCTTGGTACCTACTTATGGGATACACACGATATTTTGTTACAGGCATAGAATGTATAATGATGTAATGATCAAGTCAGGGTATTTAGGGTATCTGTCACCTTGTGGGTTTCTATGTGTTGGGGACATTTCAGGTCTTCTCCTGTAATTATTTGACATATAAAATACATTGTTGTTAACCGTAGTCACCCTCCTCTGCTGTGGAGCATTAGACATTGTTCCTTCAGTTAACCGTATGTTTGTGCCCGTGACCCAGCGTGTCTCATCCTCCCACCCTCATGTTAATTGCAGCACTAGTCACAATAGCAAAGATATGGAATGACCGTAATGTCCATCAACAGATGTGACCATTGTTACATTAAAAGGAGCAAAACTGACCTCCAGGGATAAATCTTTCATCATTATTACCATATTCCTTTCTACTACCTATAATCCTAATTTTGAGAAAACTTTGAGTACTTTCCTGGAATTTTCAGCTGGCATGAGAAGTCTGGAGGTTGGCCTCTATTGCATTCATCATTTTCAGAGTGACTCCAGGAAACACGCATCCTAAGGAGGGCAGCTATTCCTACGTGCTTCCATCACCTGTTTTCACACAGCGTTTTCTACATGGAGGCACATGGGACATAAATTAAATCATATCCCCCCAGAGTAATAACACTGCCAAAGCTCAATATTATAATACAGCAACTGAACTTCTGGCTTCACAAACCATTAAAAAGGAAGTTGTGCAGTATCCTCATTTTCTCTAAAAACAGACCACTATGTTTACCCCATTTTCACCCTCAGTTACCATTTACCGAATAGGAAAAGATATTCAACTCATGGCTATCTTTATTCTTTATTAACTACATCTTTCAATATAAATATTTGAAAGATTAATTTTTAGTAACACTCTTTCTTCACACAGTGAAATGTAGTGGACCTACTCTTATGCTTTTTCATTTATTTTGAATTATACATCTCAGCAAATAAGTAGCTTAAGATCTCTTCCTTGTCAAAGGGAAATAAAAATGTGATGAATTCTAAAAGGTCAATGCACTCACAAACATAACGTCACTCTTGACAGGATACATAGCTGCAAAAAAATAAATGTCTTGGGTAATAACCTCCAAGACTACAGAGACGTCCCCAGCCTTGATTCTGCAATGGAGATTAGTCCTGTTGTACCTACAACATCTAACCTTCAGGATAGCAGCCCTCCTTGCCGATACTACCGCTTTTTTATGGTTGGGATGGGAATCTAAGGGTAGTGGCACTGTTGGGGTCTGCATGATTACTGCGCCACTAGCCAGCAAGAGTGGTCTGCAGAGCTTTAGAACCAGAGCCCTTCACCTCCAGCCTGCTGAGTGGAGAGTCATTGACCAGCACGTGCCGCTGTGACCGGCAAGTGGAACCAATGAAATTACCATCCTGTGAACAGGCTTCACGCTCCCACTGTTCGGCCTCTGGCCTGGGGGAGGCCTGCTTACAATGCACACGTTGTTTTCAGGCGGCTCTCTCTTTCACTCCCTTTAGGAGAGCTGCCGGCAGAGCGAATGAAGCCCTGATGCTGACTTTAGTTCCAGCATTTTTACATCAAATTGCCCTGATGGTCTAACAGAGGGTCTTTTACAATTCTCTGAAAGCAAACAACCTTGAAAACGTTTAGGAATGCAGTGTTCGACCTAGGACTTTGGTCTGCGTGAAAACGTACATGGGGAAGATTGGGGAGCCTGGCTGCAGCACCCCACAAAACCCAGACTGGCAAATTTTCTTGCACCCAAAGCCCCAAAGCAGCAAGAGCCCAATTGTATATATCATATGGTCATCTGTTTGCATAAAATAAATTGCTTGGTCTTCAGCCCTACGTCTTGCATTACCAAATATAGACAGAGGCTTAATTTAGAAGTGACTCAGTAACCTGCCTCAAGAGAAGAATCTGCCCTGACCCCCTCTCCACCTTTTGCCATCATGGGCAGTGCTGGTCATCCTCCCCTGGGACGCTTGGAAGTTGCATTTTACTGAGATGACAAGGCAAGCACCTGCACCCTCCTGTCCTTCCCTGCACACTGGCCCACAGCACCCTGATTTCAGGGGCTGCAGCTGGGCGGTGCACTGCAGCAGAACCCAGCCCCAGCAGCACTCCAGGTATTCACGGAATTTAAGAATGATGATAAAGTCCTACCCTCCGCTCCCAAAACGCACACTTTCCAGGTTTATATGTCCAAAACTGGTCTATAGAACTCTTAGAACTCTTCAAATTGTCCTTGCATGAAATCTGTATATGGTCTTGTCTCCAGGTGCTCCCTGTAACAAACAGACAGGCTTTGGTGCATCCCATCGTCAACTCACTTGGGAGCAAATGCAAAGGGGAACTCAGATCGGCACTGAGAACCCGTGCACGCATCCACAAACATAAGGACTGAATTGCTTCCAGCAGGACACATGTGTATGGATGTGGGCAGTGCTGTGTGTGTTGTGTCTGTGTGTGCCTTATGTGCATGACATGTGTGTGGGTGGTGTGCATGCTATGTATATGTGTTTGATCTAAGTGTGGTGTGTGCCTGTGTCTGTGTGTACCCTGTGTGCATGGTGTGTAAGTGTGTGTATGTGTGTGTGGTGTGTGTGTATGGCCTATGTGTGGTGTCTGTGCCTGTTTTCCACATATTGATCCGTGGGCCAGCCTGTGTCATGGACCACAAAGTAAGCCATAAGCACACTGTGTTTTGGGCACAATTTTTATTTTCTCCATTCATTCATTCACTTATTCATCTATGCAACAAATAGTCATTCAACAAATGTGTACTGAATGTCTGCATCACAATAAAGAAATAGTACACTTACCAATTGCCAAACACCATTCAAAGCTCTTTTTATTTTATTTTGAGACAAAGTCCCGCTTTGTCACCCAGCCTGGAGTGCAATGGCGCAATGTCGGCTCACAGCTGCCTCAACCTCCTGGGCTCCAGTGATTCTCCTGCCTTAGCTTCCCAAGTAGCTGGGATTTCAGATGTGCACCACCACACCCAGTTAATTTTTGTATTTTTAAAGTAGAGAGTAGGTTTTGCCATGTTAGCCAGGCTGGTTGCGAACTCCCGAGCTCAAGTGATCTGCCCAACTTGGCCTGATGGGATTACAGGCATGAGCCATTGTGCCCGGCTACTCAAAGCTCTTTAAAAAAATAGCTTGTTTAATTCTCATGAGAAGCCTGCAGGATGGAGCAGCTATTGGCTCCGTTTTACAGAAAGGAAAGCTGATCATATCAAGCCATGGGCAAGTCACAGAAGCCGAGGAGGAAGAGCCAGAAGACCCTGGCCCATCTGACCCGCACTGCCTTTCCTTGGGTTTAGGCTCCAAACCCCAGGTCACATGCCCAGGACCTTTGTGCATGTTTCATTGGGACAAACATACTGACTAGTCTAATTCTGTGGGTGGATGGCAACCAAACTTCCTCTCAATTCATCGTCCAGAGGGCAGTGTCTGGAACTCCAGCTGTGACCTTTAGCAAAGGGGACACATGTCAGAAGCCAGGCTGCTCCAGGCTTGAAGGAGAAGCTGCCTCTCGCAAGGCAATCCCCGAGGAAGCCTGAGGAGGCCCCATCCCAGTGATACCGGAGGATGGCAGGGAAGCGCCGGGTAGGGAAGGTCAGCGTCCCTGGCGATGGCTCCACCCTTGGCCTATGCCCATGGGCCTAAGTGAGGATGGGCAATCCTATATTCACAATCTCAGTGTAACAGCAGCAATTAATTTGGAGACTTTTTTCTTGTTTTCTTAAAAATTAATTGTATGTATAGTCTCATAAAGTGCTTCACTTATATTTGATGTAACAAAATATGACCAATTTCTATTGAAAGCATCGTGTTTATAGAATACTGTCCAGTTTTCATTTGCAGAATTCACCTGATTCTCTATGATGAATTATGTGACTTATGTACAGTATGCAGTGTGCTGTCATCACCGTGTCCAATTGCAAAGTTAAGATCACATCTCACATGAACCCAGTCTAAGAGAACACAGAATAATAACCCCAAAGCTATGAGATCATCTGACCGTTTGTATTACGGCACTAAATAATACAAAGACTTACTCATTGGTACTCAAAAAAATAGCTTTCAGAATTATAGCAATCTTATTTATAATAAGCATTATAATGGCCCTTAGCATTTTATTTAGATGAAATTAGTGTGGAAAATAATTTTCACAGTAAAATAATATGACAATGGAAATCCATTTCTCTATGATGTGGAGCTGCTTTAATTTCTAACTATCAAACACAACAACTGAGAGAAACTTTGAAAATAAAAAGAGTTGCAGAGTAATGTGTACTAAATAATCCTAATTACAAAAATAGAAAGGACCTGTAATCCCAGCACTTTGGGAGGCTGAGGTGGGCAGATCATCTGAGGTCAGGAGTTCGAGACCAGCCTGATCAACATGATGAAACCCTGTTTCTACTAAAAATACAAAAATTAACTGGGCATAGTAGTGTGTGCCTGTAATCTCAGCTACTTGGGAGGCTGAGGCAGGATAATTGCTTGAACCCAGGAGGGGGAGGTTGCAGTGAGCCAAGATCACGCCACTGCACTCCAGCCTGGTGACAGAGCCAGACTCCATCTCAAAAAAAGAAAAAAAAAGACAGGTTATATTCAGGAACTATGTAAATAAACCAAGGTAGAATCTTAAAAATGTTCATGTAACCCATAAAAAGCAAGAAAATAAAAACGAACAAATAGGCATGTATTTGTGTGTGTACACACATACACACATGCACATATGTATTTTGGAAATAACCCTGTGGAAGGTCACTGGCCAAATGCTGAACCTGATTTTTTCAAGGAATGGAGTGACTGGAGGAAGGGACGATTAGTAGTATATTCCTTAAAACTCCTTTGTGTTGCTTAACTTACTCCTGTAAGCACATATTACTGAAATTCCATCCAACAAAATGCATTCAAACACAACAAATTGTAGAGGATTAGAAAGCACTACCAACAAACGAAATTGGGGCAGTGTTAAAGTTTGAAATGACAATAACGTTGAAATTCTAAAAGGGAAATGTTTCTCTCTTGTATGTGTGTAATACACATTCATGAGGCCCACAGACCACTCTTTTATATCACATCAAGTTCAGAGCCTAGAGCTTAATGGGATATGTAATTGCAAAATTATTGTTGAAGAACGTCTCTGTCAGGAGTTGGAAAGTAAAGTTCTGTTATCACTAGGATTTTCATCTTTGATAACCTCTTGCCCTGTAAAGTGGGGTACAGCCAGGCAATTCTGCAGAAAATACTGACTGGGCTATTTAGCAATGACACTCCCATTAAGTCTGAGAACAATCTGGGTGGCTATCCACACAAAGACTCCAAGTCAAAGGACAATACATCATATTCACACTGCTGCATTTTGTTACTTGTTATCCTCTGGGTAAGAATTTGCTTGGGAAGAAGGTCAAATTCAAAGCTGAAATATACTTTAATTGTCTGTGATTACGACACATCCATTGGGTAGTCCAGTGTTTTGTAAAATGGGATTTGTTGATTCCAAGGAGCTGTGAGTTCTGGAACATTTTTAATGTATTTTGCTTTTGATTACAATCCAAAAATATGTTTTCAGTTATAATAGCTTCTCTCTTAGAGTGAAATTTTCAATTGAAAGATATATCATAGGATAAAAATTTAGTTTCTTACATAAATTATTTTCGAATTAGATCCTTAAGTAATTAGGTTATTGGCCCCTGGGGTTCTACGAACCATGCGTTACTCAACATTTTCCTTTAAAAAGGTAAACTTGGACAATAGCCAAGTTTTCAAAGATACAGGAGCATTACCTGTAACCTTAACTATGTCAAATGTATTCAAAGAAAATAAAACTGAAAAAGAACATAATAAAAAAGTCAACACTGGATACTTCCAAAGGCAGCCACAGATAATTTGTTTTACTCTATATGCTTTTGTTCTCACCTTGTGAAATGTGCATGATTTACTTTTATCCTAGAAAAAAAAACTTTAAAATATATTAATGATATACAGACACCATTAAAAATGACACTCTGAATTTCGCAATATGATTGCTGGGCAAAAATCTAAAAACAGCTTCCACTAATGTGAAACATTTTAAAGAAATCAATATATTTGGAGCACGTTTCTAAAGCTCTGTGATTTATAATTTCTTATAAATGGATATAGATCTGAAATTGTATTGGAGAATTTTCAAAGAATATATATTGGCTTATTTAGAAAATAACATAACAAAACACAGCGTCCAGCATATCTGTAATATGTTGTATGTTATAGCTAAAGGCTGACATTCCTGATGCCTGTGATATGCTTCCTAATTCCCAGAGCAGAGGAAGAGGGAAAAGAGAAAGTAGGTGGGAACATACAAAAAAAGGGCAGTTTTTTGGAAAATTGTTGAAGCCATGTGTTGGGAAAATCAGGTTCATTTTACTGTCTTCTCTAATTTCCATAACAAAGGCATATAAAAGCACAAAACCAAACAAAATGAATTACATAATCAAACACTATTATCCACCCATCAGAACAGCTTTAAAAAAAAATGGCAACACCAATTGTGGTCCAAGACGTGGACACCTGAGAACACGTAAGCCCGATCTGCCTAGGAGACCCAAATGCTCCTTGGGGTGAAGCTCACATTGTTCATACAGGGATTGGATATAAACTTTATGTGTTTATTGTACAGCCTAAATCTTTGCATGCCTTGACAAATGTTCGTATCTGAATCATGTGTGCATTTATTTGGAGATTACATTTGTGTGTGTGTGTGTGTGTGTTTGCAAAACTGGTTGCACAAAATGCATATCCTCCCTCCTATCCTTTCTAGATATTATTAACGTGGCTTAGACCACAAACTACATTACACTACACCGAAACGTGGTGAGAAACATGCATCACTGATGTAATTAACACTTTCACAGCATAAGCCCTTTACTTTGTTACCACAGTGTATACACTGCAGATCTCTGCATTCACATATTATGCAGGGCTTTTACACATTGAAAGGCTGCAGTAGGACTTAGCACTGCGCAATAAAAGTTTTCATGTAAAATTGGTCCATTTACCTAAAAATGAACGAAGTCACCAGCAATTTACTAGATTTGCTTTCTATTCTACTAGATACTGCCTAAGAAATACCAGAGAAGGGAGTCTGGTGCTGTGTTATTACAATTTCAAAGGTCTGCTGTCATTACGAAATGTTATAACCATTTCAGATCTGACCATTTATACTGAGCTAAAATATTAAAAGATTCTTTTTACCCAATAATTGACTTAATTTTTTTCCAATTATTTATTTATTTATTTGGAGACAGGTTCTCACTCTGTGTCCCAGGCTGGGGCACAATCACTACTCTCTGCAGGCTTGACTTCCCCAGGCTCAAGGGATCCTTCCATCTCAGCCGCCTGAGTAACTGGAACTACAGACATGTGCCACCACATCCTGCTAATTTTTGTATTTTGTGCAGAGACAGGGTTTCGCCATGTTTCCCAGGCTGATCTGGAACTTCTGAACTCAAGGGATCCTCCCGCCTCGGCTTCCCAAAGTGCTGGGATTACAGGCATGAGCAACAATGCCTGGCTAGCCTAACATTTTCTATGTAGATTTTATTTTTGCAATTTTAAAATGTATTCATAGAATATTATCTTTTAAAAAATATATTTAAAAAAACACAGAAGAGTTGAAAACACACATATAGACATAGACATGGGGATGTGGGTGCGGACAGAATGGGTTTGGGGATGAAGCTGGGGACGGGGACTGGGATAGTGACCAGCGACAGAGAGCAGAGTGAAAACCCTGTGTGATCAAAACCCACACATGCTAGGAACCCAGAAAGTCCTGTTGTTCTTTGCCAAGCCTCGTGACCTCCTTTCTCATCAAAAGTAAATGCAATGCAGACTTATAACACCAGATTAAGTTGGCCCATTTTTCTAACTTAATATAAATAGCATCGTCCTGTATATATTCTCCCGTGTCTGGCTGCTTGATTTCAACATTAAGTTTGTGACTCATCCTACTGCTGAATGCGGCCGTTGTTTGTTCGATGGCAGTGCTTTTGAGAGCTCGTTGCGTGCATACACCACAAGACACGTATCCATGGATGGCTCAGTTATTTCCAATTAGGAGCTGTTGTGAATAAAGTTGGTATGGATATTCTTGAACAAGTCTCTCAGTGCTCAAGTGAACGCATTTTTTTTTGAGGGGGGTACATATGCCAGGAAGAGAAATATCTAGGTTTTCGTAGGCAATCTCAAACTCTTTGTCCAAGTGGTCCGCATTAAGAGAGAAATATTGAGCAACCAATGGCTTGCAGACCCACATGGGTCAGAAACTTAATTTGAAAATAATTTACTTATGAAACTAACTTGAGAGTAAATTACTTAAGAAATAAAATTGTATTCTATGAATATATTTTTTCCATTAAAATTTATCACTATAAAAGCAGAGTTTTTATAACTGAATTTTCTCCTTTCTTAGTTGGGATGCAATTGAATTTTCAGCTAAACTCTGAAGTCCTTGGGGGGTTTCTCACAGGGCAAATGATGCCTTATGGCCAGCATTCTTTTCCAGATCTTCAGAGAAATACATGAAACCACATTAAGGTAAGATGTGATTTTGGTAATAAGACTATATTTAAATGTCCATATTCGAATGCTTGCTGTTTCTTTAAATTGGCCATTTGGGGATACTTAGGCATTTACAAAAGGGGAAGCACAACCATTAAATAATGATGGGAAGAGGCCCCACTGGGAAGGGCTGGCTATCAAGCCCTGCTTCCATGTCTCCTTCCTCCAAGCACCCTCCACACCGATGCCCCAGCCATCTTCTATAGGGCAAAATTAATCCCATTACTCACTGGGCAAAACGTTTAACTGGCTTCCCTTTTATCCAGGTCCAACTCAGTACGTTAGCCTGGCCCACAGAGCCTCTGCAACTTGTCTCTGGCATGCATCGCCAAGACCATGTTTACTCAAAGTTGCTGTGTAAAATGCTATGTGCCTGGCACCCTTCTAAGTGAATTACAAATATTAATCCACTTACTCCTCATGTCAGCCCTCCAAGCTGATCACCCTTATTCACAGCCCATTTTTACAGATCAGGACTGAAGTACCAGGAGGAAAATGTCTCTCCTGAGTCCTGCTGTGAGTGTGGCACCCACATTCCCGCGCCCAGCGTGGGCCAGGCAGGTGCGATGGCCTGTCTGTCCCAGGTTCCTCTGCTTGCTGCCTCCTCCGCCGCGTGGCTGCTGCATGTCACCCTCCTCTGCTCCTGGCTCTCTCCATGCACACGCTGTGGCTGACTGGCATCCTCCTCTGGGCCATTTTAAAAAAATCTTGGATCCTCTTTGAGCCAGCACTGTGCTTTTTTACTTCTCTGTTCTTAAACTCATGTGTTTTATTAACAATACAATTTTTTACATCTGTCTCCCCTGCTAGAGTGGCAGTTTCTTGAGGGACAAAGTGGAACCTTATTCATTGTTGTCATCTTAGAACCTGGCATGGTGTTTGGGTCACATTAACAATCCAGTAATATCTGTCCATTGATTTGAAGGACAGGAGGAAAAGAAAAGACGGAAGGAGAAAATGGAGAAGCTAATGTGGCTATTAAATAGCAGAAAAGATGAGAGACTCAGACATGCATGAGTTTGAACAGTGGCTTTAACACACATTAGCTGCAAGCAAATAACTAAATCTCCCTGAAAGTTGTTTCCGATGTATGTAACAAGCATTAAAATGCCTATTTTGTCAAATTATAAAAATTAGAGGAAATGTATGTAAAGTTACTCGCACACAACACCAAGTATTGAGTGACTACGTTTGACGGCACTGTGTGCTGCAGGGTAGCATTTTACCACCCTAGGGATGTACATCCTGGATGATGCGGCATCAATCACCCTCCCCTTCGGAAAGAGCACTGGAACCTGCTCCAAACCAAGCAACGTTATATGTGGGCCGAATGTTTGGGAACCATCACAAAAGATTCCAGTTGCTCAACTTCACAGCCTTGAGAAAAGGAAAACTAGGATGACATCCTGCAAATAGGAGGGCAAATAAGGCCATCCGAGCACGGGAGGCTTTCACGGAAATAATGGGCCTGGAGCTGGAAGCTGAGAATGTGCAGAAGCACTCCACGCTACCTGAGACGCCAGAAGACTGCCCCGCTCACCGAATAACGTCACGGTTCTCTACTGGAATCCCCAGAACCAGAGACTCACAATTCTCCCTGCATAGACAGATTGTGGTACCACCTGTGATGACAGGATGGACACTTGTTTCTCTTTGACAAGGCCCTAGGCAACCCCAAGGCACCAAAGATTCACCAGCCCTGCAGGCCCAAGAATGTACTCTCCTGGAACATGACTGTCTTATGTTTACCTTCTTATAAAATGAAGGCAAAGCATAGTTTCCTAGGAAACCGCTAGCCAGTAAGACATGTGACCACTCACAATACACTGTCATGCTATGAGAATCTATGCATGTCCTTTGCATCATCCCTCTAACAACTGAAGCTTCTATTTGGCAGCAAACAAGTGGAAGTAAATACCATTAAGTAAGGAATGCACTTGATGGGCTTCTCTGCTAGTAATTACACACTCGGTGCAAGCACAGGTCCGACTCTTTCCAAAACCTGATTTATTGTTTGTGTTTCCACCTGTGAGAGCTATGTACTTACGGGAAAAGCCCTGATATATTTTGCTCACCCAGATAGGTTTATGTCACATCTCTGGTGGAAAAAGCTCTGTGAAGGACAGGCGCAATGTCAAATTCTTGCTGTGGTAGGTCCTCTCCCGGTTTTCAAATCAAATGATTAAAGCAAATATGCTTTATAAATGCTAAGAAGTTAGCCATTAAAATTACTGCAGAATTTCTGAGAGCTGTTTTCAGCCATTGGCCATGGATGTGACATCGCAATTTTGTAGAGTAAACAGGCCTATAATTTGAAGCTTAAATGTTGCTGGGTAATGACAAGCCAAATGAAATACTATTTTCTAGGACATTTCAAATCGACAGCTTTGTACTGGAGACAACGTAAGGTACGTAAGTCACAGATCGTGACGTGACTAATGATCATAGTTCATTCATAGCTCAACGAATTCCTGAGTTGGAGAAATAGTTGCCACTTTTTAATGGGTGTTTTATAAAGTCCTTTTGTGTGTTTGTTTCGGCATTGCAGGAAACACTATTTCTGAATTGGTTTTAAACTGGTGAGCAAAGCTACCTTAGAATAAGATAGAGAAGCTGGAGGAATGCGAAGCAACAGAAGAGCAGAGGGGAGCCAGTGAGTTGGGAAGGGTCCAGGGCAGGGACTAAGGGACATCTCCTCGGAGAGGGGCAGGAGGACAGACTGTCCAGCTAGAGCAGAGGATCCCAATGGCAGAGGTCCGCAAGGAAGACATATGAGATGATAATGGCAACAGAGCCCAAATTGCAATCCAAGACCCGGAAGATAAGACAGACACAGGGGTTAGCAAGAGAGTGACGTTCTGCTATACGGACAAGGCCAGGAAGCACACACTCAGATTCTACCTCTCACCTGTGCTTTGCTCAAGGACATCAAAAACTGGCCTCACTAAATCAATAGTTGTGCAAAGTATTAGTCAAGGAAAATGCCTAAGCAGGATGAAGGAAGTGGCCATTCATTGTATTTGGAACTTAGTTTGGAGTTCAGCAGTATCACTTATAGAGGCATGTACATAGCACTGTTAAGCTCCAGACTGAATTCTGACATTAACACCGACCTTGCAGCATTCACAAACAGCGCACTGAGAGTACCCAGCACAGTGTGTGGGAAGAGGATTTATAATAAACACAGCTTAGAGCGCACACACACACGTACACACACACACACACATGCACTACTGCAATCTTGTGATGAAACTTGAATGGGTCAACAAAGAAAGTGGTTTCTTGAGAGGGAAGCTATTCTGGGTGAAGATGCAGAGAACACTGCTGAAAAGACAATAGAGGATTTAGCCTATTTCATAAACTTAGTCCATAAACCAGAAGCAGGGTTTGAGAGAACTGACTCCAATTGTATCAAACTGTATTGTTGTCTTTTTTAAAGAAATTGGTCAGCAACCCCTCCTGTGACCAATCAGCAGCAATCAACATTGAGGCAAGACCCTCCACCAGTAAAAAGATTACAACTTGCTGATGGCTCAGATGATTGTTATCATTTTTTAGCGATGTGTTTTTAATTACGGTATGTACAGTTTTTAGACATGGTGCGTCGCACACTTAATAGCCTATAGCATAGCGGAAGCATAACTTTTACTTGCTCCAGAAAACCAAAAAGTTGTGTGACTCATTTTATTACAATATTCACTTCATTGTCATGGTCTGGAACTTAACCCACAATATCTCTGAGGTATACCCGTATTTAAGATTAAAGAGGAAGCAGAAAAAAGCAGGAAAAATAAGAAAAATGCACTTTTATCAGCAATTAAGATCAAAATGGATGCACAGAATGCATCATAAATACTGGAAAAGAGGGGAAAAGGGAGAGAAGAGGAGATGGAAAATGAGAGAGAAAAGAGAGTGCTAAGAGAAAGAAGCGTTCTCTGTCATGACTTATTTCTGGGCAGTCCTAGAAACACTTGTGCACTCTCCCTCATCCAGCGTACACTTCTGCAGACTCCGTACACGTGGTGTAGCAATAAAGCACTGGATTCTGGCTACCTGTTAAATGTCCTCCCATCTACATTTAATTTGATTTGATTTGATTTGATTTGATTTACAGAGAGAACAGAATGGTCATTCCCATAGCAGTGATAATAACTTATGTCAGGGGGATAGGTACGTAGAAGCAAAGCACAAGGGAGGACCCTGGGGCAATGCCCATGTCTTCACATTTCTTTCTTTCATTATTTCAGTGCCTAGGATTCAACTGCGAGGCCTACTGTGATCTATCCTAAAAAGTCACATGGTGCCACTTCAACCATCTGGCATAGTTGGGGCAACCTAAACCTTTCCCAGATTCACAGGAGGAACATAGGGAGACCCCATTTTCCATGGAAAGAATGCCAAGGTCACATTGTAAAGGAACCTATAAGACGGGAAATACTACTGTGTGCACCGCTGGAAAAGACAGTCTGCAACAAATATTTTCCAGAAAGCTGAGGAAGCCGTGTCTCAGGTAAAAGGCAATGATCACTGATGTAAGCCAGGAAGTAGAATCTTCAGGGACTACCAATGCCTGGCTATAGGACTTCCTGCTGAAAGTCCCTGTTTCTTATGGTCTTCAGACTGCTGACATCAGGACTGGATAGGAAATAGGATACTTTGGTTGCAAAGTTCAAAGCTTTGGGCTTTGAGAATGTGTCAGGGACGATAATCTGGAAGTGTCCATGAGGAGCACAGGGAAATAGTTAACACTGAACACAAATATGCACATATGTATTATTCAGCGCTAAGGTGTAAGCAAACTACCCCATAGAAAACACGCTTATCTTTGGTGACCTTCCACCCACCCTGACCTTAGGTTTGGCATAACAGCTTCTAGAGATGACAAGAGCCCTCAGAATGTCCACACTTCTGACATCTTTGGTATTTTAATCTATCCAATGGGGATAAAATAATTTTGCAGGATACGTTGGTGAATTGATGGATTGATTGATTTAACAATTATTGTTGAGTTTTCCTGTAGTTAGGCACTGGTTGGAGCGCAGTGGCACAGCAGGTAAAAGATAAATGATGTCACTACGTTCCAACCTAGCTGGAGAAGCCACGCACTATAAAGACACAAATTCAAATAATGGAGGTGCGTGCTAGGAAGAAACTGAATGAGAGACTGTGATGGAGAGCAGTACGTGAAGCTTACCTGCAGGGTGTTTCCAGGGACAGATTTTTCCGAGAACATGCTACTTTCATGTTAAGCTGCAAGAATACAGTACATGCTAAACAGGCCAGAACGATGCTGACAACGTTATAAATATGTTCATGGTTACTTGCTTACATGGTATTTTAAAGTTCAATAGGTTTTTAGATGATATCAAAAGTGAATATAATAAGGTTGGTCTCTTTTCATATACATAGATAAAATAATATGGAAAATCAAACTTTAAGCAGAGGCAGTATTTGGCCTAAGGATCTGCGAAAAGAGCTTGATTTTGCTTTAAATTACCAAGCCCAGTTGTGAACCCCAATTTATCTGTCTTTCAGAGCAGCAGCTGCCTCTGAACCTCCTTTGTCTTCTGGGATGGTGCGAAACCCAGTGTGAGGCACTGAAGAACGTCCCTGAAGACCTTAGTAGGGAAAGGATGCTGGAAGTGGAGGCAGGGTAAGAAAATTCCCAACAAGCCTGACGCGCATGGTTCTGTCACCACACCCATGTTCTCTTTTTCCTTCCATTTTTCTCCTGAGGAGAAATGGGTGAGCTGCCGCTGGCTGGTTCTCACGCAAAAAGGAACTCCTGTGAGATGAGCAGCCTCCACCAAAAGGAGTATCCACTGGTGAAAGCGGGTAGCAGCTAGATTAAGGGCACTAGCTCTGTGTGCTCAGTAATTTTACTTTTTTTCCATTTATGTCAAAGCACTGCAATGTGTAATTTTAAGATGGATCATATGTAAATGTCTCTGTTGTTCTTGCTAAGTTTTCAGTGGCTGGGGGCTGCTCATAAACACCAGTTTGACAGACTTAATACCAAAGGGCAGAATTTGAATATTCCTTTTCACGCAATAAAACTTGGTCCTGTTTAATCATTAGGTAATGCCTAAGCTGAAAGTCCCTGTTTCTTACATATCTTCATCCTAACTAACATTTTACCAGCTGCAACTTATCCATAAAACTATTACAATCTTGTTTTGCCTGAGTTTTTCATCCTGTGGTTGGGGCTATGTTTACCTTGGCTTATAAAATCTCACCTTCAGCTGGCTCTTCATAAAGAGGAAGCATGCTTTTTACCCACACAAAGACAGGTGGACAAATGGCTTCTCCAATCTACTCCCCCATTCAACTATAAATCTGGCACAACTGCAAAAGCTTCCAAAATCGAGAACAAATGTATGACTCACCTGATTGAATGACACCACAATAGTGCATCAGTACAATCACTTATCTAAAGTAAAACGGGACTGACAACACGAGGCCCATGGGTGACTTTCAGCTATTCCTAGCTAGGCTAGCCCTGTCTAGTCTATTACAACTAGAGACCCTTGAACATAATGGAAAACAAGCACATGGAGACTCTGAAAGGTGAAAGGAAGAAGGAAGACAGCGTGGGGGCCACGGGGTTTGAGGAGCAAATGGCAGTGAGTCCCCTGGGTGTTCCTTGTGCCTTCCTGTGTCCTGGACAGGACACTCTAGAGGCCGACAATGCAGAGCTCCCAACAAGACGGACAAACTAAGTACAGGAAAAACCTGGTTCTTCTGGCCACAGAGCCAGGACGAGGGTGACCGAACAACAGAAACTCTTGTTGTTAACACCTGTCTTACTCCAGCCAAGCTCCAATGGAAAACCACACTCCCCTTTCTGTTGCTACCCATCCCCCACTCTGTATCTTCTCAGCTGGTGTATTAGTCCATTTCCACACTGCCGATAAAGATATACCAGAGACTGGGCAATTTACAAAAGAAACGAATTTATTGGGCTTACGGTTCTACGTGGCTGGGGAGGCCTCACGATCCTGGCAGAAGGCAAGGAGGAGCAAGTCACATCTTACCAGGATGGTAGCAGGCAAAGAGAGAGCTTGTGCAAACAAATTCCTGTTTTGAAAACCCTCAGATCTCATGAGACCCATTCACTATTACAAGAACAGCACAGGAAAGGCCTGCACCCATGATTCAATAATCTCCCACCCAGCCCCTCCCACAACACGTGGGAATTATGGGAGCTACAAGATGAGATTTGGGTGGGGACACAGAGCCAAACTCTATTAGCTGGTCAAGAGAAGATTTGAACTCCCACATCCTCTCCTGCGCCTAGTTCCCCTGCTGGGGTAGTGCTGGCAGGACTGAGCAGGGAGCTAATCTCTCTGCTCAGCACCAAGCAGATGTCATGTAGTAGAGGGGGGTAGCTGGGGACCATAATTGACACTTTGCAGCTACCTGCCCCTGGGTGGGCCTGAGGGCCTGAGACTCCCTTCCCCAGTCCAGAGGGCCCTGCTTCCCGGCACCCTCAGCCACCACCAGCAGGGATTAGTGCACCAACAATGGCACCAGACAACCAAGCAGATCAAAACAATACCATAAAGACTGAATGCAAACTGTCCTCGCAGCCGTGGCCCACAGAAGAGCCCAGGGCCTGCACACTAAGCCTAAATAGGGTACATGCTGGATGAAATGGAGGACTGGGATGGAACCCAGACACTCCTAATGAAATACACAAAATGACCAGGATACAACCAGAACTCACCTGTCAAAGAACCAAGAAACAGCACCCGCTGAGCAAGAAAACATGAGCAACAGATGCCAACCCTGAGCTGAATCAGATGTTGAAATCATCTGACGGGAATTTTAAGGTGCCCATGATAATAATGCTTCAACATGAAATCCCAAATCCTTTTGACACAAATGAAAAATAGAAATTACAGAATTAGGCCAGGTGCAGTGACTCGTGTTTGTAATCCTGGCACCTTGGGAGGCTGAGGCAGGAGGACCGCTTGAGCCCTGGAGTTCAAGACCAGCCTGGGCAACATGGTCAGACGCCATCCCTACAAAATTAAAAACAGCTGGGTGTGGTCTCAGCTACTCAGGAGGCTGAGTTGGGAGGATTGCCTGAGCTCAGGAGATCGAGGTTGCAGTGAGCCGAGATCATGCCACTGCACTCCAGCCTGGGTAACAGAGAAAGACCTTGTCAAAAAAAAGAAAAAAAAGAGAGAGAGAATTTACAGAAGCAAAGAAAGAAGAGTTATAAGTGAAATTATAAACTTTGAAAAAAGTAATCAAAATGAAAACACACTGATGGGCTCAACAGCAGCGTGGAGATGACAGACTATTGATAGAGTCATTAAACTGAAGGGCTGATCAGGAGGATTTGCCTAATCAAAACAAAGGAGAGAAAACAGATAGAAAAAAAAATTAAAGTCTCAGAAACCAGAGGGAAAATAGAAAAAGTCCAGCTTTCATATTGCAGGAGTTTCTAAAGGAGAGGAGAAAGAGAGTGGAGCTGAAAATGTGTTCGAAGAAATAATAGGTATAGGCTTCCCAAATGCCAAAGATGAGAGACAGAAACTTCCAAAAGTTGAACAGATTCTAAATAGGATAAATTTGTGGATATCATCTATGTATGATGATAAATATATATTATATGTGTGATGATAAATATACATTATAATCAAATTTCTGAAAACTAAAGAAAAAGAAAAAAATGTTGATGTCAGCCAGAGAGATGACTTACATGGAGGCCAGAAGGAATTAGAGAAATTAACACAACATTTTTTAAGCGCTAAAAAAAATGTAAACCGTGAATTGAATATCCAGTGGAAATACCCTTCATGAATAAAGACATGCTCTAGCAAAGGGAAACTCAGAGCTTCTGCTGCTGGCAAGCTAGCCCTGAAGCTGGGAGGAAGGAAGTTCCCCCACACAGGGAAGAAATGCTGTCACCTTCAGAGAGGAAAGAAGGACACTGGAGTGAATGAAATAGCAGTAAACATAACAGACTTTCCTTCTCATGGATTTCCTAAATTTATCTGATAGTTAAGGCAAAATATATAACACCATTCGATGTGGGGCTAAGTGTGTACACAGAAGAAATACTTAGCAAATTGTATTTTAAAGCCAAGAGGGCAGTGAGTAGGAACTATATGGAAGACTGGGTTCTGCCCTTCACTCTGCTGTAAAAGCTCAGTAACAGTAGCAGTGATTAATTGTGTAGGCATACTGTAGTACCCAAGGCAACTAGTACTAAAATACAGGATGGGTTACATTCAGGAACTCTATAAATAAACCAAGGTGGAATCTTAAAAGTGTTCCTGTAACCCATAAGAAAGCAAGAAAATAGAAACCGAGGTATGAGAAAGAAGAAAACAATAAAGGAAGTGTCACACTTGAATCATGAAGTGGCACAACCGTCTTCAATGTAAACAGTCTTAAATAACCAATCGAAAGATGAAATTTGCAAGAAAGGATAAAAAGAAATGCTATCCAATAATATGCTGTCTACAAAAAATTCACTTCAAATACAATGACACAGGCAGATTGAAAGTTAAAAGATGGGGAAAGTTAAAGGAATGTACATATGCCATGCAACTTTTGAAAAAGTAGAAGTGGCTATATTATCATCTAATAGAGTATTATCATATTATAAAGTAAGGAAATTACTGGAGGCAGAGACGGGCATGTTATGAATCATTGGGGATTGAATTATGCCCCTCAAAAACATATGCTCAGGTCCTAATGTCTGCTACCAGTGACTGCGACCTTATCTGGAAGTGGGATCTTTGCAGATGTCATCAAGTTAAGATGTGATCTTTCTGGATTTGCAGAGGATCGAATTCAGTAACTGGTGTTCTTGTAGAAAGAGGGGATTCTGGACACAGACACCATGTGATGAGGAAGACAGACTGGAGTCAAGCCCAGGACCAGCAGGGGACCATCACCCATCAGAAGCCAGCGAAGGCAAGGAAGAATTCTCTCTTAGAGTCTTCAGAGGGAGCATGGCCTTGCCAACATTCTGATTTCATACTCCTAACTTCCAGAACTTTGGAAGAAAATGTTTCCATTCTTTTTAGCCACTTGGTTTATGAAAATTTGTTTTGTAGCCCTAGGAAACTAATACAGTGGTGAGAGGATGAATCCCCCAGTATGCATAATGATCTTCAATGTATTTGCGCCAAACAATAGAGCCCGAAATTCATAAAGCAGTCTCACAGTCCTCCCGTCTCTGTAATTTTGTCATTCCAGAATGTTATGAACACTGTTATCAACCACATGCAGCCCTCTTCATGTGTTCACCAGCTTATCATTGAGGTCCACCTTGACCCCAGGACTGGGCTTGGCCACTTTCTGGGGTGGTGGCCATCAATGTTGGCTGCTCCCCTCCACCCATGACCCCTCCTCCAGTCACATGACTCTCACCTTATTTGGGAGCAGCACATTTCCCCTTCGGAAGCCCACACTTTCAACGCTCCCTCGTCTGATAGAAGCACACCAAAAAACAATTTCATCTGTTTATCTGGAACTGTATCATACTCTGATTAAATGACTATAAAATTTTCTGGATGAAAGTATTCTTTGCCTATTCTAGCTGCGAACAGGCTATTCAGAAACCCATTTCCAAGCATATTCCTTAAAACTGGTGGTCAAAAATAGAATAGGTACCTATTTTAAATATAAATCTTTATTTTTTTTGAAGTCCCCACCTAAATGAGGAATTGTAAGCAACAAGACATATTGCCAAATCTACTGAGAACAAGACAGTAGCTAACATAACATATGAGCACTCAACGTAACACTAAATGGGTAAAAACAAGAATTAGTCATATTAATTGTGTTTATGCTTCCTGCCATTCTTCAGTGAGGTACTTACAATGCATTAGGTTTCTTTTCTTTTCCTTTCCTTTTCTTTTTGAGTCAGAGTCTCACTTGTTGCCCAGACAGCAGTGCAGTGGTGAGATCTCTGCTCACTGCAACCTCCACCTCCCGGGTTCAAGTGATTCTCCTGCCTCAGCCTCCTGAGTAGCTGAAATTACATGTGCCCTTCACCACGCCTGGCTAATTATTGTATTTTAGGTAGAGATGGGGTTTCTCCATGTTGGCCAGGGTGGTCTCAAACTCCTGACCTCAGGTGATCCACCCGCCTTGGCCTCCCAAAGGGCTGGGATTATAGATGTGAACCACTGCACACAGCAGGTTTATTTTCTTTTATTTAAGAAATGAAACACGTTCTGCTACGTTCTATATTAGACTGACATTTTTTTAGAATGTGCTGTGAAGTAAAATCAATCATACTTATGATTAGCAAAGATTACAGAAAGCTCCTTTCCAGGGCTTACTAGGTGCCAATTCTGTATCCAGTACTTATATGCACCATCCCATTAAATCCTTGTAACAATCAAGGAGAACGGGTGATATTATTATGCCCACCTGGTATAGGAACATGGAGGTTTAATATATTTAAGGAAATGTCCAAACTCACACTCTGAGCAAATGGCAGAGCTCAGACCCAACCCTGGGTCGGTTAGCCTGTAACAGCTACATTTTACAAAAGCACAGAATAAGCACGACATTGGCAAATGCTCCAAGAGCAGCCCAGGCCATTTCTGTATGGAGATCAAGGACAGGTGGTAGTGGGGCTGGGACGGGCAGCACTGAGGAATAGATATCTTAGCCAACTTTCGCCGTGAGTAAGATCCTAATGAATAAATGCTTGACTGACTTCCAGGCGGCCCTGCTGGAGGTGGGTATTTTGTGCTGTGTATCCCTGGTCCCAAAGACCTAGCCTCTCCTGCTGAGACTGCCCTCCTCAGAAGAAAGTCCACACCTCCAGGACACTTACCCGTGCTTGGCTCAGCACCCCCATGGTTGCCCTCCAGGCCATCCACATTGCATGGACGTTTGTAATGGAGGCCGCAAAGCAGAATGCTAAGAACCCAGAATTGTGAGACAAAGCTGAACAGGCTCTTCTTTGCCACTTACCTGTAATCTTAGGTCAGTTACTTATCTCTGAGCCTTAGTCTCCTCATCTGTAAAAGGGAGACTATAGTGTTTAATTCATAGGAGCCTGTCAAGATGCAGTGAGGTTGTGTAAGTGCTTGCAAAGGGCTGCCTCTTAAAGGTAAGGAAATGGGGGCTATTCTCTGTTTCATTTTTTTTAAAAGCAGGGATCAAAGTGTGGTAGCATGAGAGCCAAATACTGCTGGAAGTCGTATCATTTGGCTTCTGCAATGTTTCAGAGAGGCACGCCCTCCCCCAGCCCCTAGGCTCTGACCCTCCCTGGGGTCCTACCCAGCCCATTCACAGGCACCTGCAGCTGGATGGGCCCTGGGCACCCTGTGAGGTGTCAGGATCCATTCTCCAATCTTCCCAGCAACTTCCCTTTTGAAGGATAGGTAGGTAGATAGGAAAAGTAGCATTCATTGCAATATACATCAATTTCCATCCTCTTTACATCCAGTTGTGTGAAGTGCCTCTGCGGTGAGCCACCTTGTCCTTTGTATGCGGGACGTGGCTTGCCCAGGCTGACTCCAGCATGAGCACTCACAGACCCCCGAGGCCAGGCCATGTGCTGAATGCTTTATGTGTAAAGTCAGTGTGTGCCTGATGGCAAATATCAAAGATGGTCTTGGGACCTGTGTTTGCTCCTAGTTATTGGTGTATAGTTTCAAATGTATGACTGCTTCCGAAATACAGCAAGTAATTATGGACAAAGCACGGGGTCTTTTTCCTTAGGTCTTTCTACTGCTATAGAGAAACCTAAGGAAAAAGACCCCGTGCTTTGTCCATTAAAACACAGTCACTGCGTTTTGTCCATTAAAACACAGTCACATGTGGCTTGACAGAGGGGATATGTTCTGAGAACCTGGTCATTGGGCGATTTCATCATTGTGTGAACATCACAGAGCATACCTACACAAACCCAGATGGCACAGCCTACTACATTCTTAGGCTATGGTATAGCCTCTTGCTCCCAGGCTATAAACCTGTACAGCATGGGACTGCACTGAATACTGCAGGCAACTGTAGCACAAAGGTAAGTATTTGTGTATCTGAGCATATTTAAACCTAGGAAAAGGACAGGAAAAATATAGGGTGAAAGAAAAAGAATGGCACAGCTGTATAAGGCACTTACCGTGAATGGAATTTGCAGAAAAGGAAGCTGTTCTGGGTGAGTCAGTGAGTGAATTTAGTGAGGGTTGAGAGAACGTGCCTACTTAAAGCGTCTCTCTGAGTTTCCAACATAATGCCTTCCAAATCCAGGATCTTATGTTGTTACATCAAGGGAAGTTAAGTCAAGTGACAGAAATAGTGGATCTGAGAGGCACCATGCTGAAAACTCATAGAGGCCTTAAGTAGCTAAAAGAATTCTTTATCTTTAAAAGTTAAATGCTTTTCTTCTAATAAAATAAATTAAGAGCCAATCCTTAATAGAAAAGCTGATAGGCAAGGTGAGTCTAAACTTGAAAGTTACTTTTTAAGGTGATCCTTCTCCTTTCTTTCAACATCAATGTACACTAAAAACTCCAGAAAAATTCCTTTGATGCATATAATTATAGATCACCTCACTACCTATTATTTTTAGCTTATTTGTCATTTTCAAAGGCTTAACTGATTTTAGTCCAAAGGTTGTGCATTTGGGAGTAGAAATAAAGAGAATAAATCCTAAATTATTAAAAGATAATGTTTACATTATGCTGTCAAGATTTGTGCTATGTATCCTAACTGTTCTTTTTTAAAATTCTTAAATCTTGGCTGGTAAGTTATGAAACTTCCTTTGGTGCTGCCCTAGTTAATGTAGCAAGACTTGCCAAGTTGAATTTATACACGGTTCTTTATGAATTGTTCTCCTTGTGCAGTTGAGCTCCCCACATTGAGCACGACACTCACAGGGATAGCAGAATCACAGCTCTGCTGTTTCAGGTATGATTAATATGCTAACTGCTGAGTTCAGAATAAAAATCCATTTAACTGATACATCCAGCCTGTTCTTCTAAATCAGTGCTGCAATGGCCTTCAAAATAATTGTTGGCTGGAAGAGGAAAGTCTGCTAAGACATGTGTATGGTTTGAATTATTTAAATGAGCATTAAAATGCTAGGTATTTGGGTAAAGCGGTATGCCTGTCTGCTCATCAGCAGGACTGAAAACGGTATGGCAGCTGATATTCTTGCCCAACTCCCTGCACTACCCAGCAAAGGCACTGGTTTAAGGAAGAAGTATTCCGCCATCCTCTACTCCATCTCCATTAAACAAGAAATGGCAATGAAGTAGAAAGAACAAACTGCTAAGCTTTAACCGCCAATCAAACTCTAGCATTTCAGTGATCATTTGAAGCATTCTGTTTCTGTTTAAAAACAAAAGCATCCTGAATGTTACCTCAGTTTATTGTCAACTAGCCAAACTCTTCCCTCATATATTGCTTAATGAAATTGCACATTTAATAGCATGTGGTTGCCACATATTGTTTATTTTGCTTTCAATTAAATGTCATGAGGCAAAAATGGAAAAAAAATCTTTCAAATGAAATTTTACTCGTACTTTAATTGGCACAGATCTTCCTGAAAAGACACACACTTTCCAAAGCAAATTAATTATTTTTTCCTATTTTACTTTAAATCTTTCTCAAGTGAAAATGAAAGTCAAATCATGAAACAGAATAATTTCCATTATTATTACACCAGCCACCCTCAGAATAGATAATAATCGTTTTTAAAATGCAGTTTTCTAAATTGCAATTGTGTCTCAATTTGTTGTTATATACTGCCATCTTGAAAACTAACAAGCATTCCACCACTTAAACAGAAGATGTCAATTTTAGCCAGATGTTCCCTAGTATTAGAACCTTTTTGGGTCTTTAATATCATTAAATTGAGGTTAAATTTGATTTAGCTTTTTTTTAAAAAAAAAAAAAAGACATAATTTTAAATTGACATTCAGATATAAAAATAATACAGAAAGATCCAGCATACATTCTTTTGGTGCATATAATTATAGATCACCTCGCCACCTATTATTTTTAGCTTATGTGTCATTTTCGAAGGTTTAACTGATTTTGGTCCAAAGATTATACATTTGGGAGTGGAGATAAAGAGGATAAATCCTAAATTATTAAAAGATAATATTTACATTATGCTGTAAATATTTTACCCAGTTTCTTCCAACGGTAACATCTTGAAAAACTCTAGTACAATATCACAACCATATACTGACATTGACACAAGCAAGCTGTGGAATCATGCCATCACCCACGGAGCCCACCCGCTGCGGCTTTCTCTGCACAGCCCACATCCCTCACCATCTGCCCTCATGCCTGGCCTGTCACAGTCACTACTCTGTTTTCCATCCATGAGTTTGTCACATTGAGAATGTTCCAGGAATGAAAGCATACATTATGTAACCTGTTGGGATTGGCTTTTCTTCACTCAGAATAATTCCTTAGTGATTCCCCCGAGTTGGTTGGCGTATCAGCACTTCATTCCCTTTTATTGCCAGGTAGTAATTCATGGTATGGACATGCCACCGTTTGCTTAATCATCATCCACTGAAGGATATCTAGGTCATTTTCTATTTGGAATTATACAATCAAAGTTGTTATGAACCGTCAGTTACACAATTTGTATGCATAAACGTTTTCATTTATGTGGGATATGTTCCCAAGATGACAGTTGTTGGATTGTATGGTAGTTACATGCACATTCAGTTTTACAGAAAACTACCAAGCTGTTTTCCAAAGTGGTTCTATTAATTTTCCATTCCCACTAGCAATGTGTGAGTGATCAGTTTATCCACATCATTGCCAGCATTTGGTATTGTCACAATTTTTTATTCTAGCCATTCTAATAAATTTATAATGATATCTTAGTTTTAATTTCCACAATAGCTAGTGACTCCAAACATCTTGTCATGTGCTCATTTTCCATCTCTATACCCTTCCCATCAAAATAGTCTGTTTGTGTCTTTTACTAATTGTTGAATTGATTTTCTTTTTTTACTGGTGAGCTTTGACAGTTCTTTACATAGTCTAGATACTAATCCTTTGTTTGATACATAGTTTTCAAATATTTTCTCCAAGTTGTCAGCCTGTCATTTTACAAGATCTTTCATGGAGAAAAAGTTTTAATATTGATAAAGTCTAGTTTATCAATTTCATCTTGATTTCTTCCTAGTGATTTCTATAACATTATTTTGCATATTTTCCTTAGCGGTTGTTGTAGGTAATTGTAATATGCTCAATTATCACATTCTGTTGGTGTCAACATTTTACCAGCTCCAATGTGGTGTAGAAACCATACTTCCATTTATGTCCCTTTACTCTCCTACTTTTCCCAAGAGCACCATATCAGATGGTTTTATAAATCTTGCTTCAATGATCAAATGTGATTTGGGAAGTCATAATAGGAAACATCGGCTAGTTACAGTGGCTCACGCTTGTAATCCCAGCACTTTGGAAAGCTGAAGGGGGCAGATCACTAGAGGTTAGGGGTTCGAGACCAGCCTGGACAACATGGTGAAATCCAGTCTCTACTAAAAATATAAAAAATAGCTGGGCATGTGGCAGGCGTCTGTAATCCCAGCTACTTAGGAGGCTGAGGCAGGAGAATTGCTTGAACCCGGAAGGCGGAGATTGCAGTGAGCTGAGATTGTGCCATTGCACTCCAGCCTGGGCAACAAGAGCAAAACTCTGTCTCAAAAAAGAAAAAATTAATAATAGCAAAGATCTACTATATTTACTTCTATGTTTACCAAATTAAAGGTTCTTTTCTTTCTGACATTCTGAACATTCCTGAATATCACTTTCTCATCTACTCCATCTCTAATGGCTGGTTTGCTAGCAACAAGTGTTCTTAATTTTCTATCTCCCCTAATTCCTAAAGGATATTTTGCCAGGTATAGAAAGTGAAGTTCCTAGTTCTTCCAGCACTTGTAAAAGGTTGTGCCACTCCTTTCTGGCCTCTGTGTTTTCAGGTAAGAAATCTGCTAGCACTCACTCTGGTGTTCCCCTGTAGGTAATGAGTCATGTTACTCTGGTGCTTCTGAGATTTTGTTTTTTGTCTTTAGTTTCCAGACAGTTAATTATGACGTGTATTAGCATGGATTCCATGGGGTTTTCTATTCCAGTGTTGCTCAGCTCTTTGTAAATGTAGACTTCTGTCTGTCACCTTTGACATTTTGGGAAGCTTGCGTCTGTTATTTCTTTGAATACTTTTTCAGCTCCAATCTCTTTCTCCTCTCCTTCAGAAACTCCTATAATATGAAAGTTGGACATTTCCTCATTTCCCTCTGGTTCCTGAGACTCTACTCATATTTTCTTTATGTGTTTTCTCTCCTTTATTCTGATTAAGCAAATTCTACTGATCTGCCATTCGGTTCACAGATTCTATCTACTGTCATCTCCACCCTGCTATTGAGCCCTTCCAGTGTATTTTTTAGGTTGGTTATTGTATTTTTCAGTTTTACAATATCCACTTGTAACTCCTCTTTCTTCATTTCTATAATTTATATTTGTATTTGTCATTTGTGTCCAAAGGATTTGAGATTTCATGTTGAAGCATTATTATTATGGGCACCTTAAAATTCCCATCAGATGATTTCAACATCTGATTCAGCTCAGGGTTGGCATCTGTTGCTCATGTTTTCTTGTTCAGCTGGTGATGTTTCCTGGTTCTTTGACAGGTGAGTTCAGTCAGATCCTGAACATTTTGTCTGTTTTGTTAGGAGCGTCTGGGTCCCACCCAAGTCCCCCATTTCATCCAGCAGTCACCCTGTTTAGGCTTTGTGTGCAGGTCTGGGGCAACTCTGTAGGCCGTGGCTGCCAGGACAGTTTACATTCAGTCTTTGTGGTATTATTCTGACCTGTGTGGTTATCTGGTGCCACTGGTGGCCCCTGAGCCCTGATGGTGCTGGCCAAGGGTGCAGAAGGTGTGCTCCTAGGCTGGAAATCACAGGTCTCTGGATGGAGGAAGGCAGAGCTAGGACTTCAGGGACAAAGGACGCTTCCCAGGCCACTTTCTGTTGCAGGATCACCTCAGCTGCTGCCTCCTGGCTGTTCCTTAGAAGAGAGCTCAGTGTCTGAGTGGCAGATAGCATTTCCCTGGCAGGTGCTTGCTGTGGCTGCATCCCTGCTCGCCAGCTGCCCTACTGTCTGGTGTGTGTAGATGTGGAAGGAACTGCCCCCCTTGGGTGTGAGGAGCACTTCCCAGGCCAGGAGCGTGTTGGAGTGCCTTTTCCTTGTGATGTTCTCTTGACCCATGGTGCCTATAGGAGGGGAAAAGGAGTCTATTCCCTATAGGAACAAAGAACGTGTGCTGGAATCATATCAACTGATGCCTGTATAGGGGACAGGAGAGGCTGCAGGCCCAGTGCAAGGACAACCCCTCCTCCAGCTCTAGTCACCTGCAGGCTCCTCTCCAATGCCCCTGCAGGCACTGCTGGGTGACCTGATGTCATCCCAGGAGGAATGAGCCTGCTGGGCCTCTTTCTCTTGTTGGACAGGGGTGGGGACACCAGTCCTGAGTTGCCTCCTCCTGTTGGGTGAGGCCATCAGCCCCTGCTCGGTGCTGCTCCCTTAGTCATGGTCCTGGGTCTGGGTCTGGGCCCAGGCTACTCTCCTCTTTCCCCTTCAGGGTTCTCCTATGGCTGTGTCTGTGTCATTTCCAGAGTTTACAGTTGTGCTTGTGGGGATGAGCAGAGATGAGTCAATGCTGTCTTGTCTGGACCGGAAACCCAGACGCTCAGTTGTAAGAATTCAGAAATTAAAGGTGAATGTGGCCACACCAGTGAATATGTCAAAACTGCTGCTAAGAAGATAAGGGGCTAGTTCAGAGAGCCTCTATGACACTGAAAATAAAAGTGTGGGAATTATTTGCATAGAGGTGGTACTGAAGCCAGGCAATATCAAAGATCTCTTAAGCACCAATGAAAAGATGGGGCACAGAGAGGCCCAGAAAGAAGTGCCTACAAGAGTGAAAGCCGGCGGCAGAATTGTTCCTCCAATAGCATTGTTCTGAAGTGCATTTGTTATGCCCGGTGAGTACATAACAGTTCACATAATCAGAAAATACAAAGAAAACAATTTTACAAAGAGCATGTGGAGCCTAAGAGAAATGGACATATTTTCCGACGTACATCACCCTTATCGGGCACGCACAAGCAGGAGAGGCCGCTTCCCCGCCTCTGCTAAGATCTCTCAATAAACCTGGATGTAAGCTGCAAAAGAACAGAAAGAAAGCAAACTGAAGCAAATTCAAACTGAAGTCAGTCATGCCTCTCTCTCTTCCTAGGAACTTAATCCCTTCTCTGGTCTCCAGTGTGGGAGGATTTTATCCAGAGAGTGAGTTTTAAAGTAAGCAATAAAAAGTAAGCACATTTCTAAACACATTCAGCCTTCACCTCCTGTCCATGGGCTCACCCTCCCTGCATGCCCTAAGACTGACTTAGAGATGTGGCCACGACATCAGCTGACATCTGAGACACTGCCTTCCATTGGCCTTCGTGAGAAGCCAGATGTTTGTGAGCTAAGACCATGGTCTGGTGCCCAGCATGGGTCCTGGGTCATCGGAACAGTCCGAGTCTTCAGATCCTCTTCTCTGCCAAGCCTGCGTTTCTCGGTGCCTCCGGACCCCGTCGGGGTGGGAAGTCTGACAAACGCGTCAGGCGCACTGCAGCTCAGGGACACAGGCCACTGAGCTCTTCTAGGGACCCTGGGCTCTCAGAGCGGGGCGGAGGTCCTCAGACCAGGTGTCCTTTCCACCTCACCCGGGACAGCCGAAAGCACCCAGTGCAGAGGCAGCTACAGAGGGTGCTTCTGTCTGTCCTCCGGATATCAGAACGGCAACTAATAGGCTAGAGTGTGGCAAGGCGGGACCACTGTCTCAGCACGCCTCTAAAAGCAGTGCTCAAATGCACTAGATCGGTTTCGTTTGCCAAGGATTTTGCTTTAATTTTCTAACACGCTCGGCTTCCCTTTTTCTCTCTACCCCTTTCCAAATGTGGGTGGGTGGTGCAATGCGCAGGAGTCACTGTCGTGGCACTGCTTAAGATGGGGTGCTCCTTGTGGGGGGCTGGGAGGCAAACAGGAGGAAGGAGAAGGAGGAAAGGGCCTCTGGGAGCTGCTCCCTCTCCTGCGCGAGTCTCTGGAGTCTGCGCGGGGCCGGGCCTCGAACCCCGCGCCCCTGTCCAAGGGCTTTGCGTCCAGTGCTCACTCCACACGAGAAGCCCCTCAAAGGCGGGTGCGGGCGCTGCGAAGCGGAGTGACAGAGCGAACCACTGAGGCCAGAGCCCGGCAGACAGCAAGCTCTTTATTTACCTGCGGCTCTGACTAACCGGAGGCGCGGCGCTGCCCACCTTCGGATAAGGTGACTAAGGGCGTCCTGCCTGGGCTTGAAGCCGCAGCCATGTTCCTCCTCCGCACGCCCGCGCGCCCCCCGCCGCCCCTCCCGCGCAGGCCTCGGATGGGTGTTCCGCGGGGCAGGATGCCCGCCGGGAGCGCAGGAAAGAAACCTGCTCCAGCGCGCGCAGCTCGGGCAGCCGCGTGGCAAGTCCCTGCACCGCGGCTCCCGCCGACACGCCCGGGACTTCCAGGGAGCCCCGCGCCTCTCGGCCAGGCGGCTGCGGCGCACGGGGCCCACGCTGGGAGGAGGGCCGGGCCGGGCCGGGCCGGGTAGGGGAGGGCGCGCAGGAACTTTCAGGCGGACGCCCGCGTAGGTGGGTGCGAAGCTTGGGCATCCCAGGCGTTCACATTCTTCCCGAGGAAGGCAGGTGCCCGTGGTTGCCTTCCCAGGCATGCTCAGTGCTGAGCGGCCCCCACGGCCACTCCCGCCTCCTGCGCACTCTACAGCATCTCCGTGCACACCTTCATCTTCACACGCTGCACGCGCACCTCGGAACTGACCCGCAAAGCAAAGTCGCTTCAAACACGTGGATCCGCCAAATCGCTTTTTCCCTGTTTTTCCTCCCTGAAGATAATTTGGAACATCATGAGATGTAACTAGCAGATATAAACAACAGAGCAGGTGGTTAACTGGGCCTCTTACCGCGTTTATTAACTAGCGTCTAAATAACTTGGTTTCAGCATGAGCTACGTGTATTTCTTTAGAAATCCACTTGTTAAAAGCTCTTCATAGGACTCCTGTGAGGTTGGCAAGGATAGAACAGGCATTATCTCCAGTTTGTGAATAGCAAAGTTGAGTTTCAAAGAGGTAACAGTTGTTTGTCCGGCAATATTTCACACGGGCCTAGTATAAAGGCAGGCATGAAACATCCTCCTCCCTGGGGTGCCCAGAGCTGAGTTCCATGGAAACTGTTGATTCCAGCCCCACACCGTTCAGCGGAGAACGTCACCATCAGTGTTAAAGGACTCTGCTGGCCGGATGCGGTGCCTTACATCTGTAATCCCAGCACTTTGGGAGGCCGAGGCAGGTAGATCACAAGATCAGGAGATTAAGACCATCCTGGCTAGCACGGTAAAACCCCGTCTCTACTAAAAATACAAAAAATAGCTGGGCATGGTGGCAGGTGCCTGTAGTCCCAGCTACTTGGGAGGCTGAGGCAGGAGAATTGCTTGAACCGGGGAGGCAGAGGTTGCAGTGAGCCGAGGTCACCACACTGCACTCCAGCTTGGATGACAGAGCGAAACTCCGTCTCAAAAAAACAAAACAAAACGGAACAAACAAACAACAAAAAAAAGGGCTCTGCTGCAGAATGTTTGACTTAGAAGTGGATGCACAGCATTCAAGCACCCCTGCAGCTCACCCAGCATCCCTGTTCCCATCTCCCTCCCAGGCCAGCCATCTCCAGAACCCTAACATTATTTTTCCTCCAGGGTCATCCCTGAGGCCAAGGACCTCCCCATTTGCTACAGAAGAACATCCCATAGTTGGGTCTCCAACCCCTACAGTCACTGCCACCAACAGAGCCCCCATTAGAGGGCCCCACCCCTTCCCACCTTCCCACTTGGCTCCTGCAGGTGTCTGGTCCTGGGAATGCTTGGGGAGCTGCCCACCTTCCAGAAGGTCCAGCTGTGCCCACCTCCCTTCCCACTACCCTGCTCACTGCTGGTGCCACTGGAATCTGGTGCTCTGGACAACTGCAAATAGCATATCGCCATGCTGTGGATTAAATGGGATTGCATGGGCTTACCTGGGAGGACAGCCACAACCCATAATATCATTTCTATGAGAAAACAAATTCTGCTTCCAAACGACCAACTGACAAATTCCCTTTGGGATCCTGATGTGTTCATAAGTTGCAGAATCCCTGTGATAGAACCCGGATGGATAACTATTTTGTTCACCAAAGTTGACTTCTTATTAAATATTACTTGTTGAAAAGAAAGCCCTGCCATTAAAAAGGCAGACAGTGTATTTCCTTTGCCAATTCTTGTTTTGGTTGTTTTCATGTGAAACCACATCTCTGTGACTCTGTTTCCCCCTCACATTTTGAACTGAAAAATCAATGGCTTGGTGTTGATTTTAAAACTTATGGCTTGGCGTGGTGACTCATGCCTGTAATTCCAGCACTTTGGGAGGCTGAAATGGGCAGATCACTTCAGGTCAGGCGTTCATGGCCGGCCTGGCCAACATGGTGAAACTCATCTCTACTAAAAATACAAAAATTAGTTGGAGGTGGTGGCTCACACCTGTAATTCCAGCTACTTGGGAGGCTGAAGCAGGAGAGTCACTTGAACCCGGGAGGGAGGCAAAGGTCGCAGTGAGCTGAGATCAACACTGTACTCCAGCCTGGGCAACATAGTGATACTCTGTTTCAAAAAAACAAAAACAAAAACAAACTTATGAGGCACCAATTGTTGTATTACATAAGTTGAGCATTTTTTATATTTCTTGGGCAGGAACAGAGAAAAACTAGAAATACAAAGTTCCCTTAGTGGCAAGTTATGACAAAAGAGCTGGAGTTGAATATTCATGAATATTTATGGCAAGATCTTGCCCTGCAAATCCTACAAAGTTTCATCCATAACCACACATGTGACATATCCAGAGGTCTGCTGAACCTCAGGAAGCTTCTACCTGGCTATAGGAAATGCAAGTGGCTGCGGGAGCCACGGACATGAGAAATCCTGGGTGAGGTGACAGAGAGGTGTATATCCACTCCTGCCAAACTGAGAGCTGCTCAGTCATGTGGGACGGCAGGAAAGCATCTTGGAGACATGAGTAGAACTGTGGAAGATGGAAGATCCATTGTATCAGAACAAATTTGATCAGCTTCCTAAAGATAGCCAATTCTTACAAGCAGTAAATCCAATACAGAGCCTGAGGAAATTATGGTTTTATTCAAGAAAAAAATACAAAAATAAAAACTCATTCTGCAAACTCTCAAGATGTCAAATGTAAAGGGAATGCAGCATAAGTCTTAGAACTATGTACTGGGAGTATTTTTTCCACCATAATAAGGGAAACTGTGTCAGGCTGACACTGATGTCATTAGCATGGATGCACTGCTTTGTGCCAACTACTTTAATCTGCCACTCATTAGAAAATTCAGTGGCATGGTGACCGGCACACTCGAATTCCCCAGCTCCAGCGTCTCTTGCAAACTAAAACTGAAGGCAGCTCTACAAGGAGGAAGCACTGGGTGTCCTTAATCTTCTCTGGTGTTTTCTTTAAAAAAAAAAAAAAAAATGAAGTTTGATCTTAGTGTTACTACTTAGAAAATATATTTTCTTAAGCAACATATGGACACAGCTGTTTGCCTTTGGTATAGTTTTGAACTTGAAGTAAATCACATTTTCCTTCAAATGGGGGCAACTTTCTACTCTTCTGTTAAAGCAGAAGTCAAATAATTACAAATTGATAATAAACATGTCTAGAACTGTCTTCTCCAGCCTAAAAAACAAGAGATACTGTCCATGACCCCCGCTCTTATTTTGTCTTTCGTTTTTTTAGGAGAGAATTTTCGTATGTTCCAAAATATGAAGTTAATGCCTAAACACCTTCTAGGTTTCATCACTGTCCATTTAGTTTGAAAAACAAGAAGGAAATAAATGAAAATGCTCCCAATTTGAATTGCTCACTCTATGCGTAGGAAACAAAAATTGCTATAAGGCAGTCTGTTGACTGTGTAACAAAGAAAAGGGACAGTAATCGTATCAGAATGAGTTGTCTAGGGCAAGGAACGTGGAAACTTTGATCTGTTTTTCACCTTTAAAACATCACCATATAATATATATAACGATCCATTTTATATTCATAGTGTGTGTATATATATAATATTATATATATTATAATATATATTACATACATAATGAATCATTATATATGATATACATTATTATACATAATGTACATTATATATAATTACATATAACATATATAAAATATAGATATATGTATATATGCCTTTAAATATATGGCAGTGCCGTCCAATAGGGCGTTTTGCAGTAATGAAAGCACTCCATAATGCATACTGTCCACTGTGGTACCCATTAGCCACAAGTGGCGATTAAGCCTGTGAAAAGTGGCTAGTCCAAACAAAGAATTAAATTTTTGATTTAATTCCATTTTAACTTATTTAAAGTTAAATAGCCACATGTGGTTAGTGGCTACCCTGTTGGATAATTCATCTTTATAGTGTAACAGGGCAACTTAAAGGGATTAAAATGTGATTGGCCTGAGTCACACAACTACATAGGGGAGACACAACACACAAGAGGTGTGCGGTGGAGGTGGGGGTGGGAACAGAGCAAAATCAAGTTAGCAAGCCCTTCGTGAACACTCGCCATGCAGGGGGACTGCAGGTGCCCTCGGGGGCAGACCTTGCCCAAAGCACAACCCAGAGATGGTGCTTCACCAGAGCACAGCTTAATCACGAAGCCTCGAGGTCAGAAAGGAGATCACAAGATATTGCCTTAAAATTTGTCGAACAAAATAAGTAGGTGGGAAGGACGTCAGGATCACTGTGGGTTCAAAACCCCAGAAGAGTAGAGGAGGTGATGACCAGGGAAGATGTGTGGGCGGGGCCTCCAGGGAGCCGAACGAAGCCCTGTGAGCTGGCTGGGGGTGCAGGGTCTGGGATGCTGTCCTGCAGCCGTTTGAAAAGCATGAGGCGCATCTCTTGAGAACTGCATAACTACCGCGATAGCTGTTGGTGAATTTATAGTGCCAGAGTGTGTTTCACGACAGGCTCTGAGGAGCTGCTTTCCTATTCTGCCTCAATTAGAAGATTAAAAATGGCACAATACCCGTTGATAAAAGGAAGCATTCTCTCTGTTTCAGTGTGTGTGCTGTCCTCCTAAGGCTGCTCTCATTTTTCCCAAAGTCTTCCTTCTCTTACACATTCTTTTGTTACTACTGTCTCTGCCTATATAATTGAGGACCTGTCTCAAAACTGTCCTGGATGCTATGACAACTTAAGTTTTCTTGTTAGGATTGGACAAAGTGGATAAAAATCTTCTTACAATAGAAGTTATTCAGGTGAAGGGAGGACAGAGTCAACATTTACCAAGCACCTACCCTGGGATACATGCTGGACCTGGCATGGACACGTAAACATAGCATCGTGTATTTCCGGACTATAAGGAAAACTCCTACCCTTCCCCATTAAAACAAAAACAAAGACTGAGCAGTTTGTCGAAGGACACTGGGCTCTCTAGGAGCAAAGGTGGGGCTGGAAATTAATTAATTGGGCAAATTAAGCTGGTAGCTCCTGTGGCTACGGGAGCTTCGGCAAAGCCTTGGGCTCTTTGGTGCTCACATCTAGGATGGCTGTAATGTGAACCGACACAGCGGGGATGAGTACACTTCCCAGGCACACGCCAGCAGGGTGCCACCAGGAATGCGGGAGCCCTGTGCCCAGGGACCTTCAGGCCTCTGCCTTCCACGGTGACAGTCAGAGTGGCAGGGAACAAGGCAGGCAGTTGTGGGGCCTCCGGTGAATTCCATGGAAGGTAACTGGCTCTTTATTCTGGTGTCATCTGAATTCTTTAGAGATAGTTTTTCTTGAATAGATGGTAGAACAAACCTCAGTGCTTTTCAGTAGGAACAGGCTGAATCTCCGCCTTTCATGCCCTAACTGCCTCCCAGGTAAATGGAACGCGAGGCTGAGCCGACACCCACACCCCTTCCCTCAGGCAGGGCAGCCGAGCTAGTTTCCTACCTCCCAGCTCTAATTCAGACCTAGAAGACAGCTCGCCAGCAGGGCAGGCCTATCTCCCCCTCCCCAGCACAGGTGAGGTGCCACTGCAGCACGCGCTGTCGCCAGTGACCACGCGCTCAGGAATGCAGACACCTGCAGGAGCAGGAATGGAAAACAACAGTCACCTGTCCCACCTGAACCGCCCAGGTGGGAAGGGGCGTGGGGCTTGGGGCTGGTCAGGACTTGGAGCTGGGCGCCTGCCCGTGGACAGGAGGAAGGGGAAGGCCGCCTCTGCAGGTGTGGAATGCTGGGCCGGCCCCAGCCTGACTCCCTCGACCAGGAGGGAGAGGGGCATGCTCCGCTTTTGTGACTCTCCTGTGTCATGACATCACAACAACCAAAGGTGGCCTCTGTTGCGGGCTTGTTTAAACACTGATGCCATTTTGCCTACCTGGGAAGCCCTGCTCTGTCACTCCCAAGGAGTCAGGCTTCAGGGCTTCATCTTTTTAGTAAATTGTGAAAACAGAGCTAAAACAAAGGGGAAAGAGTGACATTACTGTTCCACCCGTCACCGTGCTCCACTGGCACACTGAAGGCAGAGCTCTTCCTCTTGTAAAAACAGAGCTCAGGCCAAAAAATACATGTATACATGTGTGTGGAAACACACGCAAAGACATGCATATACACACGTATACACACTCACACACACACATACAGACATACACACATGTACATGCATACACCTGTATACACATATGCATATGTGCATACACATATATACATACACACATAGACACATACACCTATATACACACATACACCTGTGTATACACATACACACACATACACGCATACACCTATATACACACATACATGTGCATACACATACATACACATGTACACACACATACGCGCATATACCTATATACACACATACACCTCTGCATACACATACATACACACGTACACACATGTACACACATACACCTATATCCCCCACATACACCTGTGCATACACATACATACACATGTACACACACATACACGCATATAGCTATATACACACATACATCTGTGCATACACAAACATACACACATACACACATGTACATGCATACACCTATATACACACATACACCTGTGCATACACATACATACACACATACATGCACATACATACATGCATGCACACAAACACATATACACACATGCACACATATACATGCATACACACACACATGCATATATGTATATTACACAAACTCACCAGCTACTCACACATACACTGCTCATGCATATGTATAGACCTTGCACAGCCCGGGGTGCAGTTCCCAAAGGTGCGTCACTTGTATGGAGGAGGAAAGAAGGAGGGCTGGGTGGAGACATCTCACTAGGAGCTAGGTGGAGCAGGGTGAGCAGGGAAGGCATCCTCCCCGCCCATGCCACCGGGCACCCAGACTTGGTGGCAGCAGATCCCAGACCCAAGGCTAGGCTGTGGCCTGCATGCCCTGGCTCCAGTCACTGTCCCGGTAGGTGGAGCTGGGCCCCCTCAGGCTGTGCCCTGATGGTTCTGAGGACCCTGCGTCACCTCCAACCTTTCATGCCGTCCTGCAAGCAAGCCCTCAGAACAAAGCTGCCCACCAGGCTACACGCAGACGCCACGTCTCCTTTAGACCCTGCTATCATCGTAACCTTCACGTGAACCTGAGTGTTGCCTTTACTTTTCATTTTTTTCCTTAGTGATTTCTTGAACAAATCATTATGCTGGTAAAATGTCAAATGCTGTTTTCCTTGGCAGTTACAGAGCCTGAGGGGGAGGTGAGAGAAAAAGTAACATTCCTGGCACCCTTTTTAAACATTGCGGGGGATAATTGGGACATTAAACAAGACAGTCACGAAGCGGGGACACTCGGGGGGCCTGTCAGCCACAGCAGGCACATTTCCCTGTCACTCAGGGACGCCAGCGCCGGCTTCCTTTCCCAGTTGCTGCAGGACTCCTCAAGGAAGTGCTGACCCTACACAGACCATTTGTGCTTAAAAAACTTAAATCACTGGAAGCCAGCAAAGCAAGTCTGAATACGGCCGAGAGGAGGCAGAGCTCCAGCCCTGCCCTAAAGGTCCCTAGAAGCCTCCTGATGGGTGCTGTGCCTGGAGACAGAGTGGATTTCTCTGTGAGTTTCTCTGCTTGTGGAAGAAACCAGGGCACTGTCTCCTGCTCACTCTGGGCTCTCTGACCCCTGCCTCAAGGAACTGCACCCAGGGCTGTGCAAGGTCTATACGTACGCACGTGCAGTGTGTGTGGGGGACGTTGGTGAGTTTGCGTAATATAGGTATACTATACATTACATATAGTAACTTGCCAGGCCTCTGCTTCTGCAGGAATCCTTCCTGTCAGAATTTGCATTGTTATGAACCTCTCAAAAATCTCCTCTCATTTCCCCTTTGACAATTCAAACACAAAGTCTGTCATGGAAACACTGTTGACGACTCTTGTGTTTGGCTTTTGGCAGAGCACACTCTGCCATCTGAAAAGTACAGCTCCCTGGCCACATGCTCCGTGTGGGGCTGAAGGGGCCTGATGAAGAGACACTCTCACATGGATGTTTTGTCGTCCTCTGACTCCAGCAGCCCACAGGATCTGCCAGGAGAGCCCTTTTCAGCCCCACTTCCCTGCCGCCACGTGCAGCGGGAGCATCCATTTGAGGGGATGTTCATGAGAGGCAGGGTTAAACCCAGCTTGAGCACACGCCCCTGCCTGGGAGGCACAGCTAAGAATGTCACAGTAAGAAGCAGCATTCATTCACCAGGACTCACTGCAGCTCCCCACAGTGCTGCCATGCTCTTCTCACAACTCCATCAGCACGAGTGCCATGCTGGCAGGAAGCCCCAGCTTCTTTTTTATGATATTGGGTCTGGGGAGCATGGCTCTTTTCCTTTGTCTCTTAAAGGTAACTGTAAACCCTTAGACAGACAAGAAGAGAGGACTATGGGACCTTCCCCCTGGAACATGCTTTAACTCACCAGGCGCATGTACAGAACATCACTAGTAACCAACTTGAATACGGTTTTTTTAAGATACACAAAGCAAGCTTACAAATACCTTCTCCTTCTGCAGGACTTCAGAACTCACCTTCTCCCCTCCTCTCCCATGCTGTTTCTCCACCTGGATACCGGCATATGTGGGGTGGCCATTCGAGTCAGTTTCAACACTCTAAGTTCTTCCGTGGAAGCCACCTGCAGTGGTCAAAGATTAGGAACATGTTTTTCTCTGCCACCGGTTCACCCTGCAATGCTCACGGAAGAGGGGCAGCATCTATTTAGCCTCTGCTGCACTGAGACACAATTGCAGCAGGATCAAGTCGACCCTTTTGTATCCCGCTGTAAGAAGAGCAGCGCTGAGCACCCAACGCGGGGCTCCACCTGCGTGGCTGTCACAGTGCTCCCTGAAGCAGTAAAACAAATAACCCCTGAGGCACCCAACACTGAGCTGTGATACCCAGCCCTGTGTGCTACACCTCACGAGTCAAAGACGGTGTGTGGAAAAGCAAGAAGGAGGCATCAGCTGTGACACGCCACACCGTGCTATGAGCCGAACACTGCCACAGTGGCTTGTGGACCAGCCGCTCCAGCATCTCTCAAGACCTGCATTCTGTGAGTGCCCCTGCACCCATGAGTGCCCTCTGGAAACCCACCACGATGTCACCTGGAACACCCCACGTGACTCCCCGCCATGCTCGCCCTGCAGCCACTGAGTAGCAGTAGAGCCTCCAGGGAACGCTCAACACTGAGCTCTGCACCCTCCCCACTGAGGGGCTAGATGGAGTCAGCAGCATTGGTCCCCAACAGTTTATTCAAGCCACCAGGGCCCTCAACACCACGCTTCATTAGTCAGCACCCTCCAGAGAAATGAAACCAATGGATATGTAGAGAGGGAGTCAGATTCGTGTTAAGGAATTTGCTCCGGCCATTGTGGCAGCTGCGGGTCTGAATCTTCAGGGCAGGCTGGCCAGCGGGAGGCCTGCGGAGGCTCGGGTTGCAGCTGCTGTGCTGGGGCAGAGTGCTGGCCGAGCTCCTCTTCCTCCGGGGGGCTCAGTCGTTGCTTTTAAGGCCTTCAGCTGGTTTGATGAGGCCCACTACATCATGGAGTATAATTTGCTTCACTTAAAGTCTGCTGATGAAAATGCTAATGTCATTTAAAAATATCCTCACAGAGACATCTAGACTAGCGTTCGATCAAATACTTGGGTACCATGGCCTCGTCACGTGGATGATAAAGTTAAGTGGAACAGCTCTCTAAAGCCCATCATCGCGGCATGCTCGGTGGAAAAGCAGCAAAGTGCCCTTGAAGGCTGCCACGCCGCGCCCCTCACCCTCCGGCTCACAGTGGTTGCAAGTGGTGTGGCCCTCTCGGGAGAACCGAGACTCTGCACCCTCCCCACTCTCACAGGGTCCACTTAGCAAGGACACAGGGTCACCTCAGACGCAGAACCCTGCGTGACAAGCCCCAGTCTTCTCAGCATCCTCCATGGGAACATTGTTCAAGCACCGCAGGATACCCAGGGTCTACCGCGGGGGCTCTGCACTCCCAAAACTCAGTGTGGACAGAGCAACAGCAGACTGAACTAGCTGGGAAGCTGTGCGCTGCACGCCAAAGTCCAAGAATCCTATTGCTGCCCCTGCACCCACAGCACTGGCCCCAGCTGGGACCCAACACACTCCATCAGCTCCGGCCACAGGAGACCGAGGGCACTGAAGGGTGTGCTCCGCACCCACACTGCTGCGATGAGTCCCATCACAGCAGGCGGGTGTGGATGGGGACTCTCCACTCACTGCAATCAAGCTGCAGCAGGCGAGGCTGGCATGCCCCACCCCAGTTGCCATGGGGCCTGCAGACCAGCGACATCACCGTGGCCCAGCAGCTTGTCAGCAGGCCCAATTCCAGGGCCCACCCCAGAGCTAGTGAACTGTATTTTGCTTTTAGGGAAACCCCGGTTACAGGGGTTTAAGGTGCGCCTCCTAAAACAGAGGTCCTCTCGTCTTTCAGGGTCCCAGATGGTTGACCCTTTCTAGGGATGTATTACACTGGAGGGTCCCGAGAAGGATGGTATCAAATGGTGGAGAGTCTGTTCAGTCTATTTAGCAGCTCACGGCATGGTGCAGTCAGTGTTTTAGAGGACGAAGTCTCTTTGAAAAGACATGTAAGTGGAGACTCTGCTAAATCTTATAATAAATTACATTGTTCAATTAAACTAAAAATAATCCAGGGACTTTGCACGGGGCCCTGAAGATGTGTCATAGGCATCAATCGGTAATGAAATATCACCCACCTCTGCCTGGGAATTTCTCCCTGATCAAATCCCCATTACAGAGACGCAGACAATGCTATCACCTATCAGTAGCGACAGCTGGTTATGGAATCTCAGGTGCTGGTCAGATGGCACGCTCGTCTCCACTCCTCCCCCAATCCCTACATTTTACAGAAGAAGAAACCGAGGCACAGACAGTTCAGGGAATTGCTGAATGTGCCTCTGTTCCCATAGCACTGTCATGGGGAAAGTATGATTTGGGAAAACATGAACATGCTTTCCTCTTTTACATTTTGGTGTTTCTAACCTTTTCTGTCACCGACCCCTACAAAGGGCCGAGGAAGACACTTAGTATCATTCAGAGGCGACACAGAGAGAAAGCAACTTGGATGTGGTCACCCTTGCCTTTTGCAAGCACAGCAGGATTTGCAGCAGGATGACAGATGTACGAGCCAGGCTGCGTCACACTGGCCATGCTCCACACTCCTCATGCACCTCAAGAACACACCCGAGGTTCCCACTGATGGCCCGGGACAGGGCTCACAAGGCCCAAGTCTCCGGAGAAGAGCAGACACGTCCCAACGTTGGTTCAATAAGAAAATGCAAACCCAGTTAGGGAGGCTGAGGCCCCAGCTTTCATTCAATAACTAAAGATGACACAGGCCCCGGTGACCATGGCTGCTGGTGGGGCAGGTGGAGGAAGCCGGGCCTGGGGGTGGTCATGGGGCTTTCCATCTCCCTTATCTGGGCCTTGCCCTGGCAGAGGGTCAGCACAGGCGACTTTCAGATAACTGAGGGGAATTCTAGAACAGAGGTGCTTTTTGCTTATTTAGGGCTTGGAAGGAGATGGCACCCACCAAAATAACAAAAAGCGTGTCAACATGTGCGGCAGCACCGGGAGGCGGGACGGCAGGACTGCTGACATGGTGGCCCTGCTCTCGGCTCCCGGAAGGGACCCTGATGGCACCTCACAGTGCCCAGATACAGTGCCCAGATACCCTAGGAGGGCCTGAGGAGTGCCGATCAATTGGAAGGCTAGGAGGGGCATCTGAATGAGGACCCTGGGAACGTGCTAGAGAAATACATCCGTATGTAATGTAAATATTATACATTTATTATAATAAGAGCTGCTTTGGCTAGTGGAGCTGTTCCTACAGACCGTGTTTGCTCTGACAGACAGTATCTCCAGCTCCTAACACTCAGTACTTGGCATAAATAGATGCTCAGTAAATATTTTCCAGTAAATCACATTTTTATCTATTAGCAAAACATTTGCTCTCTTCCTCACCCCACTAGATAAATGAGAAATATATTTGCAGTACAAGGCATCAATTTTAAGTATTATAAATGATTAGGCTTCTTAGACTATTTGTAGCATCTGGCTCATAATTAATTCAAGGTAGTTATTATCGGCTGGACCTTTAAAAGCGCAATTGTGCAATGCTTGCATGCGCTGAAGACCTCTCTTCCAGCATTCGGTCTTAATCCCCATGTTCAGGCGCTGTCTGTGATTGGAACATGGTGTGCCTGCCTTTGGCTTTTATGTCAGTGCTCTCACAACAGAGGTGAGCCTGTCCCTGGCGAGGCGTCAGGTGTGCTGCGGACCCCCAGTTCCACCCACTCCTTCCCTCTCTCCCTGATCTGCCCAGCACATGGCCTCTCCTCCCAGCAGGTCCCACATACTGCCTGCATTTGTCCAGCTCTAACAGCGTCCACACCCGCTGTGCCCATCCGCATCTGTGCCACCTGATCCTGAGAGGAGCTGGTGTGGCTGGTCGGGGGCAGCTGCATTCAGCCCCAGTCCCTGGTCTCCTGTGCAGCTCTGTTGGGTCCCAGGCTCCAGCTTAATCTGAACCCAAAGCCCCTCAAGCACATGTTCACGTCACATGAGCGAGGGGCTGAGAACAGGACAAACTTGTGGTCTTACAGTTGTGGAGGTCAGAAGCCCAACGTGGGTCTCATTGGGCTGGGATTGGGGTGTTGGCAAGGCTTTGGTGCCTTGTTACGGCCAGTAGGTAGTGGAGATGGCACCTGGACCTGTAAGTCTGCACCGTGATCCTCTGGTCCCTCCATCTTTATTGAGGTGTGCCTGACAGTAAAACACCGTGTACACGCAAGATGAACAACAGGATGCTTTGATACCTGGATACACTGTGAAATGATCACCACAGTCCAGCTACTTCACAGATCACCTCACGTGGTATGATTCTGTGTGTGTGCTCACAACACTTGAGATCTACCCTCTTTGCAAATTTCAAGTAAGCAATGCGATATTATTAACCACTGTCACCATGCTGTGTGTTAGGTTTCCAGAACTGAACCTTTGTACCCTCTGACCTACATTCCCCTCCACTCAGCCCCTGGCAACTGGCACTCCACTCCTGACTTTTCTAGATTTTGCACAGAAGTGAGATCAGGCATTCCTTGTCTTATTGTGCCTGGCCCATCTCACATAGCACAAGGTCCTCCAGGTTCACCCATGTTGCAGCAAAGGCAGAATTCCCTGCTTTTTGACAGCTGACTAATACTCCATTGTGCAGAGGTATCTGGTTTTCCTCATCTGTTCATCCACCAACAAACACAGGTTGAGTTCGTAGCTCAGCTCTTGCGACAGCACTGCAGGGAGCCTCGGTAGAGTCTGCAGGGAGTGAAGATCGCACCACTGCACTCCAGCCAGGGCAGCAGAGCAATATGCTGTCTCAAAAAAAAAAAAAAAAAAAAGAAAGAAAGAAAGAAAAAGAAAAAAAGGAAGAAAAAGAAATGAGAAAGCCAAATTCTTGGCTTTGGATTTTAAATAGATGTAAAACCAAAGGCAAGGATTTCAGTCGTTTTTCTATGAATTTTTCTTAATATCGTCTCTTCACCGGTATAATAAAACTTGGCTACAATATCTAGTTGTAATGAGGAAAGACTTTGGAACAAAATAAATTACTGAAATAGAAAAATACATAGGATGATGCTTAAAAATGCTTTTATATTAAAGGATGAATGAAATATGGGACAGAATAGGCATTGTTCATTACGCAAATATGTAGAAAATATAGATTGTATGTTGTATGCATTCTCCTCTAGGAAGTCAGGTGAGATTGAAATTCAGCAAAATAAGAACATAAAATGAAGGAATTGAAAGATATGATATACAGAAAGCAGTGGATCCCTCCTGGGACACTGATTTCATTCCCTATGTATACCCAAAAGCTGGATTGCTGGACCATATGCTAGTTCTCTTTTTAATTTCTTCAGGATCCTGTATACTGTTTTCTATAGGGCTGTACCAATGATATTTCCATCCATAAAGGTTCATTTTCTCCCATATCCTGGCCCACACTGATTTCCTGTCTTTTGGATGATAGCCATTCAGACAGCTGTGAGATGGTGCCTCATGGTGGTTTTGATTTGCATTTCCCTGATAATTCATGATGGTGAGCACCTTTTCATATATCCGTTGGCCACTTATATGTCCTCTTTTAAGAAATGTACATTTTTATTTTTTAATTATTAAAAAAGTAATATATGTACATGTAACATATCAAATAGCATACTGGACAACATAGTGAGACCCTGTCTCTGCAAAACAATTTTTAAAAATTAGCTGGGTGTGGTGGTGAGCCCCCGTTGTCACAGCTGCTCAGGAGGCTGAGGTGGGAGGATTGCTTGAGTCCAGGAGGTCAAGGCTGCAGTGAGCCAAGATCACATCATTGCACTTCAGCCTTTAGAGATACTATCGCTAAAAAATAAATTTAAAAAATTAAAATAGAATAGTACTAAAAGGTTTCTAAAGAAAAACAACGGACCCTGGCTGGACTCCTCCCTCCTTATCCCAGCCTCATTGTTAAGGAAAGCTACCTCAAATGTTTCCTGCCATTGTTTTTTTTTTTTTTCCTTGATAGTGACCTTCACAAACCTAGATAATATATGCATTCCTCTATTTTCTTGTTCATACTTTAGATAATATTCATTGACTGTCTTGTAAGATGTAAAATTAAGCTCATTTACACTCCCACCTGCGGCTTCTCAGTTTTGAAATGTATATGTTGGTTCTTCTGCTGATTACCTGTATTTAAATGTCTGTTTCCTTTCTCTATCAACTATAAGCTGTACATCCTGACATGCCCCCAACACTTTAGGATGAGAATAGATGTGAATGTCCACATCATTCCCACTCATCCGTAGCCGTTAGAGCTGCCGTGAGCTTCCTCTAGGTCGGCTCTGCACCAGCAGCCAGGCTCTGCTGCTTTGTTCATGGGAGGACTCCGAAGATCGAAAACTAACAAGCAGCCTTGGCAGTCTTATCATTGTGTAAATACTGCGCATGGAGGCAGTCAGTAAGCCAAAAACTCTTTCTCTTTCTGAATCTACTGTCTCAATATCTGGGCCACTCAAATTCTACCGTTTCTGTACTCAAGATCAAATGGAATCTCTCTTGTAAGCTAGAGTTGCTTTCTTGAACATTCCCCATTTTCATTCACTCCTTTTTGAGCAATAACTTTCAGATACAGGTTTTCTTTATGCAAAGTTCTAATTGCCTTCTTTTTACCTGAGTTATTTGCCTTATTACAACTGCATGCTTCCTTAAGCTCAAATCATGCTTTCTATTTTATCAAGTTTCTCTCTTCCCGGGACACTCCCCTCCTGAAGATAATTCCTTCCTGCTCTGTCTTGTAAGAGGCCTCCCCAGCTGAAAGCCAGCGTCTTCCAGACACTTCCTTCGACTGCACTCCTGGGCAGGAGCCACTATTTTCTGTATATCATGTCTTCCTCTTCCTTCATTTTATTTCCTTATTTTGCTGAAATTCATTCTCAACTGACTTCCTAGAGGAGAATGCATTCAACATACAATCTACATTTTCTAAATATTTGTATAATGAAAAATACCTGTTCTGCCCTATGTTTTATTCATCCTTTATTATAAAAGCATTTTTAAATGCTATCCTATGTATTTTTCTATTAGAGTTATTCCATTGTCTCCCAGAGTCCTTCTCTCATTAAAGCTAGGCATTGTAACCAAGGTTTAATATCTTTGTGAAGAGAGGACATTGAAAAAAAAATTTATAGAAAAAAAAAAATAGAATGAACTTTTTGCCTTTGGTTTTATATCTATTTAAAATCCAAAGCTAAGAATTTGGCTTTTTCTTTTTTTTTTTTCTTTTTTCTTTTTTTTTAAGACCAGGGTCTCATTTTGTCTCCCAGGCTGAAGTGCAATGACACGATCTCAGCTCACTGAAGCCTCTGTCTCTCAGGTTCAAGCGATTTTCGTGCATTAGCCTCCTGCATAGCTGGGATCACAGGCATGCACCACCACATCTGGCTCATTTTTATATTTTTAGTAGAGACAGAGTTTCTGCATGTTGGCCAGCTGGTCTTGAACTCCTAACCTCAAGTGATCCACCCTCCTCGGCCTCCTAAAGTGCTGGGATTACAGGTGTGAGCCACCACACCTAGTCGAATTTGGCTTTTTCTGATTTTTTCATCATTGTGCGAGCATCACAGAGTGCACTTACACACACCTAGACGGTAGAGCCTACGACACACTCAGGCTAGTTGGCAGAACTTATTGCTCCCAGGGCAGACACCCGTATAGCTGCAGCATGGTACTGTCCTGAATACTGTAGCCAATTATAGCACCATAGTAAGTATTTGTGTTTCTAAATTTATCCAAAAATATGGTATGAAAGATGAAGAATGGAAAACCTGTGTAGGGCACTTACCATGAATGGAGATCTGGGACGGATGTTGCATTGGGTGAGCCAGTGAGTGCTGAAGGCCTAGGGCACTAACGTACTGTGCTGTAGACTTCGTAAACACTGTATTCTTAGTCTACACTAAAATTATTTTTTAAATATTTTTTCTTAAACAGTAAATTAACCTTAATTTACTGTAACTTTATATATACATATGTATATACTTTAAGTTCTGGGGTACATGTGCAGAACGTGCAGGTTTGTTACATAGGTATACATGTGCCATGGTTGTTTGTTGCACCCATCAACCTGTCATCTACATTAGGTATTTGTCCTAACACTATTCCTCCTCTAGTCCCCCACTCTCCTACAGGCCCCAGTGTGTGATTCCCCCCCCCCGTGTCCATGTGTTCTCATTGTTCAGCTCCCACTTATGAATGAGAACATGCGGTGTATGTTTCCTGTTCTTGTGTGAGTATGCTGAGAATGACAGTTTCCAGCTTCATTCATGTCCCTGCAAAGGATATAAATTCATCCTTTTTTACTGCTGCATAGTATTCCATGGTGTGTATGTGCCACATTTTCTTTATCCAGTCTATCATTGATGGGCATTTGGGTTGGACCCAAGTCTTTGCTATTGTGAACAGTGCTGCAGTAAACATACATGTGCATGTGTCTTTATAGCAGAATGATTTATAATCCTTTGGGTATATACCCAGTAATGGGATTGCTGGGTCAAATGGTATTTCTAGTTCTAGATCCTTGAGGAATCACCACACTGTCTTCCACAATGGTTGAACTAATTTACACTCCCACCAACAGTGTAAAAGTGTTCCTATTTCTCCAATCCTCTCCAGCATCTGTTGTTTCCTGACTTTTTAATGATTGCCATTCTAACTGGCGTGACATGGTATCTCATTGTGGTTTTGATTTGCATTTCTCTGATGACCAGTGATGATGAGCTTTTTTTCGTATGTTTGTTGGCTGCATAAATGTCTTCTTTTGAGAAGTGTCTATTCATATCCTTTGTCCACTTTTTGATGGGTTTCTTTTTCTTGTAAATTTGTTTAAGTTGTTTGTAGATTCTGAATATTAGCCCTTTGTCAGATGGACAGATTGCAAAAAATTTCTCCTATTCTGTAGGTTGCCTCTTCACTCTGATGATAGTGCAGAAGCTCTTTAGTTTAATTAGGTCCCATTTGTCAATATTGGCTTTTGCTGCCATTGCTTTTGGTGTTGTAGCCATGAAGTCTTTGCCTATGCCTATGACCTGAATGGTATTGCCTAGATTTTCTTCTAGGGTTTTTATGGTTTTAGGTCTTACATTTAAGTCATTAATCCACCTTGAGTTAAATTTTGTATAAGGTATTAGGAAGGGATCCAGTTTAAGCTTTCCTACGTATGGCTAGCAAGTTTTCCAAACACCGTTTATTAAATAGGGAACTCTTTCCCCATTGCTTGTTTTTGTCAGATATGTCAAAGATCAGATGGTTGTAGATGTGTGACGTTACTTCTGAGGCCTCTGTTCTGTTCCATTGGTCTATGTTTCTGTTTAGGTACAAGTATCATGCTGTTTTGGTTACTGCAGTCTTGTAGTATAGTTTGAAGTCAGGTAACATGATGCTTCCAGCTCTGTTCTTTTTGCTTAGGATTGTCTTGGCTATGCAGGCTCTTTTTTGGTTCCATATGAAATTTAAAGCAAATTTTGTGAAGAAAGTAAATGGTAGCTTGATGGGGATAGCACTGAATCTATAAATTACTTTGGGCAGTATGACCATTTTCATGATACTGGTTCTTCCTATCCATGAGCATGAAATGTTTTTCCATTTGTTTGTGTCCTCTCTTATTTCCTTGAGCAGTGGGTTGTAGTTCTTGAACAGGCCCTTCACATCCCTTGTAAGTTGTATTCCTAGGTATTTTATTGTCTTTGTAGCAATTATGAATGGGAGTTCACTCACGATTTGTCTCTGTTGTCTGTTATTGGTGTATAGGAATGCTTGTGATTTTTGCACATTGATTTTGTATCCTGAGACTTTGCTCAAGTTGCAACTTAAGGAGATTTTGGGCTGAGACAATGGGGTTTTCTAAATATTCAATCTTGTCACCTGCAAACAGAAACAATTTGACTTCCTCTTTTCCTAATTGAATACCCTCTATTTCTTTATCTTGCATGATTGCCCTGGCCATAACTTCCAATGCTATGTTGAATTGGAGTGGTGAGAGAGGGTGTCCTGGTATTGTGCCAGTTTTCAAAGGGAATGCTTCCAGTTTTTGCCCATTCAGTATGATATTGGCTGTGGGTTTGTCCTAAATAGCTCTTTGTATTTTGAGATACATTCCATCAATACCTAGTTCATTGAGAGTTTTTAGCACGAAGCACTGTTGAATTTTGTGGAAGGCCTTTTCTGTATCTCTTGAGATAATCATGTGGTTTTTGTCATTGGTTCTGTTATGTGATGGATTACATTTATTGATTTGCGTATGTTGAACCAGACTTGCATCCTAGGGATGAAGCCAACTTGATCGTTATGGATAAGCTTTTTGATATGCTGCTGGATTCTGTTTGCCAGTATTTCATTGAGGATTTTCTCATCGATGTTCATCGGGGATATTGACCTGAAACTTTTGTTGTTGTGTCTCTGCCAGATTTTGACATCAGGATGATGCTGGTGTTATAAAATGAGTTAGGGAGGATTCCCTCTTTTTCTATTGTGTGGAATAGTTTCAGAAGGAATGGCACCAGCTCCTTTTTGTACCTGTAGTAGAATTCAGCTTGTGAATCTGTCTGGTCCTGGGTGCTCTGTCCCAGGGAGGTGGGGGTTTTATCTATCTATAAGTCTCTGACTGGGGCTGCTGCCTGTTTTTCAGAGATGCCCTGCCCAGAGAAAAGAGACTCTAGAGAGGCAGTCTGGCTGCAGTGGCCTTGCTGAGCTGTGGTGGGCTCTGCCCAGTTCAAGCTTCCCAGTAGCTTTGTTTACACTGTGAGGGTAAAACTGCCCGCCCAAGCCTCAGCAATGGTGACGCCCCTCCTCCCACCAAGCTGGCACATCCTAGGTCAAGCTTATACTACTGTTCTGGCAGCGAGAATTTCAAGCCAGTGGAGTTTAGCTTGCTGGGCTCCATGGGGGTGGGAACAGCCAAGCCAGCCCACCTGGCTCCCTGACAACAGCCACCTTTCCAGGGAAGTGAACAGTTCTGTCTTGCTGGTGTTCTAGTTGCCACTGGGGTATGAAAAGCTCCTGCAGCTAGCTCGGTGTCTGCCCAAATGGCTGCCCAGTTTTGTGCTGGAGACCCAGGGCCTGGTGGTGTGGGCACCAGAGGGAACCTCCTGGTTTGCGGGTTGTGAAGACCATGGTTAACATGCAATATCTGGCTGGGTGGGAGTGCGGGATGCAGTCTCTAATGGCTCCCGTGGCTAGGAGAGGGCGTTCTCCGACCGCTTGCACTTCCCAGGTGAGGCAATGCCCACCCTGCTTCAGTTCCCCCTCCTTGCTCTGCACCCAGTGTCCAACCAGTCCTAATGAGATGAACCAGGTATCTCAGCTGGAAATGCAGAAATCACCTGCCTTCTGCACCAGTCTTGCTGGGAGCTACAGGCCAGAGTTGTTCCTATTTGGCCATCTTGCCAGCACTCCAACTTTTTTACTTTATGTTCTTACATTCCTTGAGATTTTTTTAAAGTTCTTTAGTAATCACAGTTAGTTTGCAACAGAAATGCATTGTATAGATATACAAAAATATTTTCTTTATTTCCTTACTCTATAAGTTTTCTTCTAGTTCTAAAGTATGCCATTTTTATTGTTTTTACTTTTTCAACTTCTTTGTTAAGAGCTAAGACACAAACACGTACAGTATCTTAGGCCTACACAGGGCAGGATCAGCAACAGCACTGTCTTCCATCTTCATGCCTTGTCCCCCTGGAAGGTCTTCAGGGGTAGTGACGCAGATCTTACAGTCTTTCCATCTCTAAGATAGCAATGCCTTCTTCTGAATACCTCCAGAAGGACGTGTGGAAGACATTCAAAAATAGCAATTAAGGCTGGACGCAGTGGCTCATGCCAGTAATCCCAGCTACTCTGGAGGCTGGGGAAGAAGAATTGCTTGCACTTGGGAGGCAGAGGTTGCAGTGAGCCAAGATCATGCCATTGCACTCCAGCCTGGGCAACAGCAAGACTCTGTCTCAAAAAAGCAATTAAAAATATAGCATGGTAAATAGGTAAAGCAGTAACATAGTGGTTTACTAGCATTATCGAGTACTATGGATGGACATAGCTGCATGTGCTGAGCTTTCATACCACCACAGCATAGTAGGCTTGCTCACACCAGCCTTACCACAGACACGTGAGGCAGGCAGATGCACTCTCACGCTATGACAGCCATTGACTTCTCTAGGCCGTGGGAAATGTTTGGCTCCATTATAATTTCATGAGACCTGAGGTTGACCTAAATGTCACTTTAGGGCAGGATGGTGTATGCATACAGAAACAAATGGCAAAGGCAATGGTCTTGAAAGCAATGTTTTCTGTTAGAGGAACCAGGCAGTATTCACTGATGCAGGGGTCTCCTGCGTGCATGCTTAGCCTCCTCTCCTGAAGGCTGGGTCCTAAACCTCCCTGTTGCAACGGACCTTGAGCCTGGGTCTTTCCAGAAAGGTTACTCTCCAGCCCCCTCCAGGGTATTATGAGGCCGTTCTGCTTTCCCACCCCCCACCGAATTTCCAGCAGGGATCTCCTGTCTGCAGGTGAGCTCATCCACCTCCAGCTCCAAGCCCAGTCCTGCCCTCACTGTCTGAGCCATTACGAATGGCTTCTTTGTGCCCCCTCTGCTGTCAGTTTGGGGGTCTCAGGAGGAGCTGGAAAGAACAGTCTGTGCTCGGTCTGCCCCTGTCAAACACATTCATTTAGCCTTGCTTCTCACTTCTGTTTTGCAATCCCCATTTCCATAAGGACTCAAGATTGCGTCCATATCAAGAGAGCAATCTAGATGTTTCACAGCTCCAAAAGGAGAAAGGAAAGCAAAAAAATTCAAAATGTTCATTGTTCATTTTTGTCTTTTCTTTTATTCTTCAAGTGTATTTCATATTAGTACTAACTATACATGAGCAGTCAATATTGGTTCTAACTAAAATATCTTATCTTTAACTCAACTAAATTTTAGATTAATGTGCACATCTCTCTGAATTACCTCTGACTAGACATGAATATTTCAGTGACAGAATTTAAAATGTATATGTGCAGCTCGGAAATCTGATTATAAAATCAAGCAAAATAAACTGTAGTTAGCTCTCTCCACAGGCTCCACACTGACAGATTCAACCAACCACAGATTGAAAATATTCAGATACAAAATAAAAATATCAACACAATAATAAAAAATACAAACTAAAACTTCTAGAGCTTTATAACTATTTATATAACATTTGTTTTGTGTTAGATAGTGTAAGCCATCTAGAGATGATTTAAATTGTACAGGATGACATGCAAATACTATCCCATTTTATATCAGGGATATAGTGATGGTTTGAATATCTGCAAAGGTCCTGGAACCAATACCCAGGGACACTGAGAAAAGACTGTAATAATATGCAAGTTATTGTATAAAAATAGAAATGCAAGTTTGAATTCAATATTATCTCTTATAGGATTTAAAGATTGACAGTCCAGACTGGACTCTGGAGAAGGCCGTAATTCCTTTATTAATGGGACCTTACTGAATGTGCTCGCAATCCAGTGGCAGTTACCACATAGCAAGATTTCTTCCTGGGATCATGACATAGATAACGTCAATATCCAACCCTTTCTGAGGATTATACTGCACTTCCCATCCTAACAGAAGGATGTTATTATTGTGCTCATTGTGTCAATAAGGACACTGAGGCATAGACGGGGTTAACTTGTTGAGGGTTCCACAGCTGAGACAGGAGAAAATGTGCTATGTCCAGCAACAGAAATGCTAATTCTGCGGGAATAACTTGAAATGCAATCATCTCCCAGAAAAGCTGTGTTAAAAGACCAGGCTGTGGGGAGACTAGAAGTTGGTTCTGCTCCAGCTTGGTAACCCCAGTTGTTCCCTGAGTTGCTGAGATCCCTTTAAGGACTTCCCAGCCTCAGGTTTTAAGCTTCTGTCCACCTCTTATCTGAGGATGATGCTGTAATATACATAGGTTCACTTTGAGAGGCAGCCTGGGTCAGTTACAGCTTTCCCATTAGATTCTGAGTCAATACTAACTGCATGCCAAACACTAAAAGATATTTTGGAAAGGGGATTGTTAGTAGCAGGGCATGATTTCCTGAAACAAACGCTGTTCAATTGGCTATGGCAAGGGATGTAGGGGTCTGCTGAAAACATCCTGTCAAGATATCATTGACTCACCCAGAGCCAGGTGTGAGCACAACCCCAAATCAAGCTGACCTCTTCCCACGGCTGCCATTGTTCAGGGTGTTCCTTCAGTCCTGTGTTAGCAACGTCAGTCCTATGTAGGAAACATCCGAACACTAAGCATGCGTGGTTTTTAAATTCCCAAAAAGGAAAGCCTAGACTTATTTTTCACAAGACGTAATTTGTCCGTGGAGATTATTTTAGGGCCTACCTATAAATTATCAAAACCTTTGGCTAGTGCAAAATCTCAGTTAGTGCCATTGAAATAAAATCATTAAGTTGAGAAAGTACATAATTACATGGAACAAGCAGTCTGCAGAGATGATATGCTGAAAGCAAAAATTCAAAAAAAAATCTAAATAGCCTGAGTTTATCATAAAAACTAAAATTCTAAGACCAACACAGGTATAGCCTTCAAGGCTAGTTGGACAATTGCACTCTGCAATCCAGTTGTCTGAAATGCAGATTAGAAGTCACAAATGCTCAGAAGATCACCTTACCTATGTTTGTCCTGCTCTTGTATTAGCTCAACCAATCCAGCCTCTTCCAGATCTTATCCTTTGTTTGTGAAGAGTTAAAATGCCTGTTTGAATTTTTATTTTCTTTGTAGATGAGAGGGTCTCACTGTGTTGCCCAGGCCAGTCTTGAACTTCTGGTCCCAACCCATCCTTCCACCTTGGCCTCCCAGTGTTCTGACCTTATAGACAGGAGCCATCATGCCTGGTTCTAATGTAAGTTACATCTGCTCCAAGTTCTCTTAAATAAATATACATAAATCTTGTCTCTCTTGAGATATACTAAGCTCTTTACAGATAAGAAATATATTCCTTACTCTTCTTAAGAGTGAATACAAGACCTATAGCTGATGTACCAAAGAATGCTTATTATCTCAACTAAACAAAGGAGTTTGGGTTCCCTCTATAATCTGAACTAGAGGGAGACTATCATACTGAATGCTGGAGACAGCAGTTTTATGCTTTGTGGCAGTCATTCCCTGAGGAAGCTTTAATAAAAATAAGCCTCTCACATCTTTTCCAATTCAAGGAGGTTAGGTACACACTGGTCACTTTAAGAACCACACGATGAGACTTCCTTTTCAGAATGAGAGTCATGGAAGTCTCCTTTTCTTAGATCATTCTAAGGGAATGATTAGAATGATAGTCCCTCCAGCAAAAAAGGAAAACAAGAACATCGCAGAGAACAACACAGACCATGTGCGAGCGCGCACACGCAAACCCAGATTTAAAACACCAAATAAACACAAGACAATATGTTTAGGCCTTAATGACTGGTACTTACGTAATTTGGTTTTTTAAAATTCTACTCCCACAAAGAGTAAAATCTTTAAAATGCTTGTAGATTTTCAGGATATGGGTGCTGCAACATTCTCTAGTAAACCTACAACTTGTTCCTTCTAGCAGACTCAACAAGACACGTCATGCCTGCCTGGTGGACATGATGCAGTTTAGATTTGCGAAACACTTGATTAGAACAAGTGTCTATTCTTTCCCTTTGTATCTCATGGTTCAGTTAATTATCACTTCTTGGCATGTTGTCTCACTTAGCACTAAAAAAGGAATCATGTGATTTTATTAAATCGGTGAAAGCCAAAATAGTTCTTCTCCTTAGAACTGTAAGCCTTTCTTATCAATATTTAAAAGGACAAACGTAGAGGAATTATCAAATTTTAACATTCTCTCATATATTGCTCATGTCCAACTGATTGTAAATTATGTCTTGTTGCTCAAGTACATGACCGAGAATCTCCTATCACTGTACAATATCAACAGATAGTTACTAGCTCTCCCGAAGTCAGTGAAGAAAACGCATTTGGGGATGTCTATACTCATGGTAACAGATGCCCAACAATTTTGACCAACTTTGCAGTCTGCAAAAGAGAGAGAAAGAGCACGCAACGAAGTGATAATTCTTGATGTCCTTACTTATTTTTAGTTTCTCCCCTTGCAGGATTGCACTTCCAACCCTCTGTTGGGTGGGTAAATTCATACAATCGTTCTATCCTATAGGTCATGAGTACAACTGATACCAAACAATCAGTGCTAACACAAGACTTTGCAGAGTTCTCTCTCCCTCTGACCCACAGCTGGCAACTTTCAAGAAGGTGACAGCTCCCTCAACCTGGTTTCTATGCAACAAAAACAAGCAGAGCCTTGCTGAACTGCAAAGGCGTATATCACATCTGAGAAAGACAGTTGGTTCCCAGCATGGAGATTTGGGCTGGGCACTGGTTACTGCAGCAGATCACAGCCCACCCTGACTGATGGACAGCGGCACTGCTTTCAGCTGAGATGATGCAATCCTGTCCTCCTTGACTGGTCGGATGTGGGGCAAGGACAAGGACAGTGCTGGGACCTGCGGAGGCAGCTATAGGGAGTCTCCTCACATCCAACGTGAGCTCTACGCTTCGGCAAAGAGGGACCGGGCCTCCTTTTATTACCTGGATAAGCATAGTACTGTTTCCACAGAATGTAGCCTTGAGTTAAGCCGAGGAGTTTGCTTCTTTGGGATAACATGTCTGCAAGAATTGGGCGGAAGACTGGTAGCTGCACATTCTCTCCGTCACGCAGGAAAGAAACTCAGTGATTGGGGTTTCTAATTCCTTCTTCTGGAAGAAAATGTAACATATCCCTCTGTGTCCAAACAGGGCTCCAACACAGCTGCTTCAGAGGAATGGTGACCGTGAATACACCCAAAGAAAGCTCTCACAACACTTCATGGTGAGCTATTGAACAACCTCGAGAGCCAGTAAATCCTCAGTGTCTAACTTGAGTAACTGTGCTATAATGTAAAGCCATATACCAGTATGCTAGATTTTATGTAACTTAAAAATGGCCCATATATTATCAGAATCTACTAATTCTGTTATATACCTAAATGGCTACATACGATGTTGGCATAGAAACTTATATAACATGTAGAAAACTAAATAATGGAGAACAAATGAAAGAATAAAAAGAAAAGTAGGAAGAATAAGTTGAATGAGCCCAAAGAGCTGGTGCCATGGGGTCTGTATTTTTGTCAGAGATGGAGCAGACACTGAACTCTGCAACTTCCAGCATCCAGTGCAGCAAGGAAAAGCTATCCAGGCGTGACTGCCGTGGAAACGCCCTCACACAGAGGACTCTCATGCACACAGCCAGGTGTCGGAAGAGCCTGGACCTCGGATCACTTCCCACACATACAGGAAGATTTCCCTGCCATGGCCCTCAGCACACCACCCCTCCCCAGACACACAGAGCAGGGAAATTTCTGGAAGGAAGAGGAATCCCCCGCCTCACAGTGAGCGAGTGTCCTCACAGCAGAGGCTCACTTCCTGATGAGCTCACTCCAGAGCTCCGCAGTCCTGCCTTTTTCCTCTGGTGCAGAGAGTAATTACAGGGTGATTGATCCTCCCATTTGACGTACCAGCAGATCAGAAAACAAGACAAACAAAACAGAACAGTGAATCAAACCAGCTCAGTGCTCAGAATTATCTCACACAACCTCTTCCTACAATGTGAGGGAAGGCAATGCCTTCCTTCCTTCACTTGGTGTTGGTAAGCATGCCGTGAGTGAAGGAAGGAAGGTCCTGACATTCTCCCTTCACTCTCTTCACTCCAGCATGACTTTGTGAAGCACTCGCTCTCCGACTGAACCCCAGCCAGTGGGTGAAAATGACAGCTCTTTGCATGGAAACTTGTGGGGCCTTTGATTTCATGAATCCCATATTATTTTGTAGCTTAGTGAGCTATAGATCTTATTCAAGACAACCAGAGACTTCTGGCTATGTAGCACATTCCTTTGCAAGCTGCATTTGTAAAATGTAGTTTACAAATTATCGAAAACAATCCATTTGGAAAATTTTCAGCTGCCATTTTGTTTAAAGATGGAGCACTCAAACTAAAATTAAATCTAAACTCAACCCAAACATCCTTTAACAGAGCACCAAGGCTCCACCCAAGTCAGTCAACTTCTTACGTTGCCATGGAGCAGAGAGAAAATATGAAATGCTGGGCAAGCAAGTTACAACAGAGCTCTCCCTTGTCCCTGGGATGAAAGACGACATTGCCCGGCAGGCAGCTGGCAGTTGGCACTGTCTTAGTTTGGGGTCCCCCAGAAGCAGACACTAAGACAAGGATTTAAGTACATGTAGTTTACTTGGAATGCAATCCCCAGAAACACTGAGGGAGTGGGGAATCAAGACAGAGGAAGGGAGAAAGTTTAAAAAGACCAAATGAACGGGCCACTGGGCTTGACTCATCGCAGACGCTGAAGAAAACAATGCTGACCCATCCCTTTGAGAGGCAAGGAAGCTGAGTGTGTATCCACAGACTCCGTTCTTCCCCTTGTTGACAGTCCTCCTGGGTATAACTGCCCTTCAGGCCACCCCGACTGAGCGCAGGCAGCTGCCACCACGCAGCTCTCCCCAGGGAGCAGAGCCAGGTCGAGAAGAGGCGGACAGGGTATCTGCAGCCTCTGCTCCAGGCCCTGGGAAGACTGAGACCTGCTGAGATCAAGGCACTGGTGATTTCAGGTTCCCTCATAAATAAAAATTGTGTATGATTTTTAAATTTCACAGAAAGCAATTTGTAGTTGGCTGTCAACCTCTTTTTTACCCACTACCTCATTCCTGTAAATTAAAAGTTTCTTATTGTTTAAAAAAAAAAAGTTAATCTTGATTAAAGTACTCTCCCAAACATCCCCACGTTTGAACTGACAATGTTCTATCCCAGACGCTGTCTCCTATGCTGCAGCTGTTCGCTGAAGGATGCAGGATGCTGAGGAGAAGCTGGTCCGTGCTTCAGGTGTGGGAAACTGTTAGTGCACCCTGTTCACTCGGTGATGCAAGGGTCTCTTTTAGGCCTCCTGTTGATCTCCTTCTGGGGATGCATTTACATCTTTACATCTGGATTTCACTTCCTGTTCACAACTGCTCACTCCTCCCCACTAACTTGCCTTCTTAAGTAAAACAGCATTAGGGCGTATAAAGATGTGTATGGTATGTTTATAGAGCACTTTGCATGCTTATACATGTCAGGTAAAGCAAGAGGACCTTATTATCTCCACAATCAGTTGAAAAGATGAGATGGATATGTGTGAAATTCACTTACAGATAGAGAAGCAGAAGCTCCCAGAAGTTAAGCAACCCCCACATGGCGCTGAGGCTGCCTGACCACTTGACTCACCAGGACTGCCTTCTAATATTTAAGGGAAAAATAACAGCAAGTTTTGCATAACTTTTGCAAAGAATAGCAATCAAGAGAATAGCAACCAGTTTGTTTTCTGAAAGCAGCATATACTTCATGCCGAAATTCGACAAGCATGTTACTACAAACGAAATTTATAGATCAATATCTCCCATAGACAGATGCAAAGATTATAAACAGCATATTAACAAGTTAAATCTACTGTTATATCAAGCATAATACCTGTGCTTTCTTTGAAAAACAGTGCTTTTCTTCTGTCTTCAATGTCAAGTTTAGATTTCTTATTGCATCAATGAGCTACTGATGGGTTAATGATTTGTAGTTTCTTTGATCAGAGGAAGCATATTATTAAAATCCATCAATAAACTTCCCATACCTAGTTTTTTGATGCATTTAAATATTACAATCTTCATTCCCTCTATTTCACCTTCTCCCAAGTCATTGACTAAGGGCGTACATTTGAAAGATATTGCCAATCTTGATTACTTTCTCCATCAGATCATGCGATAAAACTGAATCTGCAGAGAGATTAGAACTCTCACCCAAGGAATAACACACTTGATGCGAGGCACACAGGCCTTAGCTTTTGACTTGAATGAGCTCTTGAAATTATCTTAGTTTATTTTATTATAAATAGCACAATCCATGGCAAGTTAACTTTTTTTTCCACATTCAGATCAAATGTTTACTCAAGTCCCTGAGACAAGCACTCAGGCCCTGCCGGTTTCCATGTACTCACTAATGTGAATTTCTGTCATGGCAGCTTCGCTTTTCACAGACCTCCCAGGTACCTCTTCCCTCCTTTGGCCTTGCCCAACTCCACTCTGCCTGTCCCACCAACTGGGTGGACCGTCGGTCTATCCTTGCTGCTCCACCATAGTTTACAGATTGAAATGAAGGCCAGCTTGGCTGGGTCATTTATCCATCGCTAAGTTGTTGATAATCTTAAAACAGAAACCCAGCTGGTAGCTGCCTTATGGAAACACTTTGATTCTCACTTATTAGTTACTTTGTACATAGTTAAATATCATGTTGATGTTTGTAAACGTAAGGCACAGCTTTTTTTCAGCAGTAGGAAGCAGAAAGGAAGTAGCATGTTGAATTAGCCACAGCTTTCTATCACTCATGAAAATGCCACATTCAAATAAATGAAACAGCACCAAATATTCTGTGAGGCTAATTAGAAGAAATTTAGTACACTTTCCCCACGGGGACTACACAGGTATGGTGCGTTCAAATCACAGACCTGTATTTTATTATCCATGATCAAAATCTTGAAGGCAGGACTTGTTACCATGAAAACAGTATTTTAGACTGCATCTATGTGTGTGTTATACACATTGTCTCGTGACCATAAGCCTTTTATTTATAAACACGTGCTATTTTGAGATGATCATGGGAAATTCAATAAGCCATGGGATATGTAAGCACATTTTCCCCAAAATTTGATCCTTATTCATTGATTTAATGTGGTTTTATTTGTGAAAAAAATGAACCCTGTGTATTTTAGGGAACATTTGATAAGGTGATACTCATCTCTACTGATACACTGGACAGAAGCTGCATCCACATCACAGATATTTGTACACAAAGAATGAATATCGAAACACTTCATAATATACATGGTACCCTTACACACAGAAACATGTGGAATCATGGTAAGCACAGAGAATAAATTTTGTATTTTTATTGAGGAAACTGCAGAACATTCCAAAACCTAAGGTCACAATTGCTTCTGTAAGACTAAAACTAATCCACAGAAAATCTTTGCAATATGCATTTGCATAAAATGATTACATTTCTATGAAAACCACCCATTCTAAGTAAATCTAGAATTTGACTTTCTCCCATTAAAAGTGCCAACAGTATGAGAACTTTTTAAATTAAATGAATGTCTTAGACAATCAAAGAAAATAAATATTGAGAGTTATTCTGGAAAAGAAAAATAAAAAGAAGGTGCTAATGATTTCAGAAAATAAGCATTGTAGACAGCCATGTTAATTAAATTAATAGGAGTCTGATGTAACAGCAGACAAAAAGAGCAGGGCGGAAAACTCACAGCCCAAACATGTTTGGAAATATTGTATATAATACAGGAATTCTCTCATATGGAAAGGGAAAAATGAAGGTTATTCAGTGCATGATGCTGGGACAATAGCCAAATTGGGAAAAATGCCACCTTCACAGCAACACCAACATAATATAGATTAATCACTCAAGCAAAAGGTAAAAACGTAAAAGTTCTATGAGAAACATTGGGAAAATTATTTTAGCATTTTAGAGAAGTCAAGGCCTTTAAATCTATGAGACAAATTTAGAAGCCATAAAAAATGCATGAATTTAATTACATAAAAATTGTCAGTATCAAATAACATCATTAGTGATTTTAAAAAGGCAAAGGAAAAGCTAGAAAAATATATGTGAAATTTACACTATAAAGAAAAGACTCATTTTCCTAACATATAAAAAGATTCTACAAAATAATGCCAAGTGAGTAAAGGATATAAATGGTTGATTAAAGATGAAATTCAAATGGTTCTTAAACATTTGAAAAGGTGCTTAGTTTTATGAGAGATATAAATAAAAACTATTTAAAAATTCATTTTTTAACCTATGAGATTGACAAAGATAAAAATGCTTGATGGTACACAGTTCAGCAAGTATATGCAGGAGTGGACACTTGCTGGTGAGAACGTGAACTGGCCCAACCATCTGGAGAGCAGTAACTCTATCGGTCCTAATTACCACAAACATACCCACGACCCACAAACTCCACTTTTAGAAATGCATCTTACAGACACATTTGTACATGTAGGAAATGGAATATATCAAGGTTACTCAAGGAAGCACTGGTTGTAGTACCAAAATATTGGAAATAACCTAAATGTCCATCAAGAGGGAATGTTTTGGCCAGGTTCAGTGGCACATACCTATATAATCTCAGTACTTTGAGATCCCAAGGCATGTGGATCACTTGAAATCAGGAGTTTGAGACCAGCCTGGCCAACATGGTGAAACACTGTCTCTACCAAAGAATACAAAAATTAGCCAGGCATGGTGGTGTATACCTGTAGTCTTGGCTACTCAGGAGACGGAGGTTGCAATGAGCTGAAATCACGCCACTGCACTCCAGACTGGATAACAGAGTGAGACTCTGTCTGGAAAAAAAAAAAAAAAAAAAAAGAGGGAAGGTTTCAATAAATTGTATTATATTCTGAAACCAAAATACTTTGCAGCCATTGGGAGTGGGGAGGTAGGAATGAAAGTTTATGTACATATCTGGAGGAAGCTCCAAGAAATACTGCAACACAGGAAAAGACAAGATGCATAGTAGCACTTGCAGAATGCTTTCATCTGTGTTTAAAGACGGGAAGATGGGATGCTGAGTGTGTGCGTGCCTGTGTCTCCTCTATGCACAAAGTGTCTGTGGAGAGACCCACAGATGCTGATCAATGGTATCAGTTGCCTTTGTTGCATCCATTCCATCTGAGTAGATAGTGGCTCCTGGTAGGGAGGGAAGTGTTTCACTACAGTGATTTCTACTGCTTGTATTTCCAAATGTAACCGCATACTTATTCAACAAAGAAGTGCTTTTAAATGCATTCGTTTTCAGGAATCTGTGAATAGTCAGTTATCTTGTTATAAGTCCTAAACACCTGCCTTTAAAAATGAATACTTTAAAATAGATGCTACTGTTTTACAAACAAAACTACTACTACCAACAAAATAACAAAATAGTTGCCATCCAACAGCATAAGTTACAGAATAACACAGTCATTCACCAATTTAGCAAGTATCTCCTGAAGGCCTCCCGTGTGCCAGCCATTGCCCTAGCTTTTGAGGTCAGCTAGCAGAAGACAGGCCAGACCTGTCATCCTGCAGGTGAAGGCATCGCCCTGGCTTTTCGGCTGCCTCATTGACGCCTCCTTCGCAGGGTGCTGCCCATCTCCCCGATAAACACTGCAGCGTTCAGGACTCAGGCTTCGCTCCCAAGGGTGCTCTCATGTGATCTCAGGCCTTTCACTGCCACCTATATAGCAGCAAATCCCATTTCCTCCCAGTCCAGTTCTCCTTCCCAAATTCCAGATGCTGACACTGCTTGCTGTCTTCACTGGGACGCTGATGAGCTCTCTAGGGCTGCTGTCACTTTACCTCAACCTAGGCAGCTGAAGCAACAGGGGGTTGTGTCTCACAGTTCTGGTGCCAGAAGCCTGAGATCAAGATGCTTCCAGGACTGGTTCCTCCTAATAGTTCTGAGGGAGAAACTGCTCCACGCCTCTCCCCTGGGGTCCCGTGGGTTGCTGGTATCACTGCGTTCCTTGGCTTATAGCAGCCCAAACATTTCGAATGTGGCATTAAGATGTATTCAGTGATTCAGTGATTGCTCAGGTGTTTTGACACATCTAAACGTCCATTCCTTTTTACCTTTAAAAAGTTAAAAGAAAAGTGAAGACCAGCTTTAAGACGTGTTTTGTCCTGGGAGAAGAGAATGAAGCGTTATCCCGACCCTTGCCCCCATTCTCACCCGGCTTCTTCCTATTGCACGTCCATGTCCAAATCCCTGCTTTTATAAGGACTCCTGTCATGCTGGGTTGGCGGCCACCAACCACAGCAGGACCTCTTCTTCACTAATTACCCTTGCAATGACCGTATTTCCAACTACACTCACATTCTGAGGTAGTGAAGTACTCGGGGTTAGGACTTCACATACACATTTCTAAAGGACACAGTTCGAAAGCGTTTGTTTAATGATGGCAGATGTTTAATGATAACTCTGACTTAACACGTCCAAGCCAGTCTCCGGCCCCTGCCTCTGCCAATTTCAGCTGCACTCAGAGTCTCACGTCTCCTGCGACCATTCTCCTCTCCCAGGACAAAACACGTCTTAAAGCTGGTCTTCACTTTTCTTTTGACAGGTAAAAAGGAATGGATGTTTAGATGTGTCGAAACACCTGAGCAGTCACTGAATCACTGATTCCCTCTTAATGCCACACTCGAAACGTTCGGGCTGCTATAAGAGCAGCCCACAAGCAAGAGCCAGCTCCACATCCAGAGTGCAAGCCCACGGGCGGGCGGTCCTGGGAGCCTCTACAGCAACTTCTGTATATGAGCTAGCTATGTTTTTACAAAGTTTCATTTCATTTTAGTAAATATTTATTGATAGTTTATTCAGCAGACACTGGAAATATAAATAGAGAGAAAACAGACATGGCCCCTTTCCCCCCAGAGTCGTGTTCTGGTGCCTCCACACTGAGCGGCCTTTTTTTTTTTTTTTTTCCTGAGACGGAGTTTCGCTCTTGTTACCCAGGCTGGAGTGCAATGGCGTGATCTCGGCTCACTGCAACCTCCGCCTCCTGGGTTCAGGCAATTCTCCTGCCTCAACCTCCTGAGTAGCTGGGATTACAGGCACGCACCACCATGCCCAGCTAATGTTTTGTATTTTTAGTAGAGACGGGGTTTCACCATGTTGACCAGGATGGTCTCGATCTCTTGACCTCGTGATCCACCCGCCTCGGCCTCCCAAAGTGCTGGGATTACAGGCATGAGCCGCCGCGCCCGGCCCTGAGCAGCCTTTAAAAAGCCGCCGCCCTCTGCATGTCTGGCCGTGGATTCTGTCAATGTGGAGGACAAGATCAGCGGTGGAAGGAAACGGAAGGGCTCCATTCAGATCTGTCCATGAACACCAAACCCCATATCCACTATAGAAAGGACAAAAGTGGAAAGGCTATTTCTCTCAGGGGTGCCATGCGGGCCTGAGCGCAGAACCTCCCAGAGCAGAGAGCTGGATGAAGGTCCCATCAAAGAGATGTGGCTCAACGCTGAATCCCAGCTGCATGAGGGATGGGAGCACCATCTCATCCGGGAAGACGGGATGACAGCGATGAATGGAAATGGAGTGTTTCTTTTCCAAGGAAAGACATTATGAAGGAATCATAGGGAGAATGTTAGTATTTATTGCATTCGTTGTGTTTTCCTCTTCCCCTTCTCCAGCTGTAAAGGCAAGAAGTGCAGCTCTGAGCATAGACAACTAAATCTTTACAGGGACATCCTTATGCAGCAGCTACACAAGGGGCGGACACAGGCATGGCCCTGAGGGGCAACTCCAGCACCAGGGGCTCTGGTGCCATCCACACATTTCTCAAAGGATGTGTCTACTTTGTGTTGGACTTTTGACTTAAGATGTTAAGAACAAGAATGTTTACCAAGTTTAAGATTTTCAAAGTACTGCCTCATGTGCAGTCTTATTTGGTGATACCCATTTCACTTTGCCATATGAAGAAACTAATGTTGACAGTATTTAGGTAGATGGGCTGGGCGCAGTGACTCACGCCTGTAATCACAGCACTTTGGGAGGTCGAGGTGGGTGGATAACCTGAGGTCAGGAGTTCGAGACAGCCTGGCCAACATGGTGAAACCGTGTCTACTAAAAATACAAAAATTAGCCAGACGTGGTGGTACATGCCTGTAATCCCAGCTATCTGAGAGGCTGAGGCAGGAGAATCGCTTGAACCCAGGAGGCAGAGGTTGCAGTGAGCCAAGATTGGACCAGCCTGGGCAACAGAGTGAGACTCCATCTACAAAAAAAAAAGTATTTAGGTAGATCATCTTCCTTAGGGTCACAGGTTTGAAGTTTAAAGAACAATGCAATCTGGTTTAGAGTAGCTGGTAAATGGCAATATATAAGGATGACAGGTGTGTGCAGGTGTGCGCCCTTTCTTCAGTGCTTTAGAGCAGCACTGCTGTCTGCCTTGGCTTGGTGGGAGAAGGCTCTGGCCAGAGGGATGACACCACGGCACCATCATAGTGGCTAACAGGCTGGCACACGCAAGTCCTTTGGAGGACTCAGAAGGGGCTGGTCTTAGCCATGGTTGAGTTTAGAGGTTGCGTGTGTGTTCTGACAGTGACAGAGGAAAGTGCTGGGAGGTGGGGGCAAGGTGGGGAGCAGTGGGACACAGTCCGGGAGGCCAGCGCTGCCTTCTCCTGGCTCTGCATGGACGCTGCTGGGAGAAGCGATAGAGAAGACAGGCAGTCGGGTCTTGTGCCTGGCATGTGCTATGCTGGAGAACTTGAGGGATCATAGGGGAATTTTATTCAGGAGATAGATATGGCCAGATTTGAGTGGGTTTTGTTTTTGGTTTCTTATTTTTTTATTTTTTATTTTTTTCAGAGACTAGCATGACACTAAGAGGCATTGAGGGAGATGGGAGGCAATGGAGGGATGTCTAGGGATTTCTAGCCCTCCTGTGCCTGTAGCTCAGTCGTTCTCCACCAGATGTACTTTACGTTCATTCCTCCCTGAGCTCTAAGGAGACTTGTCTGTCCATGTGGCCCCAGAGCCCTCCAAATTCTCATTAAACAGTTATCAAGAGACTCCGCCTCTCAAACGCGGATAATTTCAATCACACAGGAAGTGGAATCTCATTTGATTTTGTAACTCAGCTTGGATTATTTTCTTAATACTCTGCTGTCTTCCTCCCTCCCCCTTTGTGGTTAGTCATTCATGCCGCTGTGTTTAAATTATACGAATTAAGAATTATTTGGCTGCATTCCACTCTGAGAGCCCTGTGGCAGGGCATTATTTAAAAGCATATATTAGGACTGGTGCCATGATCTGCAAACACGCCTGGCAGTTTGGTTCAGGCTTTTTCATGTTGCAGCTTACAAGGTTAATCACTTTGAAGAGTGCGATGCAAGGAGGAAGTACCTGGTGGACTAGATCATTTGCACAGGGGTGAACTTCCTCCCACCGACATTTCTAGAGGAACTGCCAGGGCAAGGGAGGATTTGAGAACTGGACCGCTGGACACTTTGACTAATAGCAATAAAGTTAAAGGAAAACAACCTTACTGTATGCACGTTACACTCAGTTATTGCTACAGTACTACCATGAGCAGTGTTTCTGTAAGGATACTGAAAAGCAGTATGTAATTAATCAAGAGGTTTAAAAATTTTTAGGAATCCCCTCTAAATCCGAAACTGTGAAAAACACCACTAGCAAGGCAGAATTCCTCTGTAATTAGTGGAGTCCTACATTCCCTGGAGCAGCATAATTTCAGGAATGCTAGGAAAGGATCACCTGTTTCTTATAGTCTTAAATTTCACTGTAAAAATGTGTCCAACTGGAGAAAGGAAGAACTAATGAGTCCCACAAAGCTCAAGTTTGTTTACAGTCTCTAAATGTCTACATTATCTATGGAATACCCAGTGAATCGATTAGCAGGGAGATTGAAATAATTCATATAAGGTGGACATACACATCTAATATATAGTCCAATGTAAAGTATTTTCAAGATTAGCAAAATAAATGTTTTCCCAACCCCACAAGGTCAGCCTACTCTATAGGATGCGGTAGAAGTTGACAATAATCAACCTGCCTCTGTGCTAGCTTCGATGTGGAGGTGAGGATAATTTTTGAGTTGGAACATTTCATTTATGAATGATTTCCAGGATAATGGATGTTCAAGCCACGATCTGCAGTTTCTACCTCAGCACAAAATTGGAGGTCAGAGTTGGAAGTTCTTTCTCCCACAGCTCACCTCACATCCTAAATAAGGGGCTTCTGTTGCCATGGGAAGTGATGGCCAGACCCCTTGTTGATCCACCCTGGACCTCGCTCTTTATAACAAGTAAACTCTGTTGCTTTAAGCCATTTAGCTTTTCACATGTTTTGCTATTACAGCAAAGTTTAGCATCTCCTGACTGATATATCCCCACATGTATCAATGACATAGCATCATTGAGGGTCTGTGGAAGCTTGGAAGAAGAGCCTACTAGATTAGATAGAGTGGCTGTGGCTTCATCGGTAACCTTGCTGCACTGTGGTGAACAGTGCTCTTCGTAAGTGATCAGTGTAAACACGCATCCCTTTCATACCCTTCAAATACTGGATACTTCTCTTGCCAGGCTGTAGATGTTTACTCTCTGCTCTCCACTCCACTGCTGGGCAGTCTCTTATTCCCTCTCATCAAACAGTACTTAACCAGAAATGGCATCCCCCCCACCACATCTGTCCTTCTCAGGTTTGTCTCCACTTCACCCCGTTTCATAGCCATTTGCCATCATGCATCCCCCGTGTTATTATACAAGAGATGGATGGGTGGTGCATCGTAGGCTGAGGAGTAAGGACCAGCATCCCCAGAGCTGCCTGGGCTGCAGGACTGCAGACACACAGAGACCACGAGAGGAAGTGATACTATTAGATATTTTCAAGGAGATAGGCAAGGTCATACAATTCTTGCTTTTCATATCAATGAACACTCCGAGGTTTGCCAAGGCTGTGTGTTTCCAACTAACCCATACCTCCCTGAATATTAAAATACACATGATGTAACAATATGGAACTGTATCTGGCTAGCTTAGTGTTTGATACAAAGTAGGTGCTCAATAAATATGGAATGAATGGATGAGTTTCCACTCCAGTATCTGATTACAGTCTTATGATATTGTCATCTGAGGTATGATGCCCTAAAGAAGAAGCGAACGATCCCTCAAAAGAGGATATTTTATCTTTGGTGTCCCCATAGCAAACTGGCACACAAGGCAAACAGTAGTTATTCAATTAGTGCTCGATGATTTGAATCAAGGCCCCTTGCACCTTTCTGGCATGTCTGACTGCAGTAAATACCATATTCCATACCATTTTGTGCTCAGTATAAAACCATCAGCATGGAGAACCCTCTGCAGGAAGGATCTATCCTGTAAATAACCACCCTCTCCTCACTTTGAATCTCAAATTTTCCAAAGTTTTGGACCTAGAGTGGTTTGAATACTACTGCTCATTTCTTGTTTGATGACAAGATGATGTTGGAAGTTTCATGAAAACTCCTATGCTCAAGGGACTATGAAAAAAATCACTCTGCATTACACTTTGGAGAATACCTAAAACCCGGTGGCTTTAAAATTAATCATTTACATCTAAGAGAAAATACCATGAGGAAGAAAGAGTAGAAAAAAGATAAGCGATTTCCTCAGCATGCCAGCGAAGCATATTTTTTAAGAATTATAGTCTTTTGAATTGTAATCTTTCAGCAGAATTTTCGGCAGTTCCAAAGAACAAAGGTGGGAAACGTTTTAGTAATTCTGGACTTAATTGTTCATACGAAGAAATATACTAACAGGCCATATGGGGAGGACAGGAAGGAGAGGAATGTCATTTTTGCGGAAAGCAACATAATTCTTTTTCATTTCATGAGAGACACTCGGCCAGGCAAACAGCTGCTGGAAAGAAGGCTGTCCTTGCCTGGCAAACAAACTCATTCAAAGCAAGGGCTTTTCTCAACCAGGAGCAGATTCTGGCTGTGCGAACCCAACCCACAGCGGGGGGGGGCCTTCCTGAGGCCATGAGGACACCTCTCCCAGTACTGATTGCTTATGTGCCTGCAGGAACAAACGCAAGTAACTTCCCGTGCTGCTCACCTGCAGCCACCCCAGTACAGCATGCGCCCGACGGCGCTGGCGTGAAGGTGCCTGTTATCTGACTCACTCATACTTGCAAATGAGGAAACAGAGGCCCAGAAAACTTCCAGGAACTACCAATGCCATGGAGAAGATATGAGGCCAGTACCTTTGTTCTCTCTACACTCCAATTCCTCTCCAGAAAGCCTTCTTTCCTTGGGGATCACACCAGTTAATCAAAGGCTGTGTACCTCTTCTGTGAGCACTGCTCTCCAGAAGAAGCGAGGCTCTCTGGCCTAACTTTGCCATCCTCTCCAGGTTGCATTTGGTGGGGTTGATCCCTGCAACCTTCAAATCCCAGGCTTGGCCAGACCCTGCCTAAAACCACAATGGCATAGTCCCTTTGACTGTGGAACCAGGCACAAAGCATATAAGGTTTTTAAATGCCTACTTTAAAAGCTGTTTCATTTTATGTGTCACATTCTTGGCTCTGGAAAGAAATCAGAGCGAGCCCGCAAGGCCGGGCTGGAGGCCGCGTGTGCAGCCCCTGCAGCGATCAGCGCACCGCACACTCCGGCAGAGCCAGTTCAGGGCCAGCTCGCTCCGCTCGGTGGGGGGCAGAGCAGCCTCCCATTCCCCCTGCGAGAACCGGACAGCCCAGAGCCCACGATCGCATCACACTTTGCTCCAGAGACGAAGTTCTAGCTCCGTCCAAGGCGTCCCCTCAAAAGCCTGCAGACCTCACGACCGCCTGGGGCCCCCTGCGCCCTTCTCAGAGAAGTGTGAGTGACACGGGCTACATGTTAATGTCCACGTGTGAGGCTGCCCTTCATGCCTTTTAAAGCCGCTTTCCCTCCTCAGCAGGCCAGGAAAATGTCCACACAGCAGCAGGGTGGAGCGCGAGGGAGGCATGGAAATTCCACCGAAGCCTAAAGGCTCTTCTAGGCGCGTCTTTGCCGGCCCCTCCCGGATGCTGGCGGAGAGTCGAGTCGGGTCCTCCTGCCCTGTCAATCCCCGCGGGGGGTGGGGGGTGCTGCGCGCTGCTCCCCTCTGCTCCTTGCGATGTGCCCCTCGCTGCTCTCCCTGAGCCCACGGCTCCCTCCCCTCCTCCTCCCTCCTGATGAGCGGCCCCCCGCGTCTCTGCACCAGCACACCAGCCAACCTGCTTCTAGAAATAGTGTGTGCGTGCGTGCGCGCACGCGCTTGTGCCTGATATCAAAGCAGCAGCCTAATACTCTGAAAACGACTCTGTGTTGGGTGCAGGCTTCAGTCAGGATGCCCTTCACGTGGCTGCGGAGCCCCACAGGGCGGCTTCTTCCCAAACCCTGTTTCAGACATGCTTGCACACCCTGACCCTGGGAGCCAGGCCTCGTCCCGTCGAAGGCAGAGCTGGAACATCCAGGGGGACCCGCCTGGCGAACGCACGTGGGGTAAGGGCCAGGGCTGCCCTGTCCTTCCTCGGATCTGGGGATGGAGCTGATGTGCCCACATAGGGGGATCACGACAAAAGCCCCCATCCCACTGCACCACACCCCAGGAAGCTGATGATGACCTGCCGGAGAGACAGGCTTTTCTACCCAAGAGATCGCTCCTGGGAGAGCTCCAGTCACACTGTGGAACACAGGGGAGGGAGGACACTGAGTCTGAGTCTAAGGCTGCGCGGGGAAGGCGAGCTGAGCTTTCCTGCTCCTGGTTAGCAGACGCCCAAGAGTTGAGTTGTGGGACATTCATCTTGCAGATTAGAGAGTGTTCAGGACGAGGCCGCAGGTGGGCAGAGCTGCCTTGTGTGCAGCCACAGAGCCTGGCTCTGAACCGTGCCTGCAGGCTCCAGAGCCCAAGTTTTTTTTTTTGTTTTTGTTTTTTTTTTTTTTTTTCTGAGACGGAGTTTCGCTCTTGTTACCCAGGCTGGAGTGCAATGGCGCGATCTCGGCTCACCGCAACCTCCGCCTCCTGGGTTCAGGCAATTCTCCTGCCTCAGCCTCCTGAGTAGCTGGGATTACAGGCACGCGCCACCATGCCCAGCTAATTTTTTGCAGTTTTAGTAGAGACGGGGTTTCACCATGTTGACCAGGATGGTCTGGATGTCTTGACCTCGTGATCCACCCGCTTCGGCCTCCCAAAGTGCTGGGATTACAGGCGTGGGCCACCGCGCCCGGCCCAGAGCCCATGTTCTTACTGCAGCAGAGGTGGCCCCAGCCTGCTCAGCTCACACTTCTTTCAGGCGGTGCAAGCTCAGAGGTCAGAGAGAACTTAGAGGCCCAGGAAAGCTGATGATGATGAACTTCTAAAAGAGATTGATTCTATCTCACATTCTTTTCCTCAGCATCCTATTCCAAAATCTACCAACCGCGCCCTTGATTGTATTCACATGAAGCCTCTAGAAGTGCTCTGGTGATTTCCCAGAATATTTTCTTAGATAAATGGAATGACAGAGGAAATACAAATCATTGTTCCCTGACTTGAGAAAAAGAAAGACCACTCAGCTTCATCATTTAACCTTATTTTTGAATTGGAGGAACTTGGTTTATTTGATTGCGTTCCTTAGCTATGTCTTTAGTAAGAACCAGCTTCTTAGATCACTGAGCATAATTTAATGAAGTGGTTGAAAACTAACCTAACTTTATGTATATTTGGACTATGTAACTGTAAAACTTGTTTAAAGTTAACTTAGTCATTAAAAATATCATTGGACAAAATGTCTTTTCTCTCTAGACTTCCCTGTGCCAAGATGCTCAGCCAGCGTTGCTGAGTAAAGAGTTAACTCATGCCACTGACCACCTCTGATGCGTGGATTTGCTCTTCATAGATTCCGTTTTTCCTTGGAATGCATTGTTCCAAGAAGCTTCCTCCATTAAATCCAGATTTTCTATTTGGTCTGTGTAAACACTGCTCATTGTGTGTAAATGGACATAAATATTCAGGAAATACATTCCCTGAATTAAGTTCCTGAAGAAAAAGTGGTTTACAAAACGCAATTACATCTCCCCCTTGTCTCAAATTCTTTATTCAGAATTAGAAATCTGAAAAAGGAAGAATAAATAAATATGAGATGACATTTATCCATTTAAGCCATTCAGCCAACATTGAGTATCTAACATTTGGGAGGTTCTGGGAATAGAAAAATAGATACATCATAATGTTTGCCTTCAGAAGATGTGTAGTCTGAGGAAGTGAGCGTGTAAACAGATAATTATAAGAGAGTGAGCAACACAACAATGGAGGTGATCAATACAGAGCGTGTCCCGTGGGAAATGATCATGTCAACAGAGCTTGGAAACAGAGAAGTGGCTAAGGCACCAGGAAAGCCCCTCCCCCTCCGAATGGCACCTCACTAACACGGAGGGATTTGGGAAGTCAGCTTTGAAGAAGTTATGCCAAACTCAGTTTGTAAGGGTGAATCACAATTAGCCGGGGCAAAAAGATAAAGAATGAACTACCTACGGGTAGAGAAAAACAGATTAGACAACATTTGGGGGAATTTCAGGCAATAGGTATAGAGTTGAAAAGAGGTGAAAGGCACCCCCATGGCATTGGGCTTATGTGATGGTTTCAGCAGAAAGTATAGGAAGGTCCCAGGGTGGTGTGGAGGCAGTGGGAAGGACAGACCCAAGGTGCCATCTGAACAGAGGGAGTTCATGTGTGCAGCTGTTACTGTGGACTCAGGAGAAGTGATACAAATGGAATCAGCCAGCCAACTAGAGATACAAGTGACAGACATATTGAAGAGCTTTGGAAAGATGTAGAATTTCCTTTAGGTGAGTGTCAGATGAAGATATTAAAGGAGTAATGTAGCTTTTCAGACTTCTGGTTCCAAATAATGAATAGATCCATTCTCCTTGCTCCTGCCACCAAACACAACTGTGAACCCAGGATGGCACTTGAGGGGACCCCAGGAGGACTCTGGGAGGAGGGGAAGGCAGGTGTGTCCAGGACCAGGAGGAGCAGCATGGTGCCAAGTCTCAATCCTCACGCAGCAAGGAAGGCCACCAGACATAGTCTCTACCCCAACCCAGCACCAGCAGGTCCTCAGATGGCTCATCCTCCAGATGGAGCAGAGTTCCTCCAACAGTACCAGGGGCACCATTGGCAGGGGCCTATCAGAGCCCCATCAGAAATCAGTGACCAGGGGTCTACTTACCACTAAGCCTGAGATGCCTTTTGCCTGCTGAGACACACAAGAATGAGAGGTGGAACCAGAGGGGAGGCCTGCCACAGCAAACAGCTGCTCAGACAAACTCTATTGCCAAAGGCCTTGGACACTTCTGCCCTGACCAGAGGCACACACGTAGCCCAGGACACAGACACATAGATCCCACCACATCCTTCTCACACCAAGAGCCTCCTGAGGCTGCTTTTCCCACTCCACGGGCCACACCATCAGGGACCAGTGGGAGCCCCCAGGAGCCAGAAGAACCAAGCAGACCAAACAACACAGCAAAGATTCAAAAAATTAAGCTGCCATCGGAACTGCAGTCCACAAAAATAGTCCAAGACGTATGTGCTAAACCTAAACTGGGTGACTTTCTGCTAAAATATAAGCTTTAAATAGGGCTCAGAGATTCCTAACGTAATAGACAAAATGCTCAGCATACAACTGAAAATCACCGGTCATATTGAGAACTAAGAGATTCACAATTTAAATGAAAAAAGCCAAGAAACTGATGTCAACAGTGATATTAATCCAATGTTGAAATTGTCTGACAAAGTTTAAAAGCGGCATTATAAAAATGTTTCGATAGTCACCTACACATCCTCTTGAAACAAATGAAAATATAGGAGATTTCAGCAAAGAAATAAAAGCTATAAAAATAATCAAATAGAAAATATAAAATGAAAAATTAAAATTTGCTCGACAGGTTAAACAACAGAGTAGGAATCATAGAGTACATAATCAATGAACGTAAGGAAATAACAAAGAATTCACCAAATCTGAACAAAGAAAAAATAGACCAAATAAATGTAGACAGTCTCAGATATCTGAGTGAAAATAAGAGAAATCTGACATTTTATATTATCGGATTATCAGAAACAGAGTAAGAAAACTGTAGGCGAAAGAGTATATTAATAAATAATAGCTGAATATTTCACAAATGAGTGAAAGACACAAACCTACATATGCAAGAAGCTGAACAAGTCTCAAACAGTATAAACTCAATGAAAGGCACACCAAAACATATCATAATTAAACTTTTGAAAAATAAAATAAAAAAGTAAATCTTGGAAGAAGATAGAGGAAAGTGACACATTCCTGGAGGAGAACACCAGTAGAATGACAACAGATTTCTCATGACTCTATGAAAGTCAGAAGGAGGTGACAATATTTTTGTGCTCAAGAAAAAGAGCTGTGAAATTCTAATTCTATACATGAGAAAACTATCTTTTAGGAAGTAAAGGAAAATAAAAGCATTCTCAGATAGATAAAACAAGAATTTGTTGTTACTAGACCTAGCCTTAATGAATGGCTAAAGGAAGTTCTTCAAACACAGAGGAAATGATGACAGAAACAATCTTGGAAAATGAGAAAGAAAGAAGGAACAATGGAAAGATTAAAAATATGGGTAAATAACATGAGCTATTCTTTTCCTCGTGAGTTTTATAAATCATAAATGATGACTGTAACAAAACTTATAGCAGCATCTGATATTTGAAACAGTTACATGTAAAAGTGGGGATGGTAAAGGGTCTAATATGAAAGTGAGGGTTTCCACATGTCACTTGACATAGTAAGATGCTGACACCAGTAAATTGTTATAAGTCACATACGTATGCACTAACCACCACAGAAACCAGTATTAAAATCAAACAGAGATGTGGTTTTATAAATAAGCAGTATAAACAAATCAAGATAGAATCCTGAAAAAAGTTTAACTCACAGGAAGGCAATACAAAATAAGCAGGAGAAGAGAAACCAGCAGAAGCAAAGAGAAAATTAAAAATGGAATGAAAAATTTAACTACCAACAAATAAATAATTACCTCAAATATAAACGATCTATTAATTAAAAAACAAAGATTATCAGAGTAGATACAAATACAAGTCCCAATTATTAAAAGAAAATACAATCCAATAATATAGGTAGGTTGAAAGCAAAGGATGGAAAGACATGTGCCATATAAACATTAATTTTTAAAAATCAGGAGTTACTATATAATATCTAATAAAGTATACTTCAGAGCAAAGAAAACTGCTAGAGGCAAAGAGAGGTATTAATAAGGATGAAAGGATCAATTCATCAGGAAGACATAACAATTATAAATATGGACACATACAAAATAAAAACCTTAAGGCATGTAAAGGAAACACTGTGGAGTTGACAGGAGAAATTAATAAATCCACAACTCTAGTTGGAAACTTCAAAACCTCACTTAGTAACTGATAAACTACTATGTAGAAGGTCAACATAATCCATAACAGAAAAATTTGATAAATAGGACCACATCAAAATTTAAAGCTTTTGTTTATAAAATCCCTTGTGAACAGAATAAAACAATCAGCTACAGACTGGGAGAAAATATTTGCACATATCCAACAAAGAAAGAGTATCTGGAATATGTAACAAATTCTTAAAATTCAACGGTAAAAAGTCAAACAGTTCAGTTAGACAATGGGTAAAAGACATGAAGACACATATCCCTAAAGCAGATTTATAGGTGGTTTTAAAAAAGCACATCTAAAAAGATGCAGCCTCATTAGCTCTCAGGGAAATGAAAATGAAAATCATAGTGAAGCACTATCTATCAGAATGGCTAAAATCTGTAATTATCTCACTAAAATTTCCAGTTAAAATAAAAAGAGTTTAGATCCTGTAACACCAACATGAAATTTATAGTTGAAATGTGAAACACTTTGTCGGTGTTATTCCAGAAGGAACCAAGCATAGAGAAATACACAATATCCTAAATGAAGGAGCTGAGGTAGGAGGAGTCATTTTACCTTTTGCTGGATGGCTCTGGGTGGTGGGGTTTAAACGCTCAGCTGAAAGGGACTGTCCTCAGCGATCTCCTTTTTTGGATCAGAACTGGCTAAGTTTCCCTAACAGCATTGAGCCTGGTGAAGAGGTAGAGAGGTCCCTATTTGAGTTGAGTTTGTTCCAAGTTATTAAGGGCCATTTTCTGAAAGGCTTCTACATATTGCTTTTCAGAGAAGCAGCCAGAGTCACTCGGGTCTTTGAAATGTTGTCAAGGGTCCTACTTTGGACAGTGTGAGCTTCTGAGCACCACTTGAGGACACTGGTCAGGAGAGAGGCCATGAAGGCTGATTCTACTAAGAACTGGAAAGAACCGGAACTGGAAGCAGAGTCCCTTGGAAACTTTCTGGCTTTCTTGTTTCTGTAATCCAATGGTTAATGAAACAGGTTGGGGAATAGACAGCAAGAAGACAGTGAGCTCACAAGCATTCGCATGCTTGCCTGGGTCTCCAAACCCAGAACCTCATGAGAACCAAAATAGAAGACCAAAATCTAATTAAATTGGAAAAAGAGATTTTCTAACATCTTATAAAGAATATCGAAGAAATATTTCAAGCACCAAAAAAACCCACAAGGTGAATTAAGAGTATTTCCTTTCAACCACCATTTTTCTTTTCCTATTATTAGTCACAATGCACAAAGATAATTCCAAAGCTTTATTTGTATAATGTAGTTGGCTTACCCAAATGTGAGGGTGCCTCATTCAGCATATTTTATCAACCAAAATACGTAAAAGTCTACAATGTTTGCATAGAACAGAACCATTGTCTGTGAGAGATACTGCTTCCGTTTGAGGCCTGGTTTGTAAATTTCCTCCCCAATTTTTTCTCATCAGTTTTTTGTTTATTGCACCAATTTCTACCAATTAATTTTCCACAGATGTAGGTGATGGAAAGATATTTGTCTTAATGTCTTCATTACTGAGGAAAATAGCAGTGATTGAATTGAATAGATCTCTCACTCAGCTCAGGGGCAATGTCTTCCTTTGCAGCAATTCTGATTGCTTTATTCCCCTGTCCCAAAAAGAACACCATATTGTAAGGGAACATAAAAGTAGCCCCAGGGGCTACCTGTGTTAAGATCTACAATGATGCCATTTTGCTGTAGGAGCTAAACTTGAAAGCAGCCTTTACTCCAGATGCACCCTCTTCCAGGCCCAGGACAGGTTTTTAGACAGCTGAACTAGAAAGCAAGCAGCTGTCTCTAGAACACCAGTGGCCCCATGGCCTCTGACCACGCTGAGCGCTGCTTCTCCTCCCGGTGTCTTATCGCTGCCTTCGTGCCTGCCTGTCTCCTTCGGTTGGAACCCAACTTCTCTTACAGAGAGAAATTACCTATATTTCACTGTGTCTTCCCAATATCACCCCAAAACTTTCAGCACTGGGAATTTTACATAAACATCTGCACTCAGAATTAATCTTACGTTAATTGCATAACAATGCAATTAATTTAGCATACACTTAACAGAGTCTCTTAGAAAAAGATTCCTGTGTCATTGCACTTTAAATGGCAATTATAGTGTTTAAATCAAAGCCCCTTTTAAGGAATTTCCAGTGAGCACGTGCATGTGATATTGTGAGCGTCAGGAACTCCTTCCCTATGGCTTTGCCGTCCCATCAGGTTCACAGGTACCAATGGAATCCTAATAATGTGTCAGTGTTCTTCACAGTCAAAGGAAGGATAAGGACCAGTATCAGTAGTGTAAGATCCACAGAGCTGCATGCCTGCTCCATTTTGCACTTAGGGACACTGGATTTTTTCAACTTTGAACAAAAATGGAACAATAGAAACGGAATCAGTCAGGAAGTGAATTTTGTTGCAGAATGAACCAATGACATGCCTGTCCCGTGTACCCTGCAATATGCATGATTCTTTTCCTTCTAGGGATTTTTGGCAGGTCTGCCTGTTTCTTTTCCTCTGGGGCTTGGTGCTGCTGCCCAAGATCACAGATTGGTGCTGCTGCCTCAATATTGCTCCAAACCCTCCCTTCCTGTGTGGTTCCCTACCACCTGTGACAGATGCTGTTTGACTTCTTTACAACTGCAAGCTAACAAATAAAAATATTTAGTCACTTTAAGTTTTTTTCAATCCTTTTTTTTTTTTTTTAAAGGAAAGAGAGGTGGGAGAGGAAGAGATCCATAAACCTCAGGACAATCTTCTTCCTATTTCTTGGAAATCTGGGATTTGATCATGAAACATGGAGATCCGCTTAGAGTCTCCTGAAGATTTCCCTGCCACCCACTGTGTCCTCTGACATCCTTCTCTTCTGTCTTTGAATTGCATTGATTACGATTCAGACTATACCCACATTTACAACTGATTTGGAAGTTTTAACTGAACAAAATCTCAATCTCCGTTGTAAGAAAAATTATTATTGTATGGTAACAAATAATGTAGTTAGAATTCTTAAGAAATGAAAGAAAAAAGATTCATAAAATCCAGAAAAAAAAAGAAATAGATGTTAAGACCTTTCTACTTTCAAACTGGTACTGATCATTGTGTTAGTCCTACAAACTCAGATTCTCTCAAAATTGAGACAAGTTCTCATCAGTTTCTTTCTCTTGATGCTTGGAGAGAAATTGTCCAATATTTTTGGGCATGGGAGGAAGGAACAGGTGTCTGAAGCCCAGAGGGACGTGTAGTGCTGAGCTTCTGTTTTTTAAGGTAACAGGAAAGTTACACCACTGGAAAATGACTTCAGCAGCATCCAAGATAACATCACAGAGACACAGCTTGCTTCAGGAGAAGCCAAGGTAAAAATGTTCTCAGAACAGTTTCCTTCATTTCGGATAGACTGCTGTGCCTGCAGTGAAGCAGAAAATAAAGTTAAAAATGAGAAAGTTAAAGATTAAAAGGACCCAACACGGGCACATGTTTCCAAATGTGTGTTAATATTTTGCACATGTGGAGACTCAGATGACTTGTTCAGGTGAGTCAGGTCAATATGGGCTTCCATCCAGTGGCATTTGCGCATCGTCAGTCAGCAATCACTCTCATGTCTCCACAGTGTGCCCACCTGGGGCTAGGCCTTGGATTCCAATATTGCTCCAGATATGAAACACTGCAGGCGTCATGCCACTTAAACCATACTGCAGAAGGGAAAGAGTTCAACAGCCTAGCTGCCCATCACATGCCAAACACGTTCCCAGGCACCAGGGCACAAAGGTAAACAATGCTAGCTTCCTATTTTAGGAGAATTCACAGTAGGATTGAATTCAAAGTAAGTCTTGAGAGCTACGATTGGGTCTCTAGGAAAGAATCGGTGTGGGGACTTCCACAGATACCCTCAGAGCTGAAGATCACCTTCTTTCTCTTGCACTTTGCAGAGTAGAAACCAAAAGGAACACGAAGCTTCAAAACACAGATACACACTTTTTTTCTCTGATCGATCTAAGGGTGTCTTCCCACTGCCTTGGAAGTGGAAGTGGACATGGCACTTGTGCAGGGACCACTCTTAGGGTGGAATAAGGAGCAGACTTAGAAAGCTTGGTGCAGCCAGTCTGGGGACCACAGACCCCCAAGTGTTCACAGTGGCAGGGAAACCTGTCAAGAGGCAGGCGCACCTCATCTCTGGTCAGTGGTAGGGCTGTTGGATGTATGAAGGACGTTTAGCAGCATCCCATAATGTTTTCCACCATCAGCTGTGACAGCCCTAATGTCTCCCAGCAAGGCCAAGTGTGCCCAGGGTGCAGACTTGTCCTGGCTGAGAGCCCCTGGCTCAAGCATGTGGCATTAGGCCTCTGAAGTCACTGCACTGATGGACCCCAGTCAAGCTGGCCTGGAGAGGACACCATGGGGACTCGCCTCTCCTCCCACCCCACTCTAAGGTGAAGAAAAGGCTGTGCTCATGCTGCCACCAGCAGCCATCTGCCCCTGCAAACTGACCAGCTCCACCCACTGGGTAGCAACACCGAGGCAGCAGATCGGGCAATACAAAACGACCCGTGGGTACCCAGGAAGGCTGCCCAGTCTCTCCAGTTCCCGTTATGTGAGGTGAGGGCATTTCTTGGTCAAGCCAGTTTGAGTAAGCAAGCCCTGTCACTTGCTGGTGAAGCCATCTTAAATGAGGGAGTGGCAAATCCAAGGAGGGCCGTGGCACCCGAGGGTCTGTGTCGGCTGATTGAGTCTGCAAAGGCTGGGTTCACTCAAGGCTCTCCATCTGTGTGCAGCCTCTGCCAGACCCAGTGTGTAGCAGGCAGCGCGTCCCAAACCTCCCCCAACCCCCGACCTGAGTGCCTGGCACCCTTTACAAACCGGCTTGTCTGGCTCTTCCCCATTCCTGTAAATGGCAGCTCCATTCTGCTAGGTGCTCAGGCCACACGCACACTTGACTCCTCTCTCTTCCTGATGCTGCTGTCTCGTCTTCAGAATGTTTCCAGAATCCTTGGCCCGAGCTCCCACTTTGGGCCAAACCAACATTGTCTTTGGTCAAGTCTGTTCCTAAAGCTCATGAATAGTCTCCCTCCACCCACAGAGATGGTTGTCTGTCTCGTCCACTGGAACGGTGGTTCTGTGAGGGCAGACAGTTCCGTTTGTCCTGCTGGCTGCTACCAAGAATCTAGAATGGTGCCTGGCACTTAGAACCCATATCTGCTGAAAGAAATAATTAATTAATTAATTAATAGATGTGGGTAGTATTTTGCTAACTAAACTTGTTATCACAATTCTGTGATAAAAGTAGCAGTCATACATTTGATGCATATCTGGAAGTTCTGGGAAAGGGGATTATCACCTGCCTGTGGTCCAGGAAATTAACTACCTGGAGGAATTCATGTAAAAATCTCTCATGGGAGTTAAATGTGCTGAAGTCCTTCCAAACATATACTCTAAATGCTTGTATAAAGGCCAGTTAGCTGGATTTCCTCTTTCTTGCTCTCCATAGATTTGTCTCTAAGATAAGTATATGGAAGTCCAATTGTAAGCTGCAAAGAGACACAATCTCTTGGTCACTCCTTAAGCATTTGGGACTAAATTACAACTGTATAGACTCTGGTACAAGAGGGAACCTGATCTGATTCCTTTACAAGTAGAAAATTGTAAAATCAACGCAAATGTCGAGAATTCGCAGCCAGAACCGTAATTCTCCTAGACGCCACAGATGAAGCAATAAAGCAAACGTGATGCCTTGGAGACGTGGGAGGCCCTCTTCCACAGGACCCATCTCAGCAGCCCTCTTCCTTTTCTCCATCTGCTAGAGACAGACACCACCACGTGTCTGCTCCATCCCTCCTTTCCCCATGATGACAGCATGAGTTTGCATGCCTGGCCCGTGCATTCAACGACCGGCGAACTGCGTGGACTTCAGCAAACCTCAACGACTCTATGCCTCCCTTAATCTCTGTAAATGGTGTGATATCTCATAGGCTGAGGAGGCCAGTGTTGAAAAGTGTGAAGAGGCGAAGAATGGTGTTTCCATTGTTGCTGACACTCGTCCCCGGCTTTCTCCGGGTGCGTGTTCTTTTGTCGTCTCTAAATTGAATGCTGTTTTTCTTTTCCAGTTCCTCCTCTCCGCAGGCAGATAAGCCAAGCATCATTTCTCATGTAATTATGCTTTACTATTCCTAGATATTAGTGGAAGCAAAAGGAAAAGAGGAGGAAGAGCTGGTAAAAATAGTATTTAAGAAGTATTGTGTCTCACCTGCATTTAAATTTTGGAAATAAAACCATGTTGTAACAAGTTCGTCATTAAGAAGTCATGGAGGCCGGGCGCGGTGGCTCACTCCTGTAATCCCAGCGTTTTGGGAGGTCAAGGCGGGCAGATCACGAGGTCAAGAGATCGAGACCATCCTGGCCAACATGGTGAAACCCCGTCTCTACTAAAAAATACAAAAATTAGCTGGGCATGGTGGCATGCGCCTGTAGTCCCAGCTACTCAGGAGGCTGAGGCAGGAGAATTGCATGAACCCAGGAGGCAGAGGTTGCAGTGAGCCGAAATCGTGCCACTGCACTCCAGCCTGGTGCCTGGCAATGGAGCAAGACTCTGTCTCAAAAAAAAAAAAAAAAAGTCATGGAATTGGAGATAGAAAGCAACGGTCTGGGCTGTTAGCATTATGGTGGAATCCACAAAACAACTTCCCGTCCTCACTGTGTTGACAGTGGCTCTGGTGTTCTGTCTTTTCCTAAACAGAAAGGAGATTCAGAGGCAAGACAAAGACATGTCTGCAGGCCTCAGGGAATAGAATTAGAACTCAGAGACTCCAGGTCACACATTTGAGCATCACCAGCTCCCACCATTTCTTGCATGTCTTGTTGGAGATGCAGGTGCGTGACAAGCAACCCTATGAGATCTGGGCTCCTTTCAGAGCTGAATCGTCAGTAACAGTCACCCCTTATATTCTCCTTTCCCAGAATAAGCTTCACCTGGGGCTACTCTCCAACCTGCCCACATTTCTCTTGCTGCCGGGGTCACGGTCAACGTTTCCCCTCATGCTGGTGCATCCCCTTTGACCTCTCGTGTCTGTCCTCTCATCTCCCTCACGGGTTCCCTCACAGACTTGCAAGGCGTGTGTATTCCTGCCTGACCTTGGGTCAGCATGCAGCATCGTCTCCTCTTGACTTAGGGTGCCTTGAGCGTCAGTTAGACCTGAGATCACTCTAAATAGGAAGCATCCTATTCAAAGCAGGGTGTCAGCAACATCTTGCTTCTATTCCTGATTCAGACAAGAGTGCCCGACTCAGCCAGTGTGCTCAGAAAGGGGACATGGAGTCCTGTACCTGGGAAGGTGTCATTCTGCCACAGGACACATGGAAGCAACTCCCAGGATGACTTTTTATTCCCCAGGCAGGTGCCCTGGATTGCTGAGTCACACGTGGGCAGAAGCAGCCTTCTCTATGAGCTGTGAGGACAGTCTGTGTGCATCCACTGGAGGAGGACTTCCTCACCTGGCTCACCAGAAGGCGGGTGAGGCAGATGCAGTGGGACCGCCCCAGGTGTCTTGTCTCAGCCTCAGGCAAGAGGAAATAGTCACTTTTCACTACCAGGGACATCTCAATAACAAGTCTTTTTCTTTTCTTTAGAATCTTCAAGTAGGCTTGTTTTCCTTTGTCACAGTATCTTTCATGTACATTTCTATACAAAATATACCTAACACTTTCATGTGAAATGATTGAACAGCACCAGCTATATAAGCTTGCCTACTTTCAAGGCTAAATGTAAGCAGCCAATGAAAAAAGTCTGGGAAGCACCAAAATATGTTCTCACTGCTTTTCACTTGTTTTCAAGTCCTATTCTCAAATTCCAAGTCTTCCAGGCCCATTTATTTTGAACATTTCTTAAATCGAGATTGACCTGGGAAATGACTATGTTGTCACTGCTCCAGAGAATATTAGGAGCTGTCCTCCAGCCCCTCTGTGATGAGTGATGGGCCGAGGGGCTTCTCTCAGGATGTGTGTCCTTCACCTGGGCACCACCTCCCCACTGTGGGAGGAGGCTCAGCCTCCGGCGGTGTGTCCTCAGGCCCAGCTGTCGGCTCTGGCGTCAGGAAGCCTGTCCAGCTTTAGAGCATGCTGAGAATGCTTCGCCTCCAGCTCCAATCTGAACTTCAAATGGGATGCCGCTGGTGTCTTTGGTTTTGACTCCCAGAGTGCTCCGGAAGTGGCAGCCCCGGTCACACCAGGCTTTACTGGGCGTTGGTCTGTCTTCACTTTTTTGTTTTGTTTTTGAAAATGGAGCTTGATCACTTTCGCCAAGCTGCTCTTCAGACTGGCCCCCAGGGAATGTCTGCCTGAAGAATAAACAGCCCAGCCCACTGCAGTCCTGGACCCGCCCTGCCAGTGCCCATGGGCATCACCTCAGAACACATCACCTTCTGGAATGTGTGGTACCACCTCAAACCCTGCCTGCAGATGACCAGGGGTCCTGGCCTCCTGGGTGCACATTCCTTCATCCATGAAGAAGCAGGGCCAGATTTTCAGGTGGGTCTGTCACTATTCTCCATGCCCTAGCTTGCTCCCAGCCAAGGACCAAGACAGCCGCATCTTCTACAAGCACCTGGATGAGCTGACCTTGGCGCTACAGGTGGGGGCCTCTTCCATCTGAGCCTTCATTTTCTTTAAAATTTTTTTTAAGTTTTTTTTTTTTCCTTGAAGAGCTAACACTCTAACAATCAAGCTTCTGAAACAAAGATATAAAAATGTAAAAATAAGATTTTTCCCACAGTGATCATTACTTAATATACCTTTTCAGCATTAAAGATTTACTCTCCTATAATTAAAGATGAGCATGGAGACAATGGTAGAAACAAATGAGAGGGTTGACCGAGTCCTCCCCGCCCCCACCCTGGTGCAAGTTTGCACAGATGGCCTGGAAGTGCTCAGGCGAGTCAGCCCAGGCAGCTTCTGTTCACACCAGGGCAAAATCTTAAGACCTTTGCTCCTCTGCTGTGCTGCCATTGCCATGACCTCTCGCATGGGAGGTTTCTAAGTGTCCCTTCTAATAATCGCCTCCCATTTTCACTGGCATTGTTCTCTGTGAATTTTCTCTTGAACATTCTGTCATTGCGCTTTGTAAAACCCAGAAAACAAAGATGCATCGTTGAGAAGTGCAGGGCTCCAAAGACCCAGAAGCGGAGACAAGGAGGAGACTTTAGGAAAAGGAAATTGACCTGGAACAGAAGTGACAGAAGAGGTGGGGACCTTCAAAACACAAACTCAGATGCATTCCATCAAACCCCCTTCCATGAACTTATTGACAAGGAGTCGTAAGTTGAAAAACTTCTTTTCAAACATTAATGATCATGGTAGAACACGTAATTAACAACCCGGTGACTGGCCAGGATCCACAGGGGAAAAAAGAAACCATTTTCATGAGACTTTCAGTGCGGCTCAGTGACAAAAGTGACACCTTGAGGTCCAGATCACAATGCAAAGTGCAACTCAAGACTCCACGTCTGTCGGGGGCACAGCTTTTCGAAGCCTGCACTATCCTCTTCCCGCGGTCTTTCTCTTGCCTTCTTTAATATTCCACAAACCTAATTATGATAATGACTTGGATCAAGTCATGCAAAACTGCATGATTCAAGTTCTACTTCCCGAATATAAACCCCTGCCTTGTGCAAGAGAAGAAAAAAATGGATGCTCCTTCCCTTTGTTTAACTAATTCACCACAGTAAGTCAAGCAAAAACAAAACAGATTCAGCGTACAGAATATGATAAAAAGGATACTGCCTCAAAAGGGCAATCATCTTTAAGAGTGTATTTTGGAGGAGATTGCCTCTGTTTTCATTTAAAATGCAAACTTGAATGAGAAAGAAAGGCCTAAGATAGAGAAACACTGCCTAGAACCCTGGGGACGAGGCCATCCCTGGACTGGCACCGCAGCTAAGGGTCAGCGCACCTCCCTGCCAGCCCTCTGCTGTTCTCCACCTCGGCTCAGCCCTGGGGCTGTGTCCTCACGCCATGCCCTGCAGCGCCTACAATGTGTCTGTGCTCAGAGCTCCCTGGATGTCTCTGGTTGCCAGATGCTATTTCTGACATCCCCAACTCCAGCCCCAGCTAGTCACCAAGGCAGGCATCTTCCTCTGAAAACTGCCTATTCTGCTCTGGCCTGGAGTTTCCGCCAGTCCCGTCAGCAGCGAGGCCTGATGCTGGAGCCCCAGCTCTGCCCACCCTGTGCGCGGCGCCTCCGTTTCCACACGCGTGGAACGGGACTAACACAAACTCACTGGACTTTGTGGGATTAAATACGTTGTACAGAAAACACAAGAACAGAGACTTTTGGCAAATGTTCGTTCCCCTTTTTCCTATCCCCCGGCAGCCCTTTCTCCAGGGAAGAACCTGAATCAGGGCGCACAGAGCAGGTGGCAGGCATTGTACAAATGCAGGGATTATTCCTTAGACTGGCTCTTCCCCACACAGTAAGGAAAGTGAGGCAGAAAGCACCGGGCCCAGCCCTCCCCGAGTGAGCAAAGCACCCACCAAGAACACCCCCTTCTTCCCAGATGCACCCCTGTGGCCATCCCAGCGGCATGCAGCCCAGACAGATTTGGGTACCAGACAGGGGTGGTGACTGCCCGGCTCAGCAGCATGTCCCCAGAGCTCGGATCTCCTCCAGGACTCTGGCTCCGACCGGGTGATCTTTCCACCTTATCATGGCGTGTTTATCTCTGCCACTGTTCTCATTAAATGCTAAATGAAGCGTTTCACTCCACTCAAAATGCCTCAGTAAGGGAGACCGAGCTTCGTTTTGTCCTTAACAACTGGACTGCTATAATTCTTTGGAATAATTTGGTCCTCTTTGGCTCCCTTTGGCGCTTTGAAATCACACAAAGAAAGAGTCCAAAGCTGTTCATTTAAAAGGGAGTGCCGTTGCAGCCATCCCAAGCCATTTCCTTTCAAAACAGGTCAATAACCTGAAAGAACAGGTTGCACCTTGGCACCTCTGACCTGTGTGTGCTCCAAACAGCACGTGCAGCCACAGTGGGTCAGAAGGGCTCTCGCCTGCCCATCCCCCGCCCTGCAGCCCCTGGCTGGTGTCCTGCCCACCTGCCCTGTGTCCCCTCAACCCACCACCCCGGCTGGTGCCCTGCTCCATGCCCCCTGCCCCCTGCCCCATAGCCACCCACTAACCTGCACCCCCCACACCAGGTGGGTGCCCCCCACTTTCACACCTCCCTTCATCTCACCCATCTGCCCTGCCACCTGCTGTGGGTCCGTGACCCCTTCCTGTTGCACAGCCCACCTGTCGGTTCCTGACTGCCCCTTCTGTTCTCTCCTCTCCCACTAGGTCATGGCCAGGATGGCTTTCAGGGTGACTCATCCGCCTCTCTGTCTGGCAGTCTCCCCCTGGCCTGGCTCCACTGGGAAGCGGCTTCCACCCACACTCTGGATGTCCTGGCACATCCTGCCCTGTGGCCCACTCCCGAGCTGCCCTGGCTGGGCCGCCTGACAGGGTGATTTGGTGCCGCCGAGAGAATCTGCCACCTGCTTCAGGCTTGAGCTCCCCAGTCAGCTGTTCACTCCATCTGCTTAGAAACCCGGAGTGTGTTCCCCCCAGAATTCTCCCCCTTTGTCGCAGTGTCTAATGTCTAACGTCAGAGCCGCGGCTCAGACCCAAATGCAAAACTACTGGATATTTGATGTCCTGTGAAAATAAGTGTATGTAAATGTTCTGGAATGTTGGGCACCAACCTACCTGTGCACACCGTGGTCCTCGGAGCCCCCAGAGCAGGGTCTGGGCCTTCCTGTGTTCACTGAGAAGCTGCCCACAGAAACTCAGATGGGGAGGCTGGCGGGGAAGGAGAAGCTGGCCTGATACTCTACGGAGAAAGGAAAGAAAAGGGGAAATGAAGAAATAAGGCTTGCTGGGCAGAGGTGTAAGGAGCAAGGATGAGTGAGGAGAAGAATTAAATACAGGGGTTAGGATTATTTTCAAATAAAATACATGGATTTTCCAATTTAGAGCAAAAAATGTATGAAAACATTGAATTTGCTGACATAATACTAAGCATTATTTCTATACTCTAGTTTTTAAAAAAACATGCAATCAGAGGCTGTACTCTTTGGAATCTTTGATAAAGAGTAAACACATGACTTTAACTTTTTTTTTTTTTTTTTTTTTTTTGAGATGGAGTCTCACTCTGTCACCAGGCTGGAGTGCACTGGCACACTCTTGGCTCACTGCAACCTCCACTTCCCGGGTTCAGGCGATTCTCCTGCCTCAGCCTCTCGAGTAGCTGGGTTACAGGTGCATGCCAACACGCCCGGCTAACTTTTGTATTGTTTAATAGAGACCGGGTTCACCATGTTGGCCAGACTGATCTCAAACTCCTGACCTCAAGTGATCTGCCTGCCTTGGCCTCCCAAAGTGCTGGGATTACAGGTGTGAGCCAGTGCGCCTCACCATGGCTTTATCTTAATGGTGAGCTTCCCCACGGCTCACATGCCAGACACAGAGGATTGGCCCTGTACCCCCAAATGTGTGTCTGGGCACTTCCAGGTGCCCTCAGCAGTAGTGACAGACCTGGGGCCGTCTCAGTGAAGACACAGCTGAAGATAGCATGACTTCCCCTTCCATGCTGAGTGGACACATGCCTGTCCAGAATCACAGCACCTGCCAACAACACTGGTCACGTTAGCACCGAGCCCAGAGTCACCCCTGACTTACTTTTTATGGGCTTGCAGAAGCCCAAGGTAATCAATCTCAAGAAAAGAGAGAACATGACTGGTTCTCCTCACACCCTGCAACAGGCCCGGCCCTCGCCCGGCGTGTGAATGTGTCGCTGTGCACAGGCTGCCCGCCCAGAACAGCCGGCACTCCTAGTGTCACCGCTGCTGTGAAGGAGCAGTTGGTTTTCAGCTGGAGGAGAGAAGGCTCTGGAATGTGTGCAGCAGCACAACAGCTGGAAAAGTCGTTGAAATATAATACCAGTCCCCACATAGTCATATTTTATTGTTTGAGACTTATAAATGGTTAATGAAATGAAATCCACCTTTGGGAAATAATGTTTCTTTAGGTCTCATCGTATCCCGTTTTCCTCTAAAGGTTAAAACAAATAGTGCTGAGCTGGTGAATCGTGCTAGTCAGGGCTGAGCAGCCCTGAGGCTCTCCTCTCCAGGCTGTCGGAGCCCACGAGACCTCCCAGCTCCTGGAAGGGCTGTCTGTCACTTGTCTTCAGAAAAGAAGCAGCAGCAAAGAAGGGGGAAGCAATGCAGCTCATGAGAACGCAGTGGCTGCCCGAGCTGTGACCATCGACGCTCCTCTCCTGCTGGCCAGAGCCGCTCTGTCTGGACACACCCAGGCAGCCGCCTCTTGGGGAGGTCACCGCCCTGCTGGAGAACAGACAGAGAACTCTGCAGCCTTCATGAATCATGGTGGCCTCCTGGCTCTTAGTCTACCCCATAATCCTCCATCATTGCAGAAATATATAACTGATCTCATTACAAATGAATTAATCCATTACTTCTTTTGTGTATTCATTCAACAAGTATTTATCATGTTCCTATCATGTGCCATGCACTTTGCCAGCTACAGGCACAAACCCAATGAACAAAAAGATAGGGGCCTGGTCGCTTGTAATCAAGCAGGAGGAAAAACATCACTTTTTTTTTTTTTTTGAGACAAACTCTCACCCTGTCACCTAGACTGGAGTGTGATCTCAGCTCACTGCAACCTCCACCTCCATGGTTAAAGCAATCCTCCCACCTCAGCCTCCTGAATAGCTGGGATTATAGGCATGTACCACCATGCCCGGCTGATTTTTGTATTTTTTTTTCTTTTTTTTTTGAGACAGAGTCTCACTCTGTCACCAGGCGCCAGGCCGGATTGCAGTGGTGCGACCTCGACTCACTGCAACCTCCGCCTCTAGGGTTTAAGAAATTCTCCTGCCTCAGCCTCCCGAGTGGCTGGGACTACAGGCATGCACCACCATGCCCAGCTAATTTTTTTTTTTTTTTTGTATTTTTAGTAGAGACGGGGTTTCACCATGTTGACCAGGCTGGTCTCGAACACCTGACCTCAAGTGATCCATCTACCTTGGCCTCTGAAAGTGCTGGGATTACAGGCGTGAGCTTCTGCACCCTGCAACTTCACTTTTTTAATGATCGAAAGAATTATTTATTTACACCTATAATGAGTGTTTTGAGGAAAATACAGGGTGTTGTGAAAGTGTAAACCAGAGGTTCCTCACTTGGCTTGGAGGTCTGAGGATAGCTTCCCTGAACAGTGACATTTAAACTGAGACTGGGAGTGGGGAAGGGAGGGGTCGGGGTGAGGTGGGAAGTAAGAAATCATTCCAGATACGCAGAGAACCATTGTGAAGACTTAGGGATGGGCCCAGAGAGAAGTGCAGAAAAAGGCCAGCATGGCTGTCAGGGCCACCAGGCGCCATGAGCAGGGTCCCTGCACAGATCACATTGTCTACACTGGGATCGGAGTCGATGCACAGCCTCACCCTACAGAAAGAGTGAAATGAGCATGAAGACAAGGACTATGGTGCAGAGTCTCTGCGCCCATTCAGAGTGTGTTCAGCTGCGAGGAAGAAAATCCCAAGGAAGGGTGGCTTAATCCAACGTGAATTTCTTTCTCATGCAAAATCTAGTGTTGGCCTGTCCGGGGCTACTTCAACAACGGCCATCGCCATGCTCTCTTTCTGTTTTCTCTTCTCTGCTATCACGAGCACATTGACCTTTCTTTCTATGGTATCAAGATGACTTCTGCACCCCCAGGCACTTCCTCATTCCAGCAAGTGAAAGGGCAAAGGAAACTGGGGAGAGGGTTAGGGGCCATGCAGCCAAATCTGCTCTCTTTTCCTCAGGAAACCGCAGGTTTTCTGGAAGAAGTATCCATGGACTGTGTCTAAGGGGAAGGCCCTCCAGATGGACTGAGTTGGCCAATCAACAGTCCCTGCCATGTTAGAAATCCAGTGTTGTAAAATGTGAAGCTCTCAGACCATTGCTCAGTAATTCAACTCTCAGGCAAACTGTATTAGCATCACATTCCTCATAAATGTACAAGGTTCTTGGAGATGATCAGCGTGACTGTGGCCCTGTATTCTACCTGGAAGGCCGGTTGCCTCGCCGGGCGCTCGGACACGCCCACCCCTCTCCGCGCTCGACATCATGCTCTGCACTCGGCACCTAGCCAGCCGTTGGAAAACCCCGCCAAAATTTAAAAGAAGCCCCGCCAAAACCTGCCCAATAGCCTTTTGCCCCGTCCAGGTCCCACTCCCGCTGGGCGCCCGCTCACCGGAAATCCCGCCTACCTACCAATAGCAGCTCCACCTCCTGTTCCCTCATAGCCAATCAAGACACCCTCACTCACTATAAAACCCCACGCCTTGGGAAGTCAAGCGTGACTTCCCTGGCCCCTTTCCTCGGAGGGCAGAAACCCGCAGGGAAGCTAAATAAATTGTATTTAATTTTCTTATGCTGGTCTCAGTTTCTTCATTTTAAACTGGGCAATAACCCTTCTACTACCTCCACTCTGGTTACTTGTATTTTCCTTGAAGTCACAAGAAGGGATCAACTTTCCTTCATCTTTGTACCCCCCGTTTCTAACACTCAGTAAATATGCATCATTCATGGAACAAATATGCATCAGCTGCCGATATGTGCCAGGTTCTAGGTGTAGGGTGTTTACTTTGACTCATTCATTGAAGAACTGTCTCAGGGAGGGATATCACTCTCCATAAACATGTCAAACTTATTCAACTCTTTCAAACTAGCAGCTGACTGGTTATAATTCCTCTGTGGAAATGGTACACTGCATTCTTCATCATTCCCTTAGACTGGGGTTAAAGGAAAAAATAAACCCACATTTCTGCCAAAGCTCACAGTCTCATTTTTGTTAGTCTTATGGACTTGTTACAGTTATTTTTCTTCTTTTACACAAACAGCAAAATTGAAATTGGGTCAGGATGGACATGTATCATTAGGCATCGTAAGAAATCACATTCCCTAACAAAAACAGGGAGTATCAGATCCTCACCTCCCCCACTTGCTCCTGGTCCCTTGGATCTGATGAATTTCCCCCAAATGTGGACAGATCTCAACTTCCACCTGTGAACATTCACAGAAAAGTGATGGACAGCTCAACATGGCTGCAAGCCATAGCCTACTCAAGAGAGTGAGTGAAACTGGCTGAGTGGGAAGCATATTTTCTCTTTTTAATAGTCTATAAAATGGAAGTATTATATGTCTTGAGAAAATATGAGATTATACCAGAGTAATGCAGTAGAAAGTCAGTCTCTGAACTGTTTGACCAATACACTTTACCATTCCCCAGCTGATTTTTCTGTTTCCAATAAGATAGCATTTAAATGCACAGTTAAGCTCAGGCCAAGAATATGCAAGCTATACCTGAAATGAAAATTACAAATCTACTAAAAGCTAGAATAAAATCAGGTAAAAGCACAGATGAATTAGGTAAAAATGCTGAAACATCAAGGCCAGTAATAGCAACAAAGGACACACATGAAATAAGATGGTTTTGCTGACATTAGTTGCTATACAAATAGGTGAAAAACAAACTAATTTTAAACCTCACAGATGTAGTAACAACAATCATAACTGCTGTGTGTCCCCTTCCATCCTATGGCAAGCCCCATGCATTCCGGCAGCCACTGTCTGAAACTCACAGAGTCAGATGATTTGCAGTAAGTTACACAGTTGGTTGATGGGGAGGCAGTTATTGAAAATGGTTCCTTCCACTACAACCCTCATGCTAGACCACATTTCAAAAGAAAAAATATTTCCCTGTGCGTTGTTTTTCCCCATATGTCAATAATTGATAATCTAATAATAAATGGAAATATTATAACAAGTCTGTAATAATAAATACTTACAAAGCCATTCTCATTCAACCTTACCACAAACAGACAATCTGTTGCAAGAATCCAATTTGTATAATCCATTGTAGCTGATACAAGTTAATAATTACAAAGTCTAGAAGGATGAGCTGTTTGATAAGAAACCTTATGGAACATAAACATTTGTCAGAAATACAAATGAGTGTGTGTGTGTGTGCGCGTGTGTGTCTGGATGAGTTTTGGAGAATGAGCTAATTTAACTTCACGTAAATATGACCTACATAGCTCTTTTTCTAGCCAGACTCTGTGAGTACACTAGCTCTGCAATCTCTTTCCATTTACCCGTCACCTACTAGTATTCCACATGATTTGTGTAAAGGGGAATATCTGTCTTTTTAAATTTCTTTTTTCAAAAGCCAATCTTTCCATTGTCAGAGCCAGCCGTTCATTTTGCCCAGGTAATATAGACCTGGTGTGGTCTCAACCCCGAATCCTGGTTGCAGTCTACGGATTTCAAAGGATTCTCCACTTGGGTGCATGTGTGCATATTGAAACACACGCTTTCAACAGGACTGAAGTAGAAGTATTTTATTCAAATGTTTGGAACTGAAGAAACGCTAGTCTAAAAACATTTTCTAAAGATGTAAAATTAGAGCTAAAAATTATATCTGAAACATAGTAAGTATATAAAGATAATAGGGAGGCTGGGTGCAGTGGCTCACGCTTGTAATCCCAGCGCTTTGGGAGGACAAGGCAGGTGGATCACTTGAGCCCAGGAGTTCGAGACCAGCCTGGCAAACATGGAGAAACCCTGTCTCTATAGAAAAAAAAAATTAGTAAATAAATGAATAAAATAAAATAAAATAAAATAAAAAATAAAGATAATTGGGACTAATGTCATATTTAATTCCCTAGACATATATAGGAGAAAATAATGGTTTCAGTTCTCTTCAACAAGAAAAAACACTGTGTGACCTTCAGCAACATAGTGGTGAAATTGAAAACAAATGGCAAAATGTATTTCATCACTTTCATTCAATATTCAACATTGTCTCTATCTAATGATCAGAACAACAATGTAAATTGCTGAACAATTTACAAAGCATGTTCTCATGTACATCCCATCCGATAACATCTGCACAACACAAAGCCTGGGGCACACACCGGACAACTGTTGCCATCCCCATTCCACACTGGAGAATCTGAGGCTCAGGAAAGTGACGCGACTCACCCTACGACTTTCAGAGCTGCGTACTCACTATGCTTTCTGTTATATCACACTGTCTTAAACCAGAAATATACCACTCTATGAAATTAAAAAGCTTCAGTCATTATATTTCCTGCTTCTCTAACATAGAAAGGAGAACATATTCCACCAGATATGATTGAAGACAATGGAAGAGCTGAAATAATATGGCTCAATTAAGCTCCAGACATTTGCCTTAAGGGATCACGTTTCGAAAGATTTTATAACTGATGAATATTTAAAGCAAAGACAGACCCATTCACTAACCAAAAGCTCAAGGCAGCCAGATTGATTCTATTCAACAGTTCAGCTTCATGATATTACAATCAACAAATGTCTTTCACTTGCATGATGCTCCATAGCCTGAATTAAAGCTATAATTTATATTTTAGGTCTCTTCAACTTTAGCTGATGTCCAGATTTTATCCCAAATTGTATGCACTCTCTCTAAAGTTCTAAATACACATTTGCCTCCCATTTCTTTCTCTTTTGCCTCCATTTCTTCCTCCTCCTCCTATTCTCCTCTCTTTTCCCCATGACACATTAACTTCAGGCCAATAAAGTGTTTAAAAGCCGGGTCCCAGAGAATACCTTAGGGACGAATCTGCTCCAGCACAGGAAGCCAAAAGTGCACCCACGCTCCTTGTTAATCCACAAAGCCCCAAAGCACTGGATAGATTCCTGGGGCCATAGCCACACTTAGGATATGAAACGTTTTCCCTCTACCACCAAACATCCACGCAAGTCACAGGCTTTCCCATCGTATTAAGAAATAAACTCAACGAAGATAGATTCACCTGACTCACTGACAAACAACAGAATAACCCTTGAGAAATACCAACTAAATGTATTTAATAAAAAGTAGCTATGATGATAATAATGATGAATTCTCAGCATTGTGGCCAGATACTTTGTCAAGCATTTTTCATGTATTTGTATATTTAATATTTGCAACAACCTCATGAGATTGGTACTATCATTACCCACTTTAACAGATGAAAAAACTAAAGTTCTGAAAAATAAGTGACTTGACCAAGCTTAACTTCTAAGTAGTAATGCTGGGATTCACATTCAGTAGGTAGAAGAATATTTAGAGAGGCTGGGCACAGTGGCTCACGCCTGTAATCCCAGCACTTTGGGATGCTGAGGCGGGCAGATCACCTGAGGTCAGGAGTTCGAGACCAGCCTGACCAACAGGGTGAAACTCCATTTCTACTAAAAATACAAAAATTAGCCGGGCATAGTGATATATGCCTACAATCTCAGCTACTCGGGAGGCTGAGGCAGGAGAATCACTCGAACCTGGGAGGCAGAGGTTGCAGTGAGCCAAGATCACACCATTGCACTCCAGCCTGGGCAACAAGAGTGAAATGCCAACTCAAAAAAAAAAAAAAAAATGAAGAAGGAGAAGAAGATTTAGAGAAAGAAGAGCAATGAGAAGTGGAAAGAAAAACAGCCCATAATGGAGGGAAAGTGAAGGTGGGAAGGGGGTTGCTAGTCACCACAATTCAGAGGTCGTCAATTTAAGCCCTTATTCTACAAAAATATTAGCAAATCCTCTGAGACTCAAATTCTTTATCTTTTAAGTGAACAGAATAATATTATCTCGAGGATATTGGTCATTAGTTTTCTTTGTTGGTACTGCCTGCATCTGTTTTTTGTATTAGGGTTATACAGTATTAGCTTCAAAAAGTGAACTGGGAAATGTTCATTCCTTCTCTAAGGTATTCCCTTGGAATCAGTAGTTCATTATTTTTTTGGTAGAATTCTCAAGATATCTGGATGGGCCTGGAGATTTCTGTTTTGAGAGATGTTATACCTGCAAATTGAATTTCCTCAATAGTCATAGGACTAGTCAAATATTTATTTCATATCTATTGAGTTGTGGTCGTTTGTGCCCTCAAGGAATTGGTACATGTTGTTGAAATTGTCAATTGTATATGTACTGAGTTGTTTGGCTATTCCTTTATTAGTCTTTTAGTGACTGCAGGGTCTGAAGTAGTAGTCCCTATATTATTCTGAGGAATGAATATCAGCATTGGCATTTTATGTCTTCTTTTTTCTTTGTCAGTCTTGCCAGAGATTTGTCAATTTTACTGACATTTTCAAGGAACTGACATTTATGGAGCAACAGCAACAAACACAGCTTTTTGTTTACTTGATTTTTTTTTTTGTTTCAATGTTATTAATTTCTGCTTCTCTCTTATATTCCTCATTCTTGCTTTGAGTTTATTTTGCTCTTCCTTTTCTAGAGCATTGAGATGGGATCTTAGGTTGTTAATTTAAGACTTTTCTATTTCTAATGTAAGCATCTAGTGCTATGAATTTTCCTCTCACCATTGCTTTAGCTGTGTTCAAACATTTTTTATATGTTGTAGCTTCATTTTTCCTCAGTTCAATGTATATTTTACTTTATTTTAGACTTTTGGCCTATGAATTATTAAAAAGCAGGTTGTTTGTTTTCAAGTGTCTAGATATTTCCATTATCATTCTGTTGTTTGTTTCTATTTTGATTCCATTGTGGTTATAAACATATTCTGTATCATTTTAGCATTTTTATAATTATTTAGATTCTTCCTTCATGGCAAAAATATTTTGACAAGTGCTCCATGGGTGCTTGAGAAAAATAAATATGAGTATTCTGCTGTTGCTCCATAAATGTTGATTAGACCCTGTTTTGAATTGTTCTGTATCCTTGCTGATTTTCTATCTAGTTGAGAAAGGGATGTCAAAATCTGCAACTATAGTTGTGAATTTGCCTGTTTCTCCCTTTGGTTCTATCAATTTTTGCTTCACAATTTTTATGTCTCTGTTGTTTGGTGCATATACAACTAAGATTGGCAGGTATTCGTGGCAGATTGACTTTTTTGTCATATTATAATAATCCTCTCTGCCTCTGATAATTTTCTTGCTCTGAAGTCTGCTTTATCTAATATTAAGTAGCTGTTTTCATTTCCTTTGATTGATATTTTCATGATATATCCTCTCTATCATTTTACTTTCAACCTGCCTATATTATTATATTTGAAGTAAATTTTGGGTATACAACATATATTTAGGTCATGTTTTTAAATTTGCTGGCCAATTTCTGTTTTTTTAATTGGTATATAGGCCAATTACCTGCAATGCAATTGTTATTAGGTTAAAACCTAAAGCTGACATTTTATTTTTTCTTTTCTGTGTGTTCTCATATTTTGCTTGTCTGGTTTTTTTTGTTTTGTTTTTTGTTTGTTTGTTTGTTTTCCTGCCTTCCTGGGGATGACTTTAACATTTTTAGAAATCAGTTTTGATTTATCTATAGTGGTTTTGAGTATGTCTCTTTACATAGCTTTTTTAAGTAGTTCTTCTTTGTATTACATTGTATGACATCACAACTTACTGCTGTCATCATATTACCAGCTTATTAATAAACAGAAACCTTATTTCACTTTATTTGCATTTACTGTTCCTTATTTCCACATTCCTTACATACTTCCTCCACATAAATTTAGAATTACATCAGACAATATTAAATTTTTTGCTTCAACCATCAAAATAGTTTAGAAAACTCAAGATAAGAGAGAAAGTACATTGTATTTGTTAATGTTTTTCCTCTCACTCTGCTCTGTCTTCCTTTCTCGTAACCCAAGATTCCTTCTTCTAGCATTCCCTTTCTATTTAGAGAACTTTCTAGAGCCATTCTTTTAAGATAGGTCTGTTGGTAGTATTCTCCCAGTTTTACTTCCTCTAAATATGTCTTGATTTCTCCTTCATTCTTGCAGGAAAGTTTTGGTGGATATAGAATTTGTGGGCAACATTTATTTTTTGTGATGTGCCAAACGCAATCGCAATAAAAAATAACCTCAGCAAGTTATTTTGTGGATATAAACAAATTGACTATATAGTTTATGTGGAGAGGCAAAAGACCCTGAATAGTCAACTCAATGTCAAATGAGAACAACTTTGGAGGACTACCACAATTCGACTTCAAGACTTGTAATCAAGCTACCGTCATCAAGAGAGTGTGGTATTAGTGAAGGAACAGACAAATGGATTAATGGAAAAGAAGAGAGAGCCCAGAAATAGACTCACATAAATAGTCACCTGATCTTAGACAAAGGAGCAAAGGGGATACAGTGGAGCAAAGATAATCCTTTAACAAGTCGTGCTGATTAACTGGACAATCACATGCAAAAAAAGTAATGAAAAATCTAGATACAGATCTTACACTCATCACAAAAATTAGCTCAAAATAGAGCATAGACCTAAATGTAAAACTTAAAACTATGACATTTCTAGAAGACAATAGGGAAAAAGGTAACTTTCAATTTGGCAATGACTTTTTAGATATGACGCCAGAAAGGAGACAGTGATCGTGGTAGGTTTCCGAAGAACAAGCAGTGATGCCAACAACCCTGATTTCCTTCGTTGTCATGGTCGTCAGTGTTTATGAGACACTGTAATGACAGATCTATGTCATCATGCATTTGTCCAAACACGTAATATACAACACCGAGAGGGAACCCTAACGTAAACAATGAACTCTCCGTGAGGATGATGTGTCAATGGAGGTCCCTCAATTGTAACAGATGCTCCACTCTGGAGGGCGAGGCTGTTGGTGGAGGAGTCTGTGCAGGCCAGAAGGCAGGGTGTATATGGGAACCCTGTGCCTTCATCTCAATTTTCCTGTGAACCTGAAACTGCTGTGAAAAATTAAGACTATTAGAAACTCAGTTCAATATATTTGTGTGGGTCTGGTGGTGTCTCTTGAAGGGGGGAGGCGAGTCTCAGGCTGTGGGACACAGAGCCTACTGGCTGTGGCCAGGACCCTCAGGTTGATGATGCCAGCCCACTCCAGTGTGCCCTTGCGGGTCAAAGAGTCTCAGGCTTGCCGGGAAGGAGAGGCTTCCCTGGCCTGGGGCTTGTTGTAATGAGATCCTCCTGCTGGTATTTCTGGGTGGAGAGGGAATGAAGGAGCTGCCGCACCCCGGGCCCCACAAGGAAACCCTTGTTCGTGGCACTGTGAGAGATCCCGGGTTCCCTCCAGGGAAGCGTGGGCCCATGGGGGCTGCCATTTGCTGTAAGTGGAGGTCCAGAAGCCCAGGGTCTGGGCTGCCTTCTGCTGATAAAGGAGCTGTAGACATCTTGCTGTCACATTTTTCCCAAGCCTGTTCCCCTTTCTTTTGCTACCTTCCACTGTTTTCCTTTGGTTATTTCCAGAGTTTACAGGTGTACTTAGTAGGGGAGAACAAAGATAAATAGGTTCACAGCAGGACCGGAAGTTTACTTCTTGCTGTTCCTGTCAGGACCGGAAGTTTATATCTTCTCTAAGCTTTGAGCACATAGATATACTGTACATGCAAAATAAATTTGTTTTGCTGGACAACTGACACATTCTTTGTAATGTGCGGTTTGAAAAACATTCATACTCATTTCCTTCGTTATTGTAGACATGCCTTGGGTCCTATGGAATTTTATTCACCTGTGAAATTAAGTCCAAAGATGAGAGGAATGGAAAAAAAGTCACAGATTGTAAGCAGTGCATTGGATTATTTTTCTTGTCCACAATTGTGTCTGACCCGGGCCGGGCGTGGTGGCTTACGCCTGTAATCCAAGCACTTTGGAGGCCAAGGCGGGTGGATCACCTGAGGTTGGGAGTTCAAGACACAATTGTGTCTGACCCAACCCTGCTTTACTAGACTGAGGGGCTGCCTTGTAGGGGAGAGTGGAGGGCTGGAGCCGCCTGGGATGGAGTGGAGAAGGCACACAGGACAGGGTGGGGGCGCAGGAGTTTCCCCAGCGAGGCATCCACAAAACCTCCAGGAATACACCCCAACCTGACACCGGGGCACACTTGCATTGAAATCAGACAGGCATTGCCAGATTGAAGACAGAAGTCACAAGAGAAGCCCCCAGCTTCAATGATAAAGGCTACTTCAAGGCAAGGCAAAGATACTCATCATTTGTTTAGTCCTTCATAGCTTAAAACAACAGCAAATAATCGAGCTTAATGAGCATTTTCTAAGTTTGTAAAAAAAAAAAAGGTATGCTCATTGCTCCCATCTTCACATATTATATATATTTAAATTATCTTTCAATAACTTTTTTTAAAGAAGATGATTGCGAAGCACAAGACATATAAACAAACATCCATACAATATGGATAGATGGCATACCGAGTCACTGTAACATGATCACACCACGTTCACCGCCCAGGTCTAACAACTCCCAAGCTCCTGTAGCCTGCCCGCCTCCACTCTCCCCCTCCTCTGAAGGACCTTACTTGTGAGTGGTGAGGGTCACCCACCTGCTACTCTGAATAATTCTCATACATAAGTGTGCATCTAAACACTCCATTTCATGTAGCTTGTTTATGAATGTTCTATAAATGAAATCCCACAAATGTGTTATTTTGTATCTGACTTTTTTTAACTAAACACTATGCTATTTATTCATGTTGTCTTAATTGATCCTTTGCATTTAAGGAAAAGCATGCCCACAAATGGAAAGATGTGAGAAAGGATCCAGGCAAGAGAGTGACAGAACATACAATATTCACGTTGAAGACGTGAAAACACCAAGGAAACAAAACTTGGAAACTTAAACAAATACATGAATAAAATCAGCTTATGAACTGGCACTTACAGGGTGAGAAACAGAATTTTAATATCTTCTATTTTCTATAGTGACTTGATGGCACAGCATTCTAGTCCACATGTTTTTAGGGCAGAAGATAGAAACCTGGAAAAACGAAGACACTGCTCAAAGGCAGCGGTCATCTAGTCCAGGTGCACACTTCAAAGCCATGTTCTTACCCACTTAAACTATCATACGCCATCCTCAAAGAATCAAAGGGAACTGAAAAGATAGATCTCCTGCCAGAGGTCAGTGAGGGAAATGCTGATGAATGATAAACAGAAACCAATACTCAATTTTTATGTTAATTCAGTCTTCTCCATCAAACTAAATCATTTTAGACAGAAAGGGCAAAACGAATATTGTTAAGAGGAAATCTAAGTCCAACAAAACCATAAGAAAAATGTGATTTGCTTCTAACTTTTCTCAATAGGAGTTTAAGCCTCTTGGCCAAAACAAATCATATACACAAGTAGATCAACTGTCTACACTTGTTGAACGCATGAGTGGCCAGGACCACCGCCCCACCGCGGGTCATCACAGAGGCCTGTAGAGAGACCAAGAGCAGCAACGTGGGAAGTGAGTGTCCAGTTTGACCACAGACATGGAATCCTATTGCAGAACTTAGACAAGCATCCTGGGATGCCGTCCAAGTGACAAGAAAGGAGACAGTGATCACCATGGGTTTACAAAGAACAAGCAGCTATGCTAACAAGCCTGATTTCCTTTGTTGTCATACTTCCAACTGGCCAATCAGGGATACATGGCAAACAGGTGAGGTTTCCAAGAAGGTATCTGATGGGGTCTCCTTCTGTTCTTTGGGAGAGAGGGTGGCTGTGAGTTGAAGAATATGGGAGACAAACAGTGATAAAGTGATCAAGGTTCCTGTGGAGGTCAGCTTCCAGGGTGAGCTCAGGCCTGTTTTCAATTCAGGCTAGGCCACTCTTTTCCTATTCGACCTGGAGGAAGGAGTTGAAGGAAAACATATTAAACTGCTGGGTGACCGGAAGCTGGGTAGGGAATGAAGCAGGCTGGATAGCAAGGTGAGGACACCAAGACATCCCAAGTGTCTAGAATGGTGGGCTTCATTAAACCATTAAAGCTTAATAGAGATTTACAACACTTTACATTTGGTTAAAAGTTAAAAGAAAGAACAGAAAACAATGTTGCTAATGTGTAAATAGGGACAGGAAGCCCAGTTTCAGCTCCTGATGAAACATGTTAAGGGTCGAGCAGAAATTGAATATCAACCATCTTGGCCATGTACCTCCTCCTTGGATATTTCCAAGTCATATCCACCCATCAGGATTGATTCAGAAAGCCTTTTGCATCATAAAACATTTTGTGTCTTCCTGGCCTATGTGATCCTTCTGGTTTTTTGTGTGTTATTAGGACATCTGTTACCATTTTCTTCCTAATACATTGTGGAAAACACCTTATGAGATCCCTAAAACCTCTGCCGGGTTTGAGGCCTTGAATATCTCTCAGCAAAGTAGCTGCTCAATAAATAGTTCTTAAATGAATGCTATTGTATAAGTGTAACAAAACAGTAGTGTGGTCTTGGGTCAAGTTGATATAAATGCAGTGTCTGGGCATAGGCCAAGAGGGTTAATTAGGACTAGGGCACCAGGAAATTGAGGTAATTGGGATTAGATATCAGCTGGGGGGAGAACTTGAAATCACTTCATAACAGGACCAGTAGATAGAACCAGAAGATAAGTTTGTTGGTGCTTTGGGTGTTTTATTTTAGCTGGAAAATAGAAGACTTGGGAAAAGAGAGAAGTGAGATAGACTATGATCTCTACCTGAGCCATTTGAAGGACTTTCATGTGAAGGAGGGGTATTCTTTGCTCTGTTTTGATTTAGTGGGCAAACCAAAAGGAAAACATATACACATAGAAACTTTCTAACAATTAAGAGTGGGCCAAGGATAGAATATGGTGTCTCAGTAAGTCATGAGCCCCATTTACTGGAGATTTTCAATGAGTTGGAATAGCATCTACAGATGGCGTTATCTAGGCAATTGACTGGGGTTCATTGTAGAACAAGAGCATGTAACAGCCTCCCACGCAATCACCATCCTCCACCAGAGTGTCACATTTTTTACAAATCATCAACCTACAATGACACATCAGTGTCCCTAAAGTTCATAGTTTGCCTTAAGGTTCACTAGTGAAATTGCGTTTTATAGATTTTGAGAAATGTCAAAAGGTCTGTGTCTAGATTTATTGATTGCTTGCTTGCAAGGAAATATCCAATTGTTTCAGCAGCTTTTGCTGAAAAGATTTTCATTGATTCATTGTGTTGCCTTTGCTCCTCTGTCAAAGATGAATTGGCTATATTTATATGGGTCTATTTCTGGGGTTTCTATTCTGTTTAATTAATTTATCTATTCTTTCCAATAATACTATAATATCTTGATATCTTGATTACTGAAGGGCAGCTTTAAAGTAAGTCTTGAGGTCAGGTAATACCAGTCTTTCAATTTTGTTCTTCTTCAATTTTAGCTATTCTGTGTCTTTTGCCTCTCCATATTAACTTAGAATCAGTTTGTCAATATCCACAAAATACAGGGATTTTGATTGCTAGGATTTAAAAAGAAGTGACATCTTACCAATATTGAGTCTTCCTATCCATGAACATAAAATATTTCTCTATTTATTTAGTTTTTTATTTCTTTTACCAGAGTTTTCTAATTTTTCTCTTAAGATGTTGTACAAATTTTGTTAGATTTATACCTAAGTATTTAATTGTTGAGGTACTAATATAAATGGTATTGAGTTTTTAATTTCAAATTCCAATCATTCATTCCCAGTATATAAGGAAACAATGCACATTTCAAAGTTAACCTTGTATCCTGCAAACTTTCTGTAATTACTTATTAGTTCTAAAAGAGTTTTTGGTTGTTGATTCTTTGGGATTTTCTACATAGATGATCCTGTCATCTGTAAACAAAGATGGCTTTATTTCTTCTTTCTCCATCTACACATCTTTTATTTCCTTTTCTTGTCTTATTGCACTAGCTAGGACTTCTATGATGTTGAGAAGGAGTGGTGCCTGACAAACACTACTTCAACAGGTCACCAAGGTCAACATTTTTTTTTTCGAGACAGAGCCTTGCTCTGTTGCCCAAGCTGGAGTACAGTGGTGCAATCTCAGCTCACTGCAACCTCTGCCTCCTGGGTTCAATCTATTCTACTGCCTCAGCCTCCGGAGTAGCTGGGACTACAGACACAGGCTACTATGCCCAGCTAATTTTTTGTATCTTTAGTAGAGACAGGTTTCACCATTTTAACAAGACTGTTCTCCAATTCCTGACCTCAGGTGATTCACTCACCTCAACCTCCCAAAGTGCTGGGATTATAGGCATGAGCCATCATGCCCAGCCCAAGGTCAATATTTAAAGTGAAGTGTCATGCTGATAGTTTGTACCCTTGATATGATGTAAAGAAAATGGCATCTTACCTCTGTGATCTTCCTCCCAAAGCCCAGGTCAGTCTTAATCATGAGAAAAGCCTCAGACAGCATCTGCCAAAACAAACCTGACCATTATTTCTTAAACCTATAAATGTCACTAGAGAGAAGGGAGTCTGAGAAATAGCCAGTCAAAAGCAACCCAAGGAGACATGATCACTAACTGTAGAGTGATATCCGAGTGTACCCATGTAAACGGGATCCTAGAGCAGAAAAAGGGCAAAACATAAAAACCCAAGAAACCTGGGTATACTGTGGACTTTCCTTCTTCATAATCTATCAATATTGTGATAAATCATAATTTATTATTAATTTGTGACAAATAAACCATACTACATAAGATGCTAACCATTAAGGAAATTCTATATGGGAGTGGGAGAGGCATATGGGAAGTCTCTGTACCCTCTGCTTAATTTCTTCATAAATCCAAAAGTGTTCTAAAAAAAAATAAGTGAATTAATAAGAAAAGTGGGATCCCTGAGGTAATGGAACTGCTCAGTATCTTAACTGTGGTGCTGAAGACACAAACCTATACACGGGATAGAATCGCCCAGAGCTGAACACATGCACACGTGTGTACGCGCGCGCGCACACACACACACACACACACACACACACACAAGAATAAGTAAAACTAGGCAAATCTGAAGAATAGTGGATTGCATTAATGTCAGTATCCTGGTTGTAACACTGCAAGCCTATAGTTTTGCAAGATGTTCCAATGAGGAAAACTGGATAAAGGATACAACCACATGCGGATCTGTCATCTCACCAAAAATTTCAATTAAAAAAGTAAAGTTTCAAGGGCAGAAGGAAGGCAGGAATTTGAGCAAATTCATGCCTCTAAGCTCAGTTTTTATGTGAATAAAGGAATATCCAAACTAGAAAAGATGGAGCAAATTCTAACAGAAAGCAATAAAAACAACAACAGTAATAGTAAGAAGAAAAGGAAGGATACAGGGGAGAAGAAGAAGAACGAGGAGTCGCAGAACGAGGCACATTAGTGTCCCTGTGGACAACGAGATGTCAACGTTTCTTAGAAGCTGCAAACATCCCATTTGGAGGATTACAAGCAGCTTCTGTGTCCCAGGCTAGAGGCTGGTATTTACCCTGGGAACAAAGGCCTTCTTTATTTTCAATGACTTTAATAATATAACTTTTATTATGCAGATGCAATGCATTCCATCTGAACACACCGCATACTAACCGAAGATGCTCAGTAAATAATGTTCAGGAAATTTTGGAACTCTGACCTCAAAAACGAGTACAGTTGACACTGGGCATTTTCAAGGTTCAGGGTACAATATTAAAACTCCTGTGTGACACAAGCTTGGGCTTCCTTCATAACCAAAGTCAAGCTTCCTGTGTCAGTAGGACAGGTCAGGATTAAGGAGGTCACCAACCCTAACTGAGGCAGTCTCCCCTTAGCACCCTTCCAAGGACACCCAGCAGCGTAAAGACAATCCTATCATCAAGGGTGAATGTGGCAGCCACGAATAAGTAGGGAGTCTTCAGGTCCATGTCACAAGGGGGGAGTAGAAAGGCTGGTATTGGCATGATGGCCTTTAGTTTCCAGATGTTAAAGATTCCCTCAGGCTTCCTCTGTCAGAAAGCTTCAACAAGGCACAGGATAGACAAGATCTATGTCACATAGAAGTCCGGATCACTAACGTGGAAAAGTGAGCCTCCCTGGAGGCTCTGGGCTTTCGCCACGCTTCCCCTCAGTGTCTAGGCTTTTCTCCTTTTTTTCTCTGCACCTGCACCCGTATTAAGTCAGCATCTGCTCCCATCACATGAGCCAGGTAAAGACGCATTCGGTGGAGCAGATTGCATCTCCTCATCTGGCCTGACATTTGTCTGTCATGCTGTGGCTGGAATGTGATACCTAGTCGACAAAACACAGCCCTCACACATGTCGGGAGGCCCTTTGTTCCACCAGCAAGCCCCTGCTGCTTGGGGTCCTCTGATGGCTCAGGGATTCAGGCCTGTCTCTTCTTGCTTCTTTCAAGACAAATGGCCAGATGACGAGGTGCGGCTCAGTTCAACATCCAGGCCTCCCTGTACAAACACACCTCCGCCTGCATGCTTCAGAGTCAATCATGGAGGCTACTGAGTTGTGTGTATACCCACGTGTGTGCCTGGGTGTGTGGGTGTTCAGCTCTGATCTTTTCTTTTTTATCTTGAGCCGTGTCCTGAGAGTTCTTGGCATCTTGGATGAGATGGCAAAATAACAGCAGGGTGCGATGGCTCAAAGGAAGGGCTCTGCAAGAGGTCACATGCAAAACATCTGCATGTAGGAGAGATAACACAAGAACTCCATAGTCCAAAAGTAAATCACAACAACCTCCCTGCTCCCTTTGAAGGAATTAGAAGCAGTGCTCAGGAATCTTTGGACAAGAAGCGTGGAAAATGTCTCATTTAAATTCTCTGAAAACTCCATTCATAGCACATATCCCATGTATATAACAGAGGATGTTATGTTTTTAAATTTGACATTCTTATCATTATCGCTTCCTGAGGCACTGGATATATCTGATGGATGCATCCTTCTAAGGCCAGCAGACAGAGTTACGACAAGCTGGCTTCAACCTCTCAGTGAAGTTCTTTCTTCATCAACCTTCCTCTGAGTGAGAAACTCCTCAGTCAGCCCTGAAACCATCATGAATGAATTCTTTACATCCTAAGTGTCCTTGCATTGCACTAGCCCCTACTCATGCATGACAGCTTATGCTAAACTCCAGTCGGACCGTAAAGTATTAATCCGAGGCTCCTTACAAGTAGATTGGAAGATCTAACAAGATGTGGGTATTTTTAAGAGTAATTACAGAAATTTATCACTAAGATGGCTTATTCTGGTCTATTTTGAGTCAGAATGGAGAGCCGTCAGCATCTCACTCCTTCCTGAAGAGGAGGTGTGCTGACCGGCACAGGGATCGTGGTACAGTGTCTCTACCAAGTTGCTGGACTCTTTCCAAGCCTATCGTAAGGTTTTCTCTATGTATGGTCCCTTGACAATCTCTGCAAGGCCCCATGTTTGCGGGCCGGGCTGGTGAGGGGAAAGGGGCCTGATGTGTATGGGCCCTTCCTGGAAGAGGCATGACTCCAGATACCACAGTGTATGCCGCTGAAGGATGCATGGGCCTGATGAAGAGACCTGAGTACTGGCTGGGAATCTGAACAAGGTCATCTCCACAGTCCCTTCCACCTCTAAGATTCTGCCATTCTAAAACTAAGTCAATGCTGGATAAAAGGAATGGTATTCCTGGTTCCAGGCAGGAGTTCCCAAAGCAAGGCTCTAAAGCAAGGCCCCTTTCCCCTCACCAGCCTGGCCCTCAAACATGGGGCCTTGCAAAGAATGTCATGGGACCATGCATAGAGGAAATCTTATGAAAGGCTTGACAAGAGTCCAGCTATGTTTGGTATTCTGAATACAATCTGGATGATGGCTGTGGCTCTTCTGCATTTTCCGCAAAGCAACACAGGGCAGTCCTGATCCCCTAGTCTATTTCCGGGACACCAGGCAGGCCCTCATCCTCCAGCAAGCAGGCAGGTGCTGTGCAGCCACACACCACACCACTTCTGAACCTGTTAGTGCCCTGACGTTCACTTTGCCTCTGAGTAGCTCATTCAACAATTAAAATCGGTCTTTGGCCAGGCACCAAATTCCAGCTCTTTGGAAGGCCAAGGCAGGTGGATCATGAGATCAAGAGATCAAGGCCATCCCGGCCAACATGATCTCCATCTCTACCAAAAATACAAAAATTAGCTGGGTGGGGTGGCCTGAGTCTGTGATCCCAGCTACTTGGGAGGCTGAGACAGGAGAATCTCTTGAACCCGGGAGGCGGAGGTTGCAGTGAGCCGAGAGCGCAGCACTGCACTCCAGCCTGGCGACAGAGTGAGACTTCGTCTCAAAAACAAGAAGAAGCAGCCGGGTGCGGTGGCTCACGCCTGTAATCCTAACACTTTGGGAGGCTGAGGTGGGTGGATCACCTGAGGTCTGGAGTTCAAAACCAGCCTGGTCAACATGGTGAAACCCCATCTTTAAAAAAAAAAAAAAAACACACACACACACACAACAACAACAACAACCTGACTCTTTTTTGTATGCTCGGTTCCCGGTTAAACTGAATCCTGAACCAACAACTCCAATCCAGCCACTGTGTTCGGTGCAGCAGAGTGTCCAAAGACGAGCACATCAAGGACCTGGCCATCCAATAACTCTGACGGTGGGTCAGGCAGAAGACGTTATCGTCATGACAATACGAGGTGCCGGGGGAGAATAAATAAACGCAAGATTCATATCGTCTTAATGGATTGGGGACAGCTTCGTAGGGTAGATCAACAGCCTTTGAAAAGGGTTAAGATTTCAACAATTAGAAAAAGAGAAGGGGGCATGGATATAACTAGAAAGAAAGTTACAGGCTAAGAGAGCAAAGTCAGCAAAGGACAAGAGGCACGGAGGCGCAGTTGTGACGGGCTCCGCGGGAGGCAGGCCGGGGCCCAGGTACACCGGGACCAAGGGCGCAGAGGAGCGCGCGGATGGAGGGGCTCCCTGGACACCACGCTGATGAGTTTGGACGCTGTTTCTCCAGCACTGGACGGTGACTGCAGGAGCCTGAGCAGGGGCTGCTGTGTGCTCCGGATACGCCTACTCCCGCGTGTGTGGCAGTCAGACCTGGGGCAGGGCCGGGAGACCAGGGGTCAGGAACTGGGAATGCTTTGCCCCCGGGCGCGCGTTTCCACTGGGCCTAGCGCCTACCCCTTACTCTGCCATCCACTCTACCCACAGCATCCGTCCTGAAGCAAGGTAGGAACCTTTTTCTAAAGAAACTCCTTTTAAAAATGGAAGACTCTTAAGAATTGAGAAAAAAAAAAAAACAACCTCAAAATCCAAAAGGCATGCCTCAGCGGCTGGAGGGGAGCCTTCCAGGACGGACTGGAAGAGGCCTGGAGGGGAAGGCGAGGGCTCAGGCGCACACAAGCCCTACTCAGCGTTGGCACCTCCCCGGGAGTCACCCAGCTCCGCACCCCCGCAAGGTACCTGCACTAGCTTTTAGATCCCCTGATTACTCCTGTCTTTTTCTCAGGCTTAAGGATTTCATTTTGCTGCTCCCAACAAGGTGTCAGGTCTGAAAGGCCGCCTGGCAGGGGTGCAGAGCCCCGAGACCGCTCCCTCCGGCGTTCAGCTCAGTGCGTGGCGAGCAGGAGCCCGGCAGCCTTACCGCCCCCCCCCCCCCACCCCCCACACCCCCCCCCCCACACCCCACCCCGCATCCGCGGCTTCTTCCTTCCTGCCAGAGAATCGCAAACGCTCTCTGTATCCAGCGTGCCTCACCTACTTTCATGTCTTTGATTGCATTGTATAAGGAGTCATTTAATTTTTGACCTGTGTCTTTGGGTGATAAACGAAACAGAGAACTAAAGTTTCAAACAACAAAACAACAACTTAAAGCCATGCTCTCGGTAAGGATAGACTTTTCAAAACATGAGAAAATGGAAAACGTCTTCAAAAATTCCATTGGCCAAATTCAGTGACAGTGATTTAGATACGTCTTCCTTTTCTGGTGATAGAGCACAAAGTGACCAGCTAGGGCCCCAGGGAGCAGGCACAGAGCTGCTCAAATCTCTCCTCTCACAGAAGGTCCATGGGCAAGCTTCTGATTTTTTACAGTCAGGAGAAAAACGCACACAGAAAAGGAACGCTTTTACATTTCTCTACTAGCAAATGGCCTGGCCCAACTTCTCACTTTCCAGGCACAGAGTTTGTCTCCAGGCAGTGGAAGGCTCTGGGGCTGGCCACCCGGCTCCTGGAGGGGCCACCTTCAAAAGGACCAGACATTCTCCTGCAGACCCCGCCCAGACAGGGAAAGGGCTGCACTCTCTGGAGCTTCCTTGCTGACCTGCTCTCACCAGAGAGGAAATGGCCTCCCTCCCATCTTGGCTGCAGAGCAGGCAAGCAGAAAGGGCTGAAAAGGAGGGTGGAGCATGATTCATTCTTAGCTGAAAAGTGACTCAAAAAGGAAATTGCCTGGTGTGCCGGATGCCACAGTGCATCGTAACCTGCTGTGACCAGGCCTGTCTGTCATGCAGCTGTCTACCTTTCCCTTGGAAGCCAGTCAAGTGGACACCGGCACACTCCAGCCTCCAGCCAGCACACGGTGACTAATAGGCCTCTCCTCGGCTGAACCTCTCTCTCTGACCACTCCCAGCTCTGCACCACAGTGACCACGCAGTCACATTAAGACTGGAAGAAAAGTAGAAACCATTTCCATACAAAGAAGGGACCTGCTGGGGTGTTCAGGAGGAGAGAGAGAGAGAGCACCACACTCACTCTGAATTCTCAGAAACAATGCTTCACTTTCCCACCATAAATAGTTCCTGTCTCATGCTCATAACTATCCGTAAATCACCTGCAAAAAAAGGGGGAAATGGTGCTTTTGATTTTACAATTCTTTTATTTTTTAAATTCCCTTCTTTCCTTCCCTCCTTCCCTCCCTCTCTTTCTCCTCTCTCTTTCTCTCTTTCTTTCTTTCTTTTTTTTTTTTCTGTCTCTTTGTCTCTTTCTTGGACATATGCACCTTAAACCTTAAACAGAACAGGTGCTAAAACATAAAGATTAGGTTAAAGTATGTTAAACTGATATTTTGGTAAGTCAGAAATAGACAAATACCCTCAATTTATATGTTCAATCTAACAGAACACGTGAAAGGGTAGTCAAAGCTTCTAAAATTGCTACATTGTTTTCCCTGGGGTTTCACTGAGGCTGGTGAGTTGCTGCCAGGTGCACGCTAACCTCCTTACCTGGTCAGTCCTCACCAGCTGCTCCCCTAGGTGCCCAGAAGCTGGCCCGTGGTCATCACTGCCGTTCTCCCAACCAAGGAGATGCCTGATCCTTTCCACAGCTATGCATGAAATTGGTGTTGCGTTGAATTCTGGACCAAGTTCATACCAAACCAGTTTCAGGGGTTTGCCATAGAGTTTGCCACTGTCACTGTGCCCAGAGGAGCCCTGGAGCTCGTCCCACACCTCATGAGAATGGCCAACATCATGCCAGAGCTCACGGTGCTTCAGGGGAAGGAGACCCTCTTGCTATATCTGTCCCAGTCCACTCCCATGTTCCCTGAACTGGGCTGGGAGGGAGCCATTTCCACCGGGACAGGGACGCCCTGCTGTCCTCCCAGGTCACCATGATTGTATGTTGGCGAATCCCATCCTCCCAAGATATCAAAGTGGATGCCGAAGAGAAACAACACACACACACACACACACACACACACACACACACACACACACCTTCTTACACCCAGGAAAAAACAGCAGAGCTTTTCTGAAAGTTTTGTTGTCCTCTGGTGAGCCGTTTTTCTTCTTTCCTTCCTCCTTTCTCTCTTTCATTGAAGATTTTGTTGCATTTTTACTCTGTACAAGGCATTGCACTTTTCCAACAAAAACAATCAAGACTCAGACACCTCTCCAAAAGTTTTGCGTCTACAAAGGGAGAATGAGTACACACACATGCAGCCCAGTAGCGCCTGTGCTTTGTGAATATAAAGTGTAGAACCGCTCACGCTGCCTGGGCAGGTCAGCGGGCGTGCATGGTGTGCAGCATTAGTGCTCAGCCCACCATAGCGGATACGCAGTACAGACTGACTGATGATTGGTCAACTGCAAATGAGGGAAGGAGCTGATCACCTTCTACAGGCCAGTCACTGTTCTAGATGTTGGAGGCAAAGTTGTGAATAAAACCCAAATCTGTTTTTTCAGACAAAGCGGGCTTGACAAACATGATACTTAGAATTGAATTTGGAGGGAAAAAAAAGAATTTTTAAAAGAGAAAGCAGAATAAGGACTTCTGAGCAGAGGGAACACAATGAGGTCGTGAAAGTTCATGGGATATAACAGTCCAGATAGAAAAACAGAGTCAGAAAGGTTCAGAATCTAATGAATTTAAGAGAAAAAATATATGAAAAATGGTTGTATATCCTGGTCTCTGCTTTTGTCTCTATTAAAATGGTTATCAACATTTCCAGACCTCTCCCTAGTCGCCAAAATAGGAAGGAGAAAATAAAGGAAATCAATCTGGCATTTTAATTTGCCTCTATTTCTGGCAATTTACCTCTAATCCAAACCTTATAAATAGAATGGACAGTTGAAATGGGTCCTCAGGGGCAGGTGGGAGTGAACTGGGCTAGAAACAGCCTGTCATCGGGAGAGAACCCTTTCCCGGGCCACGCCCACTCGGCCCTTGGGGTTTGTTTCATTGGTCTGTGTCCCCTCCGAAGCCTAAACCTCTTCATTCTCTCCAATTCCTAATAAAGTAAACACCGAAGAACAACTTAGCAAACTTAGACCTCTAACAGTGAATATTTATTGTATTGTGGTGAAAGGTACAGACAGTGAAATCCACAGGCTATAAGAATACAATGCCACCCGTGCGGAGATAACCACCCTTCTGCCTGTTATCACCACAGATTTATTTTGCCTGTTCTCAAACTTCATACAAGTTGAATCATGAAGTATATGCTTTTTAGGGTCTGACCTCTCTCCTTCTGCATAATGTTCTTGAGATTAATGCACGATGTTTTATTTATCAATAGTTGTTTCTTTTTATTTTTAAGTAATAGTCCATCTTATGACTACCAAACTGTTTATCCATCTCTTTGGATAGACATTTGGTTTTTTCCATGTTTTTGCTTTTACGGATAAAGCTGCTATGAATATTCTTATTTTAGTCTTTTTCTGTTTTTATTTCTCTTGTAAATACCTGGAAATGGAATGGCTGGGCCTTGAAGCAACTGCATGTTTAACTTCGTAAGAAGCTGCCAAATTGTTTTCCAAGATGGTTGTACCATTTTACATTCCCGCCAGCAGCGTCTGAGAGTTTCAGTTGCTGGATAGCCTTGCCAACATTTGGTGCTGTCAGTCTTTCCAATTTTAAGTATGCTAATGGGTATAAAATTGTATCTCGTGGTTTTCATTTGCATTTTTTTTAGGATCTTGATCACTTTTGCATGTTCTTGCTGACCGTTCCTCTCTTCTTTAGAGAAGTGTCTTTTGCACATTTTTAAATGGATTATATATGTAATGTATTTATTTTGATAGAAGTCCTTTGTTACAAATATGTATTATAAATATTTTTATTTCCATCCGTAGCTTGCATTTTCATTTTCTTAATGGTTTCTTTGGATAAGCAGTTTTAGTTTTGATGCAGTCCAATTTATCAGTCTCTGTTTCCTTTGTGTTTATAACTTGCTCTGTCCTCCCTCAGAAAACTTTGTCTACTTCAAAGGTTGCAAAGATATTGTTCAGTGTTATCTTACAGAAGTCTTAGACTCCTAGTTTTATGGTTAAGTTTATGATACATGTTAAATTAATTTTATGTGTTTGTGAATGATAAAGATTAAGAGTCATTTTTACACACTTTTAGGCAGCTGAACAGGTGTTTAGCACATTCTGATGACAAGACTTTCATTTCACCATTGAATGGCCTTTAACGTCTGTCAAAAAATCACTTAACCATGTATGTGTAGGTCTGTTTCTGAGCTCTCCATTCTCTTCCACTGATCTACTTGTTTATTCTTAAAGCAATAGTCCTCTATTATAATTAATGTAAATCAACAGAAAAAAAATTGATGTCATACAACGAGTTCTCCAATGCATTGCTCTTTCTCCACACGAGCCCCACCACACAGCATGGTATTGGTTTTCCTAGATGCTTTGCCTTCCCAAATATCTTTTAGAATCAGCTGGCCTCTTTATTTTACAAAGTACCATCGGAATTTTGGTTGAGACTGTGCTGAATCAATATATCAGTGTGAGGAGAAACAACACATTAATGATGGGGTGTCCTCCAGCCACGAGCATGGTTATTACCCTCCATCTGTTTAGGGCTTCTGCAATTTGTCTCAGCAGCGCCTTCTACTTTTCAGTGTAGTAGTCTTGCATGTCTTTTCTTCAACTTATTAGGTGTTTTATTTTGTATGTGTGCTATTATAGATGGATTATTTTTGTTTTATTTTTCAAGTCTTTGCTCCAAATATATAGAAATACAATTCATTTTTGTATATAGTTCACATATTTTGCGACCATGCTGAATTCACTATGGTTTCTAAAAGTTGCTTTGAAGACTCCTTAGATAGTTGCGTAAACCGTGATGTCATCTGTAAATAAAATAATTTTGCTTCTTTCCTCAAAATTGTAATGCCCCTTATTTATATTTCTGACCTTACTCCAGTGGCTGTAACCTCCAATAATATGTTGAATACAAGTAATGAGAATGGATATTCTCACTTTGGTCTCTGTCTTTGGGGGAAGATGTTCAATATTTCACCATTAAACATGTTATCAGCTATAGGGGTATTTTAGATCAAGATCATTCATAGATTAAGAAAATGCCTTTTTTTATTCCTAGTATGCTGCAAGTTTTTATCATGAATGAGTATTAAACTTTGATAAATGCTTTTTCTATACCTACAGGCATGATCAGATAATTTTTATACTCTTAAAAAAGTAATTTACATTGATTTATATTTAAATATTAAACCAACTTTTCCTTTCTAGCAGAAACCCTGCTTAGTCATAATGTACTATCCTGTTTATAGATTGCTAGATTCAGTTTTCTAATATTTTGTTGAGGATTCTTGCATTTATGCATCTTAGAAACATTGGTCTATAATTTTCTTTTCTCAGTCATTAGCAGAAGTGGAGCTCTTAATTGTGAACAATATTCATGAGATTTCTTTTAGCATTTATGAAATTTTAGCAAAAATTTCTCTAATTGAATAACTTAGAAATTCAGTGTATTAACATCTTTTCTTATGCAAGATAAATTTCATATTCTTAAATGCTTAGATTACCAAAAAGTGAGACCATTAGATTACCTTTTATGAAATAAGTCAAGAAACATGCCCATGATTCCAGGTCACAAGAACAAGCTTCCAAAAGATAGGCTGTGAGTGTTCATTTCTATACAGTCTTTAAAAGTGACGCAAGTTCAGGTGACCCCCTAAGACAATGTTTTTCCTCTAGGATATGTCAACCTCATAAATAAGTCTAAGTATCCCCTCCTACTCAGATGATGCCTTGCTAACTTCTTATCCCAATACAGAATGGTGGAGATTGGCTAGAATGGAGAAAACTCTTCCAAATACTCCCCTTCCAGGGTCCCCGGGGTTCCCTCCGCCCCTCAGGCTGTCCTAGTGTGCGCTGGTCTATAGGGTGAGACAATGGAACTGTTGGCAGCCACGCTCAGGCAGCAGCTTACCCTGGCCAGAGGGGAGGTCCTGAATGTGAAGAGCAGACTGTGTTTTCCATGTTTCTACAATGTTGCTCTGGTGCTGTCTATAGACCTATGCCATGTATAATCAATACCATGGCACAAAGAGGTATACAGCCTAACCAAACAAAGAACCCCAGAAAGTAGCTTCTCCCTCATGCAGGAATTACATTTCCTAGCTTGACGTAGGAAATGAAGAATGTTTAAGGTGGTCATATGAATAAAATAGACAAGAAAGCACAGAGCTCAAATAGGATTTGGGAGGATTTGGGGTAGAAGCTGCATACATTTTCTCAGGCACTTAATTAAAGAAAGGAAGACTGATCACTGACCTCATCATGGAGTGTCGAGGGCCAGCTCTGCTCCAAGTGCTTTCCTGTGTAGCAGGCTGAATCCTCACAATAGCTATGCACAGTGGTGATGAACATTTACCACTTAGTAAGACATGTAAGCTAATTGGTTCTTAGTAGCACTTTCAAGGTATCACTGCTGCAGGGAGGGAGTCAGGATTCTAGCAGATGCAATTCTAACTTAGATGTTTTTCTCCTTTGTCACATTGCTTTTTGCAATGAGCTCCCAAGACTAAACCAAAAATACTTAACCATTCACAGACACAGCCACCGCATGGACGGCATTCCCTGCAGAGTGAATAAGGAGCTCCGCAGAGTTCCCTCAGCCTGGGCTTGGCTTCAGCTGCACCATTCAATAGTCGTTGGAGGATGCAAAAGGAGTAGAGTTCACAGGAAAAACGGTGGTGGAATTTTTCTACCTTAATGCTGCCCCAAGTGCTGGAGCTGGGCCCACCCAAGGATTTAGCGTGTAAGTTACTCACTTGTGGGACAGTTTGCAGAGCAGGTCTGAACCGGGGGTGGTCCCTCTGGGGGTGTGCTAACATACTTTGGCATCAATATGGGATACTGTGTCATCGTAGAAGGATATTTTGAGCATTACTATTTTGTCCTAAGGATGGGGAAATAAGAGGCAATGAGGATTACTGTGGGATTGGGTTGGTGCCTCACCAGTGGAGAAGTTGTTTGCAAGGAGCCTTTGTTCAGGGAGCACAGGCAGGTGGTAGGCTGTTGACTGAGCACAGAGACGGGGCCCTTTTGAGTATCTGCAGCCTCAGGAACATCAGGAATGATCATACTTGGCACCAGTCTTGCCTTTTCACCATGAGCACCGCCAGTGGTGAAGGGCTGAGGGAACCTCTGTCAAGAGCAATGCAGTAACCACAAGCAGAGTGTGTCGAACCCACAGACCCAGTCCTTACATCTGACGGAGCTCTATAAGGAGCCTGAGTTGGTGACAGTCAGAACCACAGTCATTTGGCCATTAGTGTTACAACGATCTCATTCATTCATTTTAAAATGTGTATTTAGCACACTCCACCGGCCTTAGTACTGTGCTAAATACAATAGTGACAAAATCTCCGCTTGCTTAATGGAACTAATGCTCCATTAAAACAGCATTATTAAAATAAAAATCAGTGCATAATTGTAAAATATGATGGTAACTACGAGAAACAGCAGTGTGTCCTAGGAAGGCATAACAGGAGCTCCTGACCAAGGCCAGGTAATCAGAGGAGAGGAAGATGCTGGAGGAATTTAAAAGGCGATCACCTGGGCAGAGGACATGAGAGAGCAGAGGCCTGAGCGATGCCTCTTTTGTCTAGGGTGCGCTGTGGATGGATGGTATGTCACCTGCTGAGACACAATGACCTGGCATGACCAGCCATGGAGCTTGCCAACGGCATGAAAGCACAGCAAGTCACGTGGCTGGTCCTTCATTCGTTACACACACAGGAAATATTTAATTCATGCTCGGAAGGCCCTGAGCACTTTGCCCGATATGCCTTAGATATCAAACCTCTTTTTACTCTCATTTTGGATTTCTTTTTATGCAAAATCTTTACATTCCAATAAAGGTAGCCCATTTGTAAAAATTAGCCCAGGAAGGCAGCTAAATTGCCTCTTTCTAATTTTTTGTCACATTCAGCCAAATTTCTGTGGAAGTGCTCTGAAGCACATGCACAGAAATAGGCTCTTAAGTAATAGACCTGCTTTTTGTTTGCTTGGTTTCCAGCTTTCTTCTGTTGGAAGGGTTTTATGCTTTTCGTTCTGTCTTGTTTTAACATTAAAAAAAGCTGTTCAGCAAATGTATGACTTAGAGATTGTGGGGCCTCTTCCTTGAGTAATAGTTTCTGGGGTTTTCTTGTTTGTTTTTTGTTTTTAATCCTGTGAGAGATTCTGTAAAATTCCAGACCTTTGAAAATCACTTTAATAGGTAGAATGTTTTTCTCTTGCTTCAACTATACCCCTTAGATGTTTATTCTAACATGAAGCCTTTTCTAAGTTACAAATAAACACGAGAGAATAATTTCAATTGAGTGCAGAAATGCTTATGCTTAGTCGCATCCCCACCGATTGTATTTATTCATTCAATAAATACTTCGTAAGTGGCCTCTATACTGTGAGTCAATCACTCTTAGGTAACTGAGCTAAATGCCTTTCTTTCATGGCCTTCAATCACAAATGTGGTTAGAAAGCTTTTCTTCTTTGTAACTATATATGTGCATATATTAACTATATAATGCATACATATGCCTATAAATATACATGTAACTGTATAGTTAGGAATGCATTAGCTGTAGACATTTAAAAAATTAACCATTTTACTGCATAGGGTTTTCAGTGGAAATCTAAATAAGAGAGGCAAGAGTTTTAACAAGAAAAACAATAGAATATCTATTTGATATATTGCATCATAAATTACTTCATGAGATATTTAAATAAGCTTGCCCTGAATTAAAACCACAGTGTTAAAAGAGAAGAAAAACCATTGAGGAAAAAAGTAAAATAAGTATCTGACCCCTCTCTTCTCTCAGTCTGGGTTCAGCGGCCCTGTGGATGAGAAACCAGCAGATGTTCCGTCTGGAGTGTGGGTGCCGACAAATGCCAGAGGCGGGTTGGTGTCTTCGTCAGCACCACTGGCTTCATTCTGTTTGTGTCTGTTTTGTGACTTCAGCCAAGTGTCCAGTCTACAAGAACCAATGTAACTGAGCATAGGCAGTCAGCTAGGAAGGTCCTCCGTGCTTCTGTTATATCCTCCCAAGCCCTTACTGAAACCATGGGATATTATCAAACAAACAAAATGGTATAGCCACATGGGTGATAGGTAGTCAAAGGACCACACGGGATACGTTGGGCTTCTCTGCTGGATTCCACCATGTAACCAGAGTACCAGATCAATGCCAAGTAAATCTTTTAGTGGTGCTCGCCAAATCAGAGTCCTGTGTGTGAGTTTCCCACCATAGCTGTAAGAGACGATTTTCTTTCCTGGGGAAGGCATGAGGAGCTTTGAACAAAGTTTGCCCTGGTGACCTAAAGAAACGAATCTCTCAATAAGGTAAAAAGGGTTTTGAGAGACTCTTCATTGAAGCATTTTTACTGAACACTCTTACTTAAATGTTTAGCCCTGTTTCTTCGCCTATTTTATTCTGATCTATTGATTTCCAGGTTTTCTGTCTGGAGGAGAAACAGGAAATGTTCCAGTGGGTAAGAGCTTCATTTTGAGCGGGAACGGCACACGGTGACATTACATGAGATTCGTTTGCATTAATGTTTCCCCCCCACCTCAAGTATTCATCTGTGAAATGCTAGAACTATTGGAGAAACAACAAAGTAAGACTTCAAATAGTTCTGAATCAGGGGAAAGATTTTAATGCATTCCATTTTAAAATGAGTTGCAGTGTACACGGGGCTCCGGAGCTGGGGGCAGCCTGCACTCTATGTAGGTCGTACAAACACCAGGACAAGACTCTCTCAGAAGTCACCCTTGCAAGGAACAAAGGCCCCTGGAAGTGAGATGTCACTGAGAAAGAAATAGCGTTCATATTTTTCCTCTTAAAACACCATAAAGCCAATGAGTGACTGAACTTCTGTGATGTTAGTAGTTTACTCTTAATAATTCTACGAAAAAAATCATTTTAATTGCTCAGGCCATAGAAAGGCCAGAATAACCACCCAGTTCCATTCATTTTTATCTTTGTTGAGTCTACCAGATCCCAGTTCACTTGTTGGCAGTATCTTTCTGTGACAAGGAGGAAAACTGCCTCTTTTTAAAAATTCTCCATCAAGAAGAAAACCCATTTGAGGACATCCACAAATGAAAAAAATACTCTTACATCTATCTCTTGAAATACAGGATAATGTACTGGCAATCTGGTCTTGGACATGGCGCCCTTGCTCCATTGGCCCAGAGTCTAAGTTCTGATGGATTTTTAACTGTTAGGCTCAGAATATGCCGTTTACATTTTTAATCCAAGGCACACAGTCTTTGACCATGTGACAGCTCCAACACTGGAGGCTTTCATCAAAGAGGTATGCGATTTGACTTAGGCCAGTCCCTGTCAGCTGCATTCAACTTTGCATATTTTCTTTGCCTTTTAAATTTTTAAGTACATATTTTCAAAAATGAGGTTGCTTTAAAACTAGAAAAGCAATTATGAAACAAGATGGATGGTCAGAAGCAACAGTGACTTGGAAAAGAGCCGTGAAAAGTGACACAGGGTTTATGCAGGCTTAAGACATCAAATTGCTTCCAAGAGAGTAAGCCTTTGAATACTGCTAAGCCCCAAATTTGTTGTTTATATCTTATAAATAAGTAAAGACTTCATTAATTTCTCTTGCATCTTCCTAAACACCAATTGGATCTGATTAAGGCCGGGAACATAGTATTTCCGAAAGTATCTGGCCTTTTTAGCAAAAGAAAAGCCTTTTTGTAAGTGGGGGAAGTTTGTCAAATGAGAACTCCGGAGTTCAATGCATAAGTCTACGTGTAATATCATGTGCAATTTCACTCCAGGCCCTTATACTAAGAAACTATTACTACAATTACATCATATCTTTGTGAAAGAAATCTATGCACTGTAAAATGAGGAATCATGATCATGAAATAAATGTTTCCCATTCTAACAGAACTCAATGGGCAAATCTTTAGCTGTACATTTCCCATGTAGCTGTACTGTTTCTCTCTGTCACATGGGCAAATCCTTTAGATTCCACAGTCTCTGCAGAGCAGTGATGCATTCTGTTCATGCCACAGCTTCTCTTTGCTATTCAGCCTTTGAAGGACAAACACGGCAGCTTAGGAAAGGATTAAGTTCAATTCATCCTCAACAGTAAACATTTATGGAGCTCTTACCATATCACATGAACTGTATCTGTAGGTGGGTGGAGCCTGAGAAAGTGGATGGACTTGGAGATCAAGCACATACCCTGAGAACTGTCAGCAGCAAGACCTAGAGGAAAGTCCCTCAGCTGTCTGTTTAGCAGCATCTCACTGGACCTGCTACCCTCTTTCCCCAGGCCTCAGAGAGCCGACACCTTCCTGACATTGCCAGGCGGTTAGAGTCCAGCCTTTGTGGCTGTAGTGCTGGGAATGTCCCATCCCGAACTTCCCAGGCACTGCAGCTCCTGTATGTCCTCCTCAATCTACCCTTGGAAACCGAAATTCTCTATTGAAAGCCATCACCTTACTAAATCTAATCCCTGCAAGAGAGCTGATTACATTATCTGATTATTCCAGAGCAGCATCTACCATTTGCTTTAAAAATAAATAAATAAATAAGGATGCATAGGCCAAGTAACTAACCAGTGACTCTGGCTGCTCAGATGGCCTCCAGGATATCCCCTGCCTCATGTCTGCAACTTCACCAGAGAGACCACACTCTAACAAAGATTTCCTCCTTAGACGGCTTGTCCGCAGGGCAGTGAGATGGCCAGACAGCTGCCTGGCAGAGTACAGTCTTGGGCAACGTGGGCTGCTGAGCCCTGCTGAGAGCTGCAGGAGTGAGATGTTCATGTTGGATTTCAGAGGGGCCAGCACCAGTCTGATGGTGAACCAGCACATTCGCAAAGCCTGAATTCACTACTGGGTTGAGAAAATGCAAAGAAACCCCCTCCCTGGTGCAGGAACAACTGTTCTTGACTTTAGAGGCTGTTTGCTAGCCAGCTGGTGGTTTGATCCACTGGAAGAGTTTGGGGATGTGTCACATGGCTTCATTGAAAGGCCCTCCTAGGTCACATAGACTTTTCTTAATTAAATTCCTGTGGATGATTATTCACATAACTTATGGATGGTTATCTCCATAACTGTAATGATGGAGATTGCAGGGAATGGGCATTCCCATTCCTGCACCCACTGTCTGCGGCCCTTCCTTGCCCTTGGGGGGCAGTTATGGAATAATCATCCACAGGAAGTTAATTAAGAAAAGTCTATGTGACCTAGGAGAGCCTTTCAATGAAGCCATGTGACACATCACCAAACTCTTCCAGTGGATCAAACCACCAGCTGGCTAGCAAACAGCCTCTAAAGTCAAGACTTGGAGTAGTAGTAAATAGTGGTCACATTTTATTAAACAGCTCAAAATTTTTGTTGAACTGATTGCCGTATACAAAAATAAACGTATCAACTCTATGATTATGCACGATGGCTTTTATTTTACATTTCCCTTAAAAGAGACTGGATTCTGGACCCAACAAACAGATCGTTATGAAATAGTGTTCCACACCCTTTGTGGTTGAATAAGAGAAACGGTTATACGTAATTTCCATTTCATAGTCCCCCCAAAAATAAATGTGCATTTTCCAATATTCCTTCTGCTGCAGAAAATGTATATCTGAGTGCACAGGCATTTCAGCACCACCAAAGTATTCCATGACTGGTGGCAATTACATAGCTGTTACCAAAAGAACATTCCATGGTATTTTAAAGATAAACTATGGCGATTTCCTGTAGCAATCTTCCATAAGCACATGTGCCACCAAAGGGAACTACATTTTTTAGAAACAATCTATTAATTAAAATTATACTAATTCAACTGTATCAACTGACTATATCGAAAGACAAACTTTTTTGTTTGTTTGTTTGAGACAGTCTTGCTGTCACCCAGGCTGGAGTACAGTGTTGTGATCTCAGCTCACTGCAACCTCCGCCTCCTGGGTGCAAGCAATTCTCCTGTCTCAGCCCCCTGAGTAGCTGGGATCACAGGTGCCTGCCACCACATCTGCCTAATTTTTGTATTTTTAGTAGAGACGGGGTTTCACCATGTTGGCCAAGCTGGTCTCTAACTCCTGACTTCAAGAGATCCGCCCACCTCAGCCTCCCAAAGTGCTGGGACCACAGGCATGAGCCACTGTGCCCAGCCAAGACAAACTTTTAAGATAACAAGAGAATAGGGTAGATTATGTTTTGAGCTGTTGGCTTGCTTGTTTGTGTTTAAATAAAAGATAGCGAAATAACTCTGACATTTTGTATATTCTTCTTACCAAGTCCAGGAAACAAAGGTCAATAGAGAAAGAAGTGTTTAAGAGGTCCTCAGTGGTGGGAACTTGTTGAATTGGAGAAGAAGGACATAAGATTAAAAGTATCTAACAGGAGCTTGGAAAAAGAGGGCGAATGGAGGAAGCAGAGGGAATGAGTGCCCCATCAGTGTGGGGCTGGGAGGTCTGAGCCAGGTCTTCTCACACCAGCATTTTCAGAGCTGATCTGTCCACTCACGTCTGCGACCCTGGCTCTGCCCACAGAGGACATAGCTTCCTGAGAAAGAGAAAACAAAGATTTCTTCCAGCAGGATAAAGAAGATGATTTTTAGGATATCTAAAAGAGAGGCCTCATATTTTAGCTGCTCTTTACAAGCTATTCCCTCAAGTGCTGATGTCTTCTAGAGTATCCGTTCTTTGAAGGCATCTCCTTATTGCTCACTCACCTTTTTACATTTTAGACTCAAGATTTAAAATGGAAAGGAAATAACCCCCAAAATATAAACAGCTTAGACGCTGGTTTTAAGACAACGTATCTACAAAAAGCAATTCTGTTTACAGACTTTACATTATTCATAAAATAAAAAGCTCTGTTTACTACTAATAAACCACTCCATCTTTATGTGTTTTTTTAATGGTCAGCCTTTATTTGACATTCTAAACCCTGTAAATCTGGGATAGGCTGGCGAATTCAATCTGCAAACTAAAACTGCATTATAATACTATAAGGCTTATATCCTATTTAGAAGTCATGGAGCCAGGATTTGAGCCCCTGCTTATGTCAATGGAACCGGTGCCTATCTCAGTTTATAAGTTCTAACCAATTGATCCATTCATGTAAAGTTATAATTTTCAACTTGCATATTTTTTTCTGGTGGAAAGCTGCACAATACAAAATAGTTCCCTTTAACAGTAGTAGTAAATTTCTGGTTAAAACAAGATATTTAACAGAAGTTTAAATGATGAATATAATGCTATTGGTTGGCTTTATATGAAATTAACCATATTGCATGAGCTGATTCATCACCTCCTGTCCACTGTGTGACAAGATGCAAATGACACAGTAGATGGTGACCTTCAAGCCAAGCCAGTGACAAGAAAGAACGGCAAAATATCTCCAACTATGGGACAAGACCCAAGACCTCAAAGCAACCTATACAATAAACATCAGCAGAATAGTCCTAGGGTCTCTGTCTGGGGCATCTTGAAATAAAACATATTGAGGACAAGAAAATTTTTTTAACTTTTTTTGTGCACACAAGGAATGGATGACTTAGTATTATTGAAAATATATGTAAAATTCAGACCTTGTTAAAGTGAGTTTGCAAAGTGTTCAAAGCAATTTGCTGCACAGCCTTTAAGGAAGAAATGAATCAATTTTTAAAAAAAATTATTAAAGCCTCTATTTAGGCCTTGTAGTAAGTATGGTAGCTGGTAATAGTCATTTTCTGATAATAAAATAATCCAAAAAATTATAATACCTGTTGAGCCAGTTTGATATTTAAGATTATGTGGTATTGTTAAAGTTCAAAAGAGCATGGATGTACAGATCTCTTTTTTCTGGCATTTTTAGGCAAATGCAGACAAACATGAATATGTGCTGTTTTGCTAACCCTTTGACACTGATACAACACAAAAAATAATTTTAGAAATTTAGGCTAATTTTTAAAACATAATATGTTGACAAAAATGTTACGTGCTGATGGTCTGAAAGCTTTAGCAGGAAGAAACAGAGGATATTGGTCCTATAAAAATCCTTCAGGGAAATCAATTTCTCTGTATTTAGGAAGATATTTAAAAACACCAACTGTGAAAATGATGGCATCTTTCAAGACACTATTGAATAATATTACACAAAAGTCTAATGAGGTTGGGGGTCATGTATTCCCACTTTACAGATGAGGAAACCGAGGCTTTGATGGCTTCAGCCACCTTCCCAGGCAGCTGAAGCAGGAGGAAGCAGGGAGGGCTCACTGAGGGCTTTTGCTGACCTCTGCCCTCTGAACTCTGCCTTCCCACGGTGGCTCTGGTCCTGTGTTCGCCGCAGTGCAGCCAGAGCAGTCAGGGGTCACTGCATGGCACCTGTCTGTGAGGCATGCCAAAGGTTATTTGTTAACTTTGTTGAGTAGCAGTGAATCACCAAGGTCTCTAAGTTACAAAGTATGCAGTTCTCCCCAAGAACTCTCTTTTCTCCTGTGTGTTCAGGCGCTTCTGAGCAGAAGCGGCGGAGCTGCAGCTGGCTGGACAGCATCAGCTGTGCTACAGGAGTGATCCACACGTATAAATCACACATGCATGTGTGTCACCACAGAAAAACAGGTCATGCAAACACGACTGGAAACCAGCAGGCGGGGGCCCAGGGCAAACACTTCAGTGCCACAGGCAACGTGCAGGTAAGCTCCCCTGGGGTGGCTTGTCAAAGGTCTGTCAGCTGGACTTTGACAGGCTCCGAAGCACAGGTCACTCAGGTGTGAAAGTCTACATGGATTCGGTACAGGCCTTTTCATTAAATGCCTGAACAGCAGAGCAAAAGAACAATCTGGTCTGCTGCACAGCAGGTTACAAACAAGGAAATCATCAACTTAGGAGACGGAACCCATGAATAGGTTCAATAAGGGTGGGCACTTTACTTAACCTCTGTTACAGCACACTTTTCTGGGTTTTTTTTCTATTTATTTATTTTATTGCATTTCAGGTTTTGGGATACATGTGAAGAACATGCAAGATTGTTGCATAGGTACACACGTGGGAGTGTAATTTGCTGCCTTCCTCCCCATCACCTACATCTGGCATCTCTCCCCTTGCTATCTCTCCCCAACTCCCCACGCCTCACCATCCCTCCCCCAAACTGACCCCAGTGTGTAGTGCTCCCCTCCCTGTGACTACGTGTTCTCATTGTTCAACACCCACCTATGAGTGAGAACATGCGGTGTTTGATCTTCTGCTCTTCTGTCAGTTTGCTGAGAATGATGGTTTCCAGGTTCATCCATGTCCCTACAAAGGACACAAACTCATCGATTTTGAGGGCTGCACAGTATTCCATGGTGTATATGTGCCACAATTTCCTTGTCCAGTCTATCATTGATGGGCATTTGGGTTGGTTCCAAGTCTTTGCTATGGTAAATAGCACTGCAATGAACATATGTGTGCATGTGTCTTTACAATAGAACAACTTATAATCCTTTGGATATATACCCAGTAATGGGATGGCTGGGTCAAATGGTATTTCTATTTCTAGGTGCTTGAGAAATCACCACACTGTCTTCCACAATGGTTGAACTAATTTACACTTCCACCAACAGTGCAAAAGTGTTCCTATTTCTCCACATCCTCTCCAGCATCTGTTGTCTCCAGATTTTTTAATGATTGCCATTCTAACTGGTGTGAGATGGTATCTCAATGTAGTTTTGATTTGCATTTCTCTGATGACCAGTGATGATGAGCATTTTTCACGTTTGTTTGCTCCATATATGTCTTCTTTTGTAAAGTGTCTGTTCACGTCCTTTGCCCACTTTTGAATGGGCTTGTTTGTTTTTCTCTTGTAAATCTGTTTTAGTTCTTTGTACATTCTAGATATCAGCCCTTTGTCAGATGGGTAAACTGCAAAAATTTTTTCCCATTCTGTTGGTTGCCGATTCACTCTAACGACTGTTTCTTTTGCTGTTCAGAAGCTTTGGAGTTTGATTAGGTCCCATTTGTCCATTTTGGCTTTTGTTGTCAATGCTTTTGGTGTTTTGGTCACGAAGTCTTTGCCTATGCCTATGTCCTGAATGGTTTTGCCTAGATTTTCTTCTAGGGTTTTTATGGTGTTAGGTCTTATGTTTAAGTCTTTAATCCATCTGGAGTAAATTTTAGTGTAAGGTGTCAGGAAGGGGTCCAGTTTCTGCTTTCTGCACGTGGCTAGCCAGTTTTCCCAACACCATTTATTAAACAGGGAATCCTTTCCCCATTGCTTGTTTTTGTCTGATTTGTCAAAGATCAGATGGTTGTAGATATGTTGTGTTGCCTCCGAGACCTCTGTTCTGTTCCATTGGTCTATATCTCTGTTTTGGTACCAGTACCATGCTGTTTTGATTACTGTAGCCTTGTAGTATAGTTTGAAGTCCGGTAGTGCGATGCCTCCCACTTTGTTCTTTTTGCTTAGAATAGACTTGGCTATGTGGGCTCTCTTTTGGATCCGTATGAAGTTTAAGGTGGCTTTTTCCAGTTCTGTGAAGAAGGTCATTGGTAGCTTGATGGGGATAGCACTGAATCTGTAAATTACTTTGGGCAGTATGACCATTTTCATGATATTGATTCTTCCTAACCATGAACATGGTATGTTTCTCCATCTGTTTGTGTCCTCTCTTATTTCGTTGAGCAGTGGCTTGTAGTTCTCCTTGAAGTGGTCCTTTACATTCCTTGTTAGTGGTATTCCTAGGTATTTTATTCTCTTTGTGGCAATTGTGAATGGCAGTTTGTTCTTGATTTGCCTCTCTTTAAGTCTGTCATTGGTGTATAGGAATGCATGTGATTTCTGCACATTGATTTTGTATCCTGAGACTTTGCTGAAGTTGCTTATCAGTTTCAGGAGATTTTGGGCTGAGACGATGGGGTCTTCTAGATAGACAATCATGTCGTCTGCAAATAGAGACAATTTGACTTCCTCCTTTCCTATTTGAATGCCCTTTATTTCTTTTTCTTGCCTGATTGCTCTGGCTAGAACTTCTAGTACTATATTGAATAGGAGTGGTGAGAGAGGGAATCCTTGTCTAGTGCCAGATTTCAAGGGGAATGCTTCCAGTTTTTGCCCATTCAGTATGATATTGGCTGTTGGTTTGTTGTAAATAGCTTTTATTATTTTGAGATACGTTCTGTCAATACCTAGCTTATTGAGGGTTTTTAGCATAAAGGGCTGTTGAATTTTGTCAAAGGCCTTCTCTGCATCAGTTGAGATAACCATGTGGTTTTTGTCTTTGGCTCTGTTTATGTGGTGAATTACGTTTATAGACCTGCGTATGTTGAACCAGCCTTGCATCCCCGGGATGAAGCCTACTTGATCATGGTGGATAAGCTTTTTGATGTGTTGTTGCAATCGGCTTGCCAGTATTTTACTGAAGATTTTTGCATCTATGTTCATCATGGATATTGGCCTGAAGTTTTCTTTTCTTGTTGAGTCTCTGCCGGGTTTTGGAATCAGGATGACGTTGGTCTCATAAAATGATTTGGGAAGAATTCCCTTTTTTTGTATTGTTTGGAATAGTTTCAGAAGGAATGGTACCAGCTCCTCTTTGTATGTCTGGTAGAATTCGGCTGTGAACCCATCTGGACGTGGGCTTTTTTTGGGTGGCAGGTTCTTAATTGCTGCCTCAACTTCAGACCTTGTTATGGGTCTGTTCAGGGTTTTGGCTTCTTCCTGGTTTAGGCTTGGGAGGAGGCAAGTGCCCAAGAATTTATCCATTTCTTCCAGGTTTACTAGTTTATGTGCATAGAGTTGTTTGTAATAATCTCTGATGATGGTTTGAATTTCTGTGGAGTCTGTGGTGATATCCCCTTTATCGTTTTTTATTGCATCAATTTGGTTATTCTCTCTTTTCTTTTTTATTAATCTGGCTAGTGGTCTGTCTATTTTGTTGATCTTTTCAAAAAACCAGCTCCTGGATTTATTGACTTTTGAAGGGTTTTTTGTGTCTCTATTTCCTTCAGTTCTGCTCTGATCTTAGCTATTTCTTGTCTTCTGCTAGACTTTGAGTTTTTTTTTATCTTGCTCCTCTAGCTCTTTCAGTTTTGGCGATAGGGTGTCAATTTTTTATCTCTCCTTGCTTCTCATGTGGACACTCATTGCTATATATTTTCCTCTAGAGACTGCTTTAAATGTGTCCCAGAGATTCTGGTATGTTTTGTCTTCATTCTCATTGGTTTCAAAGAACATCTTTACTTCTGTCTTCATTTCATTGTTTATACAGTCAACATTCAAGAGCAATTTGTTCAGTTTCCATGAAGCTGTGCGGTTCTGGGTTAGTTTTTGAATTCTGAGTTCTGACTTGATTGCACTGTGGCCTGAGAGACTGTTTGTACGATTTCCGTTCTTTTGCATTTGCTGAGGAGTGGTTTACTCCCAATTATGTGGTCAGTTTTAGAGTAGGTGTGATGTGATGCTGAGAAGAATGTATATTCTGTGGATTTGGGGTGGAGAGTTCTGTAAATGTCTATTAGGTTTGCTTGGTCCAGGTCTGAGTTCAAGTCCTGGATATCCTTGTTAATTTTCTGTCTGGTTGATCTCTCTAATATTGACAATGGGGTGTTAAAGACTCCCACTATTATTGTGTGGGAGTCTAAGTCTCTTTGTAAGTCATTAAGAACTTGCCTTATGTATCTGGGTGCTCCTGTATTGGGTGCGTATATATTTAGCATCGTTAGCTCTTCTTGTTGCATTGATCCTTTTACCATTATGTAATGTCCTTCTTTGTCTCTTTTGATCTCTGTTGCTTTAAAGTCTAATTAATCAGAGATGAGAATTGCAACTCCTGCTTTTTTTTGCTCTCCATTTGCTTGGTAAATCTTCCTCCATCCCTTTATTTTGAGCCTTTGTGTATCCTTGCATATGAGATGGGTTTCCTGGATACGGCACACCGATGGGTTTTGGCTTTTTATCCAATTTGCCAGACTGTGTCTTTTGATTGGGGCATTTAGTCCATTTACATTTAGGGTTAATATTGTTATGTGTGAATTTAATACTGTCATTTTGGTGCTAGCTGGCTGTTTTGCCCATTAGTTGATGCAGATCATTGTGTTGGTTCTCTTTACCATTTGGCATGTTTTTGGAGTGGCTGGTACTGGTTGTTCCTTTATATGTGTAGAGCCTCTTTGAGGAGCTCTTGTAAAGCTGGCCTGGTGGTGACAAAATCTCTGAGTACTTGCATGTTCACAAAGGATTTTATTTTTCCTTCACTTATGAAGCTTAGTTTGGCTGGATAGGAGATTCTGGGTTGAAAGTTCTTTTCTTTAAGGATGTTGAATATTGGCCCCTACTCTCTTCTGGCTTGTAGGGTTTCTGCTGAGAGATCTGCTGTGAGTCTGATGGCCTTCCCTTTGTGGGTAACCCGACCTTTCTCTCTGGCTGCCCTTAGTATTTTCTCCTTTATTTCAACCCTGGTGAATCTGACGATTATGTGCCTTGGGGTTGCTCTTCTTGACGAATATCTTTGTGGTGTTCTCTGTATTTCCTGGACTTGAATATTTGCCTGCCTTGCTAGGTTGGGGTTTTCCTGGATAATATCCTGAAGAGTATTTTCCAGCTTGGATTCATTCTCTTCGTTGCATTCAGGTACACCTATCAAACGTATATTAGGTCTTTTCACATAGTTCTACATTTCTTGGAGACTTTGTTCATTCCATTTTACCCTTTTTTCTCTATTCTTGCCCTCCCATTTTATTTCATTGAGTTGATCTTCAACCTCTGATATCCTTTCTTCTGCTTGGCCAATTCGGCTGTTGATACTTGTGCATGCTTCACGAAGTTCTCGTGTTGCGTTTTTCAGCTCCATCAATTCACTTATATTCCTTTCTATTTTGTCCATTCTCGTTAGCATTTCGTCAAATCTTTTTTCAACATTCTTAGTTTCTTTGCATTTGGTTAGAACATGTTCTTTTAGTTCACAGAAGTTTCTTACTACCCACTTTCTGAAGTCTGATTTTGTCATTTCATCACACTCGTTCTCCATTCAACCTTGTTCTCTTGCTGGTGAGGAGTTGTGATCCCTTGTAGGAGGAGAGGTGTTCTGGTTTCGGGTGTTTTCATCCTTTTTGCACTGGTTTCTTCCCATCTTCATGGATTTGTCCACCTGTCGTCTTTGTAGTTGCTGGCTTTCAGATTGGGTCTCTGAGTGGACGTTCTGTTTGTTGATGATGAGCTTATTTCTGTTTCTTAGTTTTCCTCCTAAAGTCTGGCCCCTCTGCTGTAGGTCTGCTGAGGTCCACTCCAGACCCTGCTTGCCTGGGGATCTCCTGCAGCTGCTGCTGAACAGTAAGGATTGTTACCAGTTTTCTTCTTCTGCTATCTTTGTCCCAGAAGGATACCCACCAAGTGACAGTCTGATCTCTCCTTTATGAGGTGGCTCTTTGGATGTACAGGGGTCAGGGAGCTGCTTGAGGAGACAGTCTGTTCTTTATAGGAGCTCAAATGCTGAGCTGTGAGCTCCGTTGTTCATTCAGAGCTGCTGGGCAGATATGTTTAGGTCTGCTGCAGCAGAACTCATAAACCGCTTTTTGTTCCCAGGTGCTCTGTCCCAGGGATTTAGGGCTTTATTTATGACTTTCCGTTTTGCTGCTGCCTTCTTTTTTTTCCTTCAGAGCTGCCCTGCCCAGCAAGGAGGCAGCCTAGTCACTGTCTGCCTGTAGAGGCTTTGCTGAGCTGCTGTGGGCTCCGCCCAGCTGCCGAGTGAACTTCCCTGCAGTCCTGTTTATATGGGTGTCGTTAGAACTGCCTCGGCAATGGTGGCCCGCCTCTGTTATGGCAGAGTCTCTCTGTAGTGGCGGGTTGCCTTGGCAATGGCGGGCTGCCTCAGCAATGGCGGGTTGCCTTGGCAACGGCGGGCTGCCTCAGCATTGGCTCACTACCTCTGTAGTGGCGGGCTGCCTCGGTAATGGCAGACGCCCCTCCCTCACAGAGCTGGACCGTCCTGGGTTCAGCTGCGCTTGCTGTGAAACTGTCAATCCAGAGAGTTTCTGATTGCTGTTCTTTTGTTGGGGTGGGACCAGCTGAGCACGATCGCCTGGCTCCCTGCCTCAGAGCTTTTTTTTCTTTTTTTTTAAGTTGGTGTTCCGGTCGCCTGTTGAAGAGGCCCCGGGATCTGTGTGTTTTCCCATACAGCGACTCACTGCGCTGGCTTAAAGAGCAGCACTGAGATTCATGGCGCTTTTTTTGCCCTGGAATCTACTGTCCTGGTTCCCTGTTCAGTCCCCTTTTTAAACAGATGAATGGGTGACTCCCCCTGGCTCCAATCACCGGCCAAAAGGGCACCCAGACCAGTGTATTTTGAACAGAGAACCGCTGCGCCAGGGAGCTGAAAAAGCAGCCGCAAGGGGCAAAGCAGCGGCGCCAGTGATACAGCCTCGCTGGCCGAAACAGCCACGCTGGCGACCCATGGAGCTCCTCTGCCTGGGAATTTCCTAGTCTGTGGGCAATAAAAACGTGGTGTCCACTCACCCTCTGCACTTTCACTGGGAGCTGCAATCCTGAGCTCTTCCTAAAAGGCCATCTTGGATCGACTCCTTGAAAACTAGATCCAGTACCCTTTTCTTATTGTAAAATCGAACTATGATCATTTTTTTTTCCTATGAGACAGTTTCACTCCTGTTGCCCAGGCTGGAGTGCAATGGCACGATCTTGGCTCACTGCAACCTCTGCCTCCTGTGTTCAAGCGAGTCTCTTGCCTCAGCCTTGTGAGTAGCTTGGATTATAGGCACCTGCCACCACACCCTGCTTTATTTTTTTATTTTTTTAATTTTTGGTAGAGACCGGGTTTCACCATGTTGACCAGGCTGGTGTCGAATTCCTGACCTCAGTTGATCCACCCTCCTTGGCCTTCCAAAGTGCTGGAATTAAAGGCATAAGCCACCGTGCCCAGCCATTATTTCCTAGATTAACTAAAGTTATTTTTCAAATCTGTAAAGACATTCACAAATACAATAATATAAATTCTACAAGCATCTTTGAAAATTGTGTGTGTGTATACATAAAATGAAAATATAAGAATATAGATTTTCTCATGTCTCCTATGCCTTCATTTCTTTTCCCCTGATAAATACATGTATATATCTTCTGCTCCCTCCCCCACCCTGTGTCTCTCTCCCTACTGTTCAAATTACTTTCTCTGTTATTTGAATAGAAAGGTTTCTTTGTATAAAATTCTAAAGCGTTTATTTGGTCTTTCCTTGCATATGTCTTAACAATTTTCCTCTAACAAGTCCTTTCCTGATAACACTGCTGAGTATCATTTTAATAATTAGGGTGTTGATTAGAACTAATAGAGGAAAGGATGAAAGACAGCTGTTTGTTACTTAAGGAAGAGAGGTGAAGGGTAAGGAAGATGATAGTATTGACAATGTTGCCCGATTGGTATTTTTCAAATGAGAAATAAGTTTTAATGGAAGAACCAACCAAAGAGAGTGAAATATACTCAATGTCCATCAACAACATGTACATTTCACACAGTTCATACTTTATTGAAAATATTCTCCTACCATAAAATAAACTTCAGAGAAACACAGTGAGCTTTCTTATGAATTAATCCCAATGCCTGAAGTCCTAGGAGCTGTGAAACAAAAAATAAATAAATAAAACTATGTAAACACATAATACTGCTGAGCAACCTGGCTTAGCCCTTAAACAACTTTGCCTTGTTTGAAAATGTTCAGAAAGAAGCTACTGTGAAATTTATGTAAGTATTTGCCCTATGGGTAGTGCTATGATATTTTAATGACCGGTTACACAGAATGGTGACTGAAGCCAGTCACAGAGTCTTCAGGGCTATTCCTTCCTCCCCTTCTTCATGGACAGGAACAGGAGCATGTGCGCGCACACACACACACACACACACACACACGTGTGTGTGTGTGTGTGAATGCTGACTTAGCTAAAGTGGATCCTTGACAAATATTCTATTTATTTTAAAAAAATTAAATGTATTTATGCATTGATGAGGAAAAGTCTCTCTCTTGCTTCTCTTGGTTTATAAACTCCAGTGCATGTTTTAAATATACAATCAGCACTATGTAGTTTAGACTGGCGGAGATACCAATAGGGACCAGAGGCACTGCCTACAAACCTAAAATGGGGAATCATTACAGATAAAATATGACGGGATCCAAACCCTTTCCCGTAAGGGATGCTGAAGCCAAACCAAAACTGCTTTGAAGAGCATAATAAGGAAAAACTGGGTTAACTTCGGTTTTGCTGCTTTTAAATCATCATTAATCTGAATCCTTATAATAGTGAGGTGCTGTAAGAGAAATGCCAGACCCACCAAAAGTTGATCAGCAAACACTGAGTGCCTATCACCCACCATGTACAAACAAACCAACCAGCAGCTCCCTGGGGGTCTCTCAAACAGGTAATGCTTGGAATCCTGGTTGCAACAACATGGGATATTCTGCTTAATTACAAACGCCAGTGTCAGGAAATGGATTTTTCCACATCTCCTACTCCTACAAGTTTCCTTTTTCTTCTACAGAAAGGTGTCTTGTAGTTTGGCACATCACTTTGAGAAATCTGTGATCACACTTGTCAATAATTACCTATTTGACAAGGTAAATAGGAACTCCTGTGTAGGCATCCATGGATGGTCAGTTTGCCCATCTAAAAACACTAAAGACAGGGATGACCAAAAGACAGAACCAAAAACCACACCCGACTGGGGTACCCGGAAAAGAAACAGAAAGTCAGTGTGTCATGTGCTCAAATGCGCACCATCAGGTGGGGCGTGGTGCTCATTTCAAGACACCCTCTCCGTTTGCATTGATTCTCCCTGAACTATTCACAAGTTCATTCACAAGGATGAGCCCAGATGTGAAAGTGGCTGAGCGAGGAGTCACACTGGCTGAAAGGTTTGCTTTTTGTCTAAAAGTGATTAATAAGCAAACAAGTTAATACGATTAAAAAAGGCATCTAAACAGTACAAACCCACAAAATGACCACCGTTGAGAAAGGGGTTTACTGAGAGTGAGGGTAGTTCGGTTTTCAAAGTAGCCTCCACTCCGAGCCCGCCCTTTGGGGTGTAGTGACCTGTGTGCCTTAATCACAATGAATGGCACTCCCCTCTGTGTGCTGGGCCCCACCACTTAGTGTGTAAAGTTGCTGTGGAACCAAATGTAATGCACCTAACACACAGCTGGAGCACAGCAGGGAACAGCGTGCTGTGTGGCTGTCTTAGCAGGAGCACTGCAGACACCCATCCGTCTCAGCAGAGGTGGTCTAGTCAGGAATGGGCATGTCACCCAATTCTGGGACGTGGGAAGGTGAGGCACCTCCTGCTAGGGCCGGCCTCTGGATACAGGAAAGAGACTGGGCAAGATGTCTGCTCCCTCGTCTGCCCAGGGAGTTGTGCCTGGAGTTGACAACTGGGGATGAATGTTGTCACCTGAGTACTAAGAATGGCAGTGCAGAGAGAAGGAAAGGACCTGCATCTTGATAATGCATCTGCACTGTCTGTGTGTCTGTGTACCTTACTTCTGAAATTCTTGTTATATGAGGATTCAAGCAAGGTTTCTACTATCTTCCCAGGAAAAAGCACCCCAAATGATTCAGTAAGCACTTAAATGTGAATGTGGGGAGGGGACGTTGAGGGGAGATGTCACAGCTGTTGTAAGGACTATGAAAATTTCATTCAACAGCATGGAATCCGCTCTGAGAGCACTGGAAGCACAGCTCATTCAGGTGTGTAGGGAACTGTTCCCCATTCCCTCTCAACCTCAGGCTCCAAAACTGTCAGAACAAAGAGCCCCCAACTCAGACTTTCAGTTGCTAAAGATACGTAGCACTATTGTGAGGTCACAGCCACATCAAGTGGGGGTCTCCATCCCAGTGCCAACAGACAGCCATCATCAGCGAAGGACCCCGCAGCACCTGGCATGTGAGCTCCAGGCATTCCTCATAAAGCAGGGCTTGAAGGCTTTGCACCTGGTCAGAAAATCATTTTTTCAATGAAATGAAAATATTTATTTTGAAGTAAGTGCAAGTTCAGATACAGTTACAATAAATAATACAGGCAGATCTCACACACATTTGTCTGGTTTCTCCAGGATTCACGTCTTGCAAAGCTGTGGTACAATACCACCAGGATGTGGATATTGATACAGTCAAGATTCTGAGCATTTCCATCACCACAACCATGTCTCCTGTTGCATTTTTTAATAGGACTCATGTCCCTCCCCACTGCTCCCATCCTTGACCCCTGGCAAGCACTAAGCTGCTCTCAAAAATCATCAGGGCTGGGCGCAGTGGCTCACGCCTGTAATCCCAGCACTTTAGGAGGCTGAGGCAGGTGGATCACAAGGTCAAGAGATCGAGACCATCCTGGTCAACATGGTGAAACCCCGTCTCTACTAAAAATACAAAAAATCAGCTGGGCATGGTGGCGCGTGCCTGTAATCCCAGCTACTCAGCAGGCTGAGGCAGGAGAATTGCCTGAACCCAGGAGGTGGAGGTTGCGGTGAGCCGAGATCGCGCCATTGCACTCCAGCCTGGGTAACGAGAGCGAAACTCTGTCTCAAAAAAAAAAAAATCATCAGTATAATTTTGTCAGTGCAATAACATTGAATAAAAGGAACAATGTAGCATGTAACCTGTTGGTATTGGCTTTTTCTATGTTGCATATATTTCTCTGGATATTCATGTAAGTTGTTGCTTGTATGAATAGTTCATTCCTATTGCTGAGTACAATTCCATGGTGTAGATGTACCACGGTTTGTTTAACCATTCACTGGCTGAAGAATATTTGGGCTGTTTCCAGTTTGAAGCTGTTATGAATAAATCTGCCATGAAATATGGGTACAGGTTTTTGTGTGAAATGAAAAGAAATTTTCACTTCTCTGGGATAAATGCTCAAGATTGCAATTTCTTGTTGGCATGATAGTTGAGTGTTTACTTTTTTAAGAAACTGCCCAACTATTTGCAAGAGTGGATGTGCCATTTTATGTTCCTACCTGCCATGTATGTGACCCAGTTTCTCTGTATCCTCATCAGCATTTCATGTTGCAGTATTTTTTTATTTTAACCATTCTGATATGTGTAGAATGATCTCTCTCCTGTGGTTTTAATTTGCATTCCCTCATTGGCCAATAGTGTTGAGAACAGCTTCTCAGGTGCTTATTTGCCATCTACATATCCTATCCAGTGAAATTTCTATTCATGACTTTTTCGATTTCTAATCATTTTGTGGTTGGGGGGAAGGCTCATTGCTTTTGAGTTTTGAGAGTTATAACATTGTTTTAGCTGTTATATTTATTTTGCCTTTCTATATACAATTTAGAGTAATCTTATCTGTATCTACAAAAATTCTTGCTGAGATTTTGATAGGAATTTTGTTGAATGTGCATATCAATTTGGGTAGACTTGTCTCCTTGACTTTGTTGAGTCTTCCAATTCATGAACATGGTATGTCTCTCCACTTATTTGGATCTTTGATTTCTTGCATCAGTGTTTTATAGGTTTCTGTATACAGTGCATGTTTTGTGTGCATTTTTGTAGTTTTGTATCTTTAATTTTGTTGTCCATGTGGCAGTATAGTGAAATATTATAATTAATAAATATTAATATATAGAAATATAATTGATTTCTGTATGCTGATCTTGCACCTTGTGAACTTGAATTCACTTAGCTCTTAAAGAGTTTTTTTGGTAGATTCCTTGATTTTTTAAGGAGACAATCCTGCCATCTGTACGGAGGAAGAATTGTGATTTTTTTTTTCCTTTCTGATTTACATGACTTTTATTTTCCTTTCCTGCCTTATTTCAGTGACTACACCTCCCAGAGCAGTGAGAGCAGACATGTCAGGCTTCTTCACAGTCCCAAGGGAAGGCAAGCTGTCTTTCACCATTAGTATGTCAACTGCAGCACGTTTTGTAGACGATCTTTACGTGAGATTTTAAAAGTTCCTGTATTCCTATTTTTCTGGTAGTTTTTATCCTGAGTGTTAAGTTTTATCAAATGCTTTTTCTGACTCTATTTATATGATCATGTGATTTTTCTTCTTAGCCTGTTAATACGGTATATAACCTTGGTCAGTGTTTGAATGTTGAACTCGCCTGGCCTCCACACTAGATTATGGTACATAATTCATTTTATACATTGCTGATCTTTATTTGCTGCTGTTTTGTTAGGATTTTTGAGTCAGTATTCAAGGGGGATAGTGGTCTACAGTTGCTTGCTGTCGTCTTGTTTCATCTGGTTGCAATTTCAGTATGATGACTTGGGTAGGGTCTTTTCCTCTCCTATCTTCTGGAATAGGTAGTTTACATTTTATACTAATTCTTCTTTAAAGGTTGGGTAGCATTCTCCATGGAAACCCTCCATGCCTCAAGATTTTTCATGGAGAGTAGAGGTTTAATTAATTGAATTTTTCAAATTGAATGTTCTTAATATTTATAGGGCTATGCCAATTACATATCTTATAATAAATGAATTGTGGTGATTTTTTTCCAAGAAACTGTCCATTTTGTCTACGTTGTAAAATGTGTGTGTGTGCGTGCATGCCTGTGTGTGTGTGAGAATTGTTCATTTTATTCCTTTACTGTCATTTTGATACTGCAGAGTCTATAGTAGGTGTTTTCTAACATGAACTTCAAAACTCTCATAGCTGCTACCCATTACTCAGTTCCAAAACCACCTCCACACTTGTGGGTACCTGTTGCAGCAGCCCACTCCTCAGTACCAAGTTTTGTCTTAGTCCATTTGGACTGCTGTAAGGCAAAACCATAGAGCGAGTAGCCTGTGAACAACAGGCCTTTAACTGATCACAGTTCTGGAGGCTGAGAAGTCCAAGATCAAGGCACTGTCCAACTCAGTGTCTGGTGAGGACCTGCTTCCCGGCTCACAGATGGCACCATCTCACTGCATCCACACATGATGGAAGGGACTCTCCAGGGCCTCTTTCATAAAGGCACTAATCCTATTTATGAGGGCCCACATCTCCTGACCTAATCACCTCCCAAAGACTCCACCTCCTAATACCATCACTTCAGGAGTTAGGTTTCAACACAGGAACTTTGGAGGGACACAGACATTCAGACCACAACATCAGGGAACTCGCCACAGCTCCCGCGGGTCTTGAGGCCCCCTAGCCAGTCACCTTCTTCTCTCCACCTTTGAGTTTTCCTTTGTTTGATCTATAATGTCTATCGCATCCAGTTGCTCTTGGTGAGAGGAATAGTGAAAGCACATTTAAGCTTAAGTCGCCTTCCAGGAAACACAGGTGCCACTCTAACATCTCAACCTCTCTGCAGCCACATCAGCTCTGAACAAAGAAGATGACCTCTTTCTAGACAACTCAAGCTAAAGAAGGGCACTCTGAAGCTGCCTGCACGGCTCGCTGCTGTGGCCTCTCCCAGCCCCATCCTCAGTTCCCTACCTGTCTTGATGGGACACCATTTCTGGTCTGATTTTAGATTGATTATTTGGTTTGGTTTGTTGTTTTTTTCACAGAGGATCATGCCATTTCTCAGAAGTAAGAATTTAATATTTCCCAGGTCTCAGAATGAATTCCCAGGTTTTTTTTAGAACACAGAGGCATTATAACTAAGCTATCCTAATTAATTAATTAATTAACAATTCAGTCTAGTTACCCTAAACAAATAAGTTACCTAGTTCATAAAGAAATGGAATGAATAATAAGCACATAAATAAATTAAATACCCAGCTAAGCTACCCTAGATCTCAGGCTACCCATGGTATTGATCAGTGCATGTTAGTAAGCATTAAAGTGTTAATGTGGCAGCACCCAGCCACCTCTTTTTACTTCTGTGTAAGCATTCCAGGTGCTTGTATAAAGGTATTTGAGTTTCCACTGAAATATCACCAGTGAACAACTTAGATGATTATCCCAAGGGAAAAGATCTCTCACTAACATAAAGCTTGCCTCCTGGGATGGAGGGTTCTCCCTGATGTGCAGGTGACAGAAATGTTCCAGCATAGTTCCAAGCATGTCCTCTGAGAGTCAGTGGCCCTGTCCCAAAGTCTATGTGAACAAGATTAGAAAAAGAATGCAATTTGACAAAGAGGTTTTTGATTCTCAAGGCGTTAGGCTGTACAGAAGAGAATTTTAAAAATGTAACAATTGGTGCATACCTGAGGTTACCAAGATAAAATATTCTAGGGACTAACCATTGGATGTGAATGTGGATGTGGATGTGCCCAGTCCTGTTGTGCTGAGGGAAATACAAGCGCATTGCGAAGAGCCTTCCTGCCCATCCTTGCTCCTGGGCCCCTGTCAGCAGACTGAAAAGGTCCCCTTGGAAAGTCAGCTCTGCAGCCTCAGGGTTTTTTGTTCCATGACACTGCCAGTCGTTCAAGCATAGAAGGAGCACTTGGTTAGGCACGTGGCTCATACCTGTAATTCCCAGCAGTTTGAGAGGCTGAGGCAGGACGATTGCTGGAGGTCAGGAACTTGAATAGCCTGGGCAACATGGGGAGACCCCATCTCTACAAAACGTGTATGTTTTTAAATAGCTGGACATGGTGACATGTGCTTGTAGTCCCAGATACTCTGGAGGCTGAGGTGGGAGGATCACTCAAGTCCAGGGGGTCGAGGCTACAGTGAGCCGTGATTACTGCACTCCAGCTTGGGCGACAGAGCAAGACCCTACCTCAAAGGAAAAATGGAGGCATGGGGGCTTGGGTGGGACTCAGAAGGATTCCTCTTCTGAATCATTTCTTCCCAGGCAACTGCTTTTCAGAGGACATGAGAATTCACCAGAACAAATGGTTCCCAAATCTTGCTGAAGTTAGAATCACATCTGGAGTGTTTAAGAAATATACTTTCAGGGGACGCTTCCCAAACACGTTTATGAATCACACCCTCCTACGCCAGGATTTGGGAGTCTTTATTTCTCAAAAGTGTCCACAGCAATTCCAACCAGCCAGGGAAGGTGTGGAGGCCACGGGCATCACTGGATTCCTTTAAGATTGCTACCAGCAAAACCTACAAGCAAAAACTGACTCCAGACTCCCAGGCTTGCTAATTCCTCGCCTCACCCCGTGACTCACAAGGCACAGCTACAGGATTCATGATCAGAGCCCAGAGAGTTCTCATCAGAAGAGGGTAGAGGGGCTCACTGATTGGCTGTGGACGGTGAAAGAGGTAAGCATGCAGCCCTACCTGAAGGCCACTCTTTCGCAAAGCAGCGTATACTTTGTGACACTAGCACACAGCTCTGGAAACAAGAAGTTTCTGGGTGAGTTGACTTAAATCTGACATGAAGCAGTCCCTGGAGACAGGGCCTTGGTCAGCTTCAGAGGCCAGAATAACTCACTGGCTACTCAGATAAGATCCTGGGGAAAGGGAAAGGAGGGAGGTGTAGGCGGGGGCAGCACCCCCAGGGCTGTGGACCAGGAGGAGGAATTATGGTTTCCACAGCTGGCTCAGCCTGCAGAAAGCAGGGGCTGGCAGGCATGTGGCTTTTTATCTGCATTCTGTTGCCTGGTAGAAATGTTCAGGGGAGAGTCTGCTTTACAAAGAGCAAGTGGAATTTCCAGCCACGGATGTGAGTGAAAGGTTTTCTCTCTCTCTCTGTCTCTTTTTATTTCCCTTTTTTTCTCCATGGAAGTCTCCAGAGCACAGATCCTTATCCAAGCCAGAAAAAGAGAGTGTGTGCGAAGCCTTCACGAGCAAGGCCTGTGGGTTTGGGCCAAGAACAGGAATTCCCCGCACAGACACTGAGTCGGCGGCCTGAGACAGGAGCGGCGGCTCCACAGAAAGCCACTCTGTTCCCTGCCACCAAGGACTGCTTGCAGGGCACACACACGGAGCCGCGGAAAGAAGGGATATTTGAAAAAGAGTGTTTTTTTTCCCTAGAATACACAGTGCTCTTATTTCCTTAGGGGTGCAGTAAAAACTAGCCATGAATAGATGGCCAAACGCAGCTAAGAGGCAGCAAGCATGTTTATCGCCTACAGGCTGGGACTGCTGGGATGGGTCGCCGGGACAAACTCGGAATACGTCAATAAATCATAATGAAGGATTAAAATAAGAAAGAATTTGCTAAACACGTCTGGAAGGAGACTTTTATGCTGCTATTTTTTCCCTACCAACTGCTGCTCAGAGACTTCACTGGGCTTTTTGAATCCAACAGAAAATGTGTATGTGTTGGAGGTGGAAGGGAAAAAGAAGGGGTGGGGAGGCAGCTCATGCTTTGGTCTACATGGGTTTTTGAGGTCAAAGAAGATCCAATTGCTAAATCTAAGTGCCGAGGTTATGTTAAAATTAAACAAACAAAAAAACAAGAACGTATCCTCAGAACATGTGAGGTCTTAGCAAAAGGATCTATTGCCATACGTCATTTGTCTTCTATTTCATTAAAATATAAGAATCGATTTTCTTTAAAAAAGCAGGAAAAAACCCATCGGTCGTTTTAAAAATGATAAAATATCCTGTGAGTACAGGAACTGTTGGATAGCCATGGGCTCAGGGAAGTGGCAGCTGCCCCAGTCCACAGGGACACATGCCCCAGGGCCTCCAGCTCCTTTTTTGGGACAGAAAAATACCCTATTTGATTCAAGCTGGAGCTGAGTCGAGTAAGAGTGAAGGGACTTCTCTTGCCTAGGACCCAGCTCTACCTGCAGGCTGGCCCAACCTCCCGTGATCACCCAGCATAACATCCGCCTCAGGCAGCCAGCCTCCATGAGCTAGCGGGCCTGGCTGCCCTCTGAATCCAGGGGCGGCAGACAGGTAGGTGTGGTGCTGTGTTCTCCATTGAAATGGGTTTTCTCAAAACCCTAAGTTATGAGCCGAATTGTGTCCCCTAAAAACACACACATTGAAGCCCTAACCCCCAGACCCTCATGCTGTGGCTTTATTTGAGAAAGTCTTTAAAGAGATAGTTTAGGTAAAAGAAGATCATTAAAATGGGTCCTAATTCAATATAACTGGTGGGTTTTTGTTTTTGTGAGACAGAGTCTCACGCCGTTGCCCAGGCTGGAGTGTAGTGGCACAATCTCGGCTCACTGCAACCTCTGCCTCCCGGGTTCAAGCGATTCTCCTGCCTCAGCCTCCTGAGTAGCTGGGACTACAGGTGCCCACCACCATACCTGGTTAATTTTTTTTTTTTTTTTTTTTAGGGACTGGGTTTCATCATGTCGGCCAGGCTGGTCTCGAATACCTTACGTCAGGTGATATGCCTGCCTCAGCCTCCCAAAGTGCTGGGAGTACAGGCATGAGCCACCACAGGCAGCCAACTGGTGTTTTTGTAAGAACAGATGAGGAGATAGACAGGTACGCACAGAGGGAAAGTCATGTGAAGACACAGGATAAGACAGCCTTCTGCAAGCTACATCTAGAGGCCCTGGGAGAAATCAACCCTGCTGACACCTTACCCTTGAACTTCTGGCCTCCAGAACTGTCAGGGAATGCATTTCTGTTGTGTGAGCCCCCAGTTTGTGACGCTTTGTTATGGCAGCCCTTGTAAACTAATACAGCTTCATATGCCTCAATGACACGTACATTCATGCCTTGAGCAAAAGTGGAGCTCAAATCCTGTCTGTTGGTGTATCAGTTCAATTCACCCATGGGAAGCCAGGAAAAAAGACACACACAAAAAAAGAAAAACACGAAGAAGAAACAGAAAGAAAAATAAAATAGCGGGCTTAAGCTTTAATAATTCAATAATTACATTAAATTTACTTTAAGTGGTCTAAATATGTGTTTAAGAAAGACAGGCAGGGCACAGCAGTCACACCTGTAATCCCAGCACTTTGAGAGACTAAGGCAGAAAGATTCCATGAGACCAAAAGTCTACACCAGCCTAGGCAACATAGCAAGACCCCATGGCTATAAAATTTTTTTAATTAGCCGGATGTGATGATACGCACCCACTGTTCCAGCTACCAACAAGGCTGAGGGGGGAGGACTGCTGGAGCCTGGGAGCTTGAAACTGCAGTTAGCTATAGTCACTTTACTCCAGCAAGGCTGCACAGAAAGACTCTGTCTGAAATCATTAACTAATCCGTTAAAATATATTGGCGGAGTGGATTACAAAAACACAATCCAAGTATTTACTGCCTACAAGAAATTCACTGCAAATACAATGTTATAGATAAATAGAATTAATAAGATGGAAAGGGTATGGCATATGAACATTAATCAAAATAAAGAGGAATAGCTATGTTAATATCAGATGAAATTGACTTCAGAGCAAAGAAAACAACCAGTTACAGAGAAAAACATGACATAATGACAGAAGCGTCCAACTACCAGGTAGGCATGACAATTCTGAATGTGTGTATCAATCAACAGAGATGAGTGTTACATGAAGCAAAATCTGATAGAATTGGAAAAAGAAATAGCAAACTCACCGCTGCAGTGGGAGGGTTCACCACACACCCCCGCCTCAATGTTTGATAGACCAACTAGACAGAAAACCTCCATAAATATGGAGGAATTCAATACCATCGACCAACAAAATCTAGCCACCACATCAAGGGAGACTATACCTTCTGTCAGAAAACAAAACAACAAATTTAAAAGAATTGACATCAGGCTGGGCGCGGTGGCTCACGCCTGTAATCCCAGCACTCTGGGGGGCCGAGGCAGGCAGATCACAAGGTCAAGAGATCGAGACCATCCTAGCCAACATGAAGAAACTCTGTCTCTACTAAAAATACAAAAAAATTAGCTTGGTGTGGTGGCACGTGCCTGTAGTCCCAGCTACTTGGGAGGCTGAGGCAGGAGCATTGCTTGAACCTGGGAGGAGGAAGTTGCAGTGAGCTAAGCTCGCGCCACTGCACTCCAGCCTGGCGCCTGGCGACAGAGTGAGACTCTGTCTCAAACAAAAAAAAAAAAAAAAAAAAAAAAAAAAGAATTGACATCATACAGAATATCACTTACAATGGAACTACAGTAGAACTCAATAATGGAAAAATATCTCCAAACTCTTGAAACTAATGACCACACTTTTACACGAAGAGGAACTCTCAGAAAAAGTAAAAAATGCCTCGAAATAAAGGAAAATGAAACAACCACACATCATGGACATAGTGTGTAGAATCCTAGGTCATTGAAGACTCAGGAGGCTGGGAGGGGTGCGAGGGGTGATGGGTGAGAAATTACCTACCAGTATGATGTACACCTTTTCGGTGCTGGTTACAGTCAAAGCCCAGACTTCACCACTACAAAATATATTTGTGTAACAAAACTGCACTTGTACCTCAAACATGTATATAAATTTTTTTAAAGGCGGCAAAAAGGAAAAAAATATGAGACATTGCTACAACAGTGCTGGGAAAGAAATTTATAGCACTAAATGCTTATATTAGAAAAGAGGGAAAGTTTCAGATCAATAGGTTCCCATCTCAAGACTTTAGAATCCTAAACACAGAGAAAGCAGAGGGAAGGAAAATAATGGAAAAGAACAGAAATCAATGAAATTAAAAACAGAAAAAAAAATAGAGAAAATCAATGAAACAAAAAGCTTTCCTTTTGAAAATATCAACAAAATCGGCAAACCTTTAGCAAGATTTGCAGAGAAAAAAAGGACACAAATTACCAAGTATCAGGAATGAAATAGAGAATATTACTGTAGACCCTGCAAATATCAAAATGATAAATACAGGTGTAAAATGAACAACTTTGCATACAAAAACTTGACAACTTATATGAGATAGACAAATTCCTTGAAAAGCACAAACTGCCACAACTCACTGATATGAAATATCTAATTTGAATAGCCCTATAACTAGTAAGAAAATTCTATTTGTAACCGAAAGTATCCTAAAAAGGTAATCTTAGACAGACGGTTTCCATGGAGAACGCTACCAAACAACACTTAAGTAAGAATTAGCAGCAGTTTCATATACGCTCCTCTAGAAAAAAGAAGGTACCAAGTCATTCCCAGGCAGAGAGAGCCACAAAGTCTGAGCAAAATGCTAGGACTCAAGAAGACACAGGTTCCCTGAGCCCCTCCATTTCAGGAAACACTGAGCTGAGCCATTGCTACCTGAAAGTGATCACAGTGTGTGTCCAGAAAGAGCAATAATGAATGTATACAATTACTATTTGTCAATTAAAAATAAGATTTTTTAAAAGACAGATAAAGAACAAGACACAGATCGTCTCCGACTCATGATGGTTTGATTTTTTTGAACTTACAACAGGCTTATTGGGGTGGAGAATGCATTTTGGCATACAATATTTTTAACTAACGATGAGTTTATGAGACATAATGCCACCAAAATTAAAATGCAGTCGGGTAAGCATTTCAAAGTGAGCATATGGATAAAAATAATATGACAACAGAGTAGGCAGGGATAGGGTCTAAATCATAAACATTTTGGATTATAATACATTTCAACCAAATTTTGTGTCAGTTCTTTCAAGTAATTACACATCTAGTAATTTGAACTGTTAGTTGACATGCAGCTAAGGAGTAACTAATTCTACTCTGTACTTAATGACATTGATTCAGATATAAGGCAGATGCCGAAGAACACAAAAATGTTATCTTGAATATGCTCTATGTAAGCTTCAAACCCTGCTTGCATTATGAATTCAAAGCAAGTAATTCTTCATGTGTATTACAAATTTAAATTATAGCCAAGCTAAGCCATGTGATAAGGTGCAGTCTAACGATGCATTGCAGCTATAAACACAATGGAACTTTTGTTTTAAAAAAGATAATTTCTTGCTACCAAAAAAGGTCAAGTCTAAACATAATATTAAATGTGATAAAGTATACAAAGGAAAAAAATACACTCATACACCAATAAATGATTATTTTTCAGACACTTGAGTTCTACTGTTCACCTGTAACTTCTCTTTGCAGAAAGAAGCCTGCTTTATAAAGCATATAGTAGAAATTAAATATGCACCTAAGCTAAAAAAAAAAAAAAAAAAAAAAAAAAAAGGCAGTCTACAAACCAGACTCAGAGCAGAACCTGGTGCTCAGATCACAGCACATACACGTCTGCTAAAGACACCCTGCAGCGGGGCGTGTGGAAAAAGAACATATGCTTTCCCCAAAAAGCCCCATCCACATCCATCTTCCTGGGGAAATAGGTTTCCCGGGACCGCAGGCTGATAAGAAACGGCAAGTGATACATGAAGCACTGGCATCAAAGGACAAATGGCCCCCTGAGGATGGGAAAGCCAGTACGATGTTGATGGGAGTATTGCAGGCAAATACATGCCTGCCAAAAACATCACACACGCTCACAGACGTGCATACATGAAAGTATACATGTGCGCACACAGTACACACATGCACGCACGCACACACGTGGCACAAAAACCATCAGTCCATTTGGGCAGGTTCCCATAGCCCATGCGAAGTTAAAGACAGCATTCTCTAGCTTGTGATAGTGAGGAGCACCTGACTAATCGCTCTGAGCTTCACCTTCCTCAAATGCACAACAGAGAAAATAGCAGTACTGACTGCTTTGGGTCCTCATGAGGACTAATGCTTTAGTACATATAAAATGCTGAGAACAGTGTCTGGCATATAGTAAGCACTTGCTAAAAGTTAGCTTGTTCTTAGAACAAAATGTGCACTGTTCCTTGCCACCTTTCTGCTGTCTGCCCTTTACCTCCAACTTTTTACCTGTTAAAACAAGAATCCGTGATTACAAATGCCGCTAAATTCCAATTAGGCAAGCTCAAGGTCTGTCCTTAGGACAAATCCTTAGCCTTGGCCAACTTGTCCAGTTTCTTAGCTGTGTTTTCAGGTGCCTGCTCCACACTAACATTTCCAACTTTAGGAAGAGGGGAAGCCCCTCCTGCTGGTCTCTGGGTCCCCTTTGCCCCAGGCATGACAATCCAGGCCGCAGCAGGAAGGAGGGAGCCAGCGCTGGCAGTCCTGGAGGCCGCCCTCCTCCGGCAGCAGCCCCTGTGCTAGCCTGGTGCAGATGCTGACAGCGCCAAGGCTCCTCCGGGAAAAGCCCCAGCTGTTTTTCAAACGAAGTCCTTCCTGGTGGCGAAGAAAGTCCATATTAGTAGAAGTATGGGAGGGCCGCCTCTTGGCTCTTCCTTTAAACTCTCTCCTGCTTATTTTTAGTTCTTCCTCCCTGTAGAGAGTATTCCCAGGGTGAGACCTCTGACTCCATGCCTTCTGGACATTCTGGATCATGTGGGAGCTCAGCGGCCACAGAGGGTCTCATGGACAGTTCAATCTCTCTGGACACACGGGTGGGGTGGAAATGCCCGCCCTGCCACACAGGCCTTCTTGGAATGCCCCCTACCCCTCCTCACCTGCGGTGCTGCCCAGGATTAAGTGCACTGATGGGTAGAAGGTCTTGCCTGGCGCCTACAGAGTGAACCACACATGGGTCATCTGTTCAATGGCAGTATTCTGCCTGCCACCAGTCCGAGTTCCCTGTTACATAATGTTCACTCAGTCAGTCTACTTCCAGTAATTTCTGGAGATTCTGTAAAATAGTTGGTCAAAACCCAAAGAAGGTATCTTGACTAGAATTCACAGAACCACACGGTGGAGTTCCTGTTCATTCTAACCTTGTCAGCCTCCTTTGCTCTTGCAGTAGAAAGGCTGTCAAGAAAGCCACAGTGATCCCCCCCAACCCCTCCAAAGTGGCCACTGCCACCAACCAGAGGTGCAACTTCTGTACCCCTTGAGTGTGGGCTGGCCTTGTGACTTGCTTCAGCAAGTAGAAGGTGAGGTCTTCAGAAGCATGGCTTCAAGGGGCCAGTCGTACCCACTCCGGGTCGTTCTGCTGTTGCAATGCCCATGGAAAGAAGCTCGAGCTCACATCCTGGAAGGTGAGGGGACACCTGGTGAGAGCGACCATGCCCAAGTACCGTGTGTCCTGATGGGGGCACCTTGGGCCATCTGGCTCCCATGGGGCCTCTGTTCACTGAGACCAGGAGAAGGACTGCCTGGCTGAGCCAAGCCCAGATTGCCAACCCACAGAACTGAGAGCTAATAACTGACTGTGGTTTTGAACCACGGTGTAGGCAATTTGCTTTATAGAGACAGATAACCAATACAGCTGCACCTCAGGCACAAGGAGGCCTCCCCCGACCCGATCGGAAACTGCAACCCTTTTCCCTGACATTTTCATTTTCCTTCCTGGCCCACGGGCCTGGCCACAATCTCATATCATACATGTCTCAGCTCTGATTTTTTGCTGTCTGTCTCAGGCAGGAGAATTCCACGAGGGAAGTTTTCACTGGCTAGATCCTAGATTAACACCCGGCCCTATAAATGGTATTCATTCGCTGGGGAGAGACCTGGTGACAAACTAGTGGCTTAGAACAGGTAGGCAGGGTGACAGTTTGGATACTCGAGCCTTCCCAATCTCATTTTGAAATGTAACCCCATTGTGGGCGTGGCAGGAGGTGAAGCCTCATGGGAGGTGTTTGGGTCATGGGGTGAACACCTTGTGAATAGATGAATGCCCCTCCTGAGGGTGGGGAGTGAGTGGGTTCTCCCTCCGTTGGTTCATGCCTGGGCTGGTTGTTAAAAAGAGCTTGACCCAAAGGATTATAAATCGCTCTACTATAAGGACACATGAACATGAATGTTCATTGCAGCGCCGTTTACAATAGCAAAGACCTGGAACCAACCTAAATGCCCATTGATGATAGACTGGACAGGGAAAATGTGGCACGTATACACCATGGAATATTATGCAGCCATCAAAAACGATGAGTTCGTGTCCTTTGTAGGGACATGGATGAACCTGGAAACCATCATTCTCAGCAAACTGACACAAGAGCAGAAAATCAAACACTGCATGTTCTCACTCATAGGTGGATGTTGAGCAATGAGAGCACATGGACACAGGGAGGGGAGCACTACACACTGGGGTCTGTTGGGGGAAATAGGGGAGGGACAGCAGGGGTGGGGAGTTGGGGAGAGATAGCATGGGGAGAAATGCCAGATGTAGGTGATGGGGAGGAAGGCAGCAAATCACACTGCCATGTGTGTACCTATGCAACAATCTTGCATGTTCTTCACATGTACCCCAAAATCTAAAATTCAATTAAAAAAAAAAAAGAGCTTGGCTCCTCCAACCCTCTCTCCTGCGTCCCCTGTCGCCATGATAAAAAGAGCTGAGAGTGGGAGCAGTGAGAGATGCCCGATCTTCCAGCCACTGGAATCATGAGCCACATAAATGTCTTCGCTTTATAAATTACCCTGTCTCAGGTATTCCTGTGTTGCAACACTAAACGGACTGGGACAAGAGTGGCTGCTCCTCTCAGACCCCAGGTGCGTGTCCCAGGCCGGCAGGGGGCTCTGTGCCATGAGAGCCTTTGGGGACTTGAGCTCTGGTATCTAAGGTCTCCACCATGCCCTGCGTGGTTGAGGCAGAGTGACAGGAGACGCCCTGGTCTCAGCTCGTGGGGGAGTGAATCTGCCTCACTGCTTCACATCACAGGCCCTGGGGTGCACAGATCCCTTTGCTCCCGTACCCATCCGTACCCACAAGACAGGCTGAGCCAGGGCCTGGCCAGGCAGTTGTGTGCCCAGCTACGAGCCTATGGCTGGTGAGAGAAAAGACTTTGAACATCAGCAAAAGACTTGGCCCCGTTCCATCAGAAATGAATAGCTTTCCTAGGAACTGTGTTGTAGAATTTTCATCAAAATAATTAGCATTGAAATTTAAAATAAAAAAAGGAGAAATAAGGAGAAATAGATGATATACATGCACCCCTCTTTCTGGGACTCCTTAGGTTTAACTGAGAGACGTGATGGATTAGCTAGTGGGATCTAGCAAACGCCAGTACACAGAGGTCTAGCCAAACATCAGAAAAGAGAAAACAAGCATGTGATCTCCATCAGACAGGAAACCAGGAGGAGAGAGACAGCCCACGGCTGGGGGGCACAGCAGGGCCCTTCTCGGCTCAAGCCCACCGCTGCCACTGGCTGGCTGGTTTGCGGACTAATAAATTCACCATTCTGATCATTAGCTTATTTCCCTAGAAAAGCAGGCAGTTGCTTCAGAGAGGGTATTGTTGAGTATAAAAGTAAGTGATGACCAGTGAAACAGACTGGGGCCCAGAAGGCAGCATAAACGTTGGAAAGGACCCGGACCAATGTGGGGAGGCACATAGCAACCAGCTAAGTCCAAAACTGGTCCTGGGAAATGCACATTTTTCTGAACTAGCACATTTTCCTTAAGAAGGCAGTCATCCTTGTTACTGCTTGGTGATAAGAAGGAAAGTAAATGGAGGGCATTTCGTGGCCGTCGTAGAGGTAATACTTGGATGATTTTGCAGTTTATTTTCTTTTTAATGCCGCTTTAAATGTAAACCCAGGTACTACATTTATTTGAGACACTCTCACACACAGACCGGGCAGACTTAAAGGTCTGCAAACCCAAGAGGAAAAAGAAACAGGGAATATCTCCAAACAATTATGGCATGGGAAAAAGGAGTACTGACCATGCCCAACCCATCATCTACACTGAAGAAACCCCACACCCCTGTTTATGAGAAGGACATGGTAACAGTCCCTACAGAGCCAACTGGGGTGAAGACTCTCTCATCGTGGAGACACTGTGGCTTAGATTAAGTAACAATTGTTCAACAGCTGTTAGGAGAATAACTGCCAAAGTGCTGTAAAGTATATTTGTTTATACGAAACTCACAATTCTACCACTAGGGCTGGCGTTATTTTGAAATCAAAGCCTTACAGAAGATCGTATGTGAAGATCCAAGCAGGGAAGGGGAGTACTTTAACTGTGTGCTGTTGCTCCTGGCATCATAAAGGGCTTTTATAAGTCAGTTACCCTTTGTGCTGTATTGCTCCATTATCCACAGCTTTGCTAGTAAAAAGGAAACAGCAAAATGAACCAACTTTTAATCTAAATAAGGAATGACTTGATTAACTGTTACCAGGTTATATTGATATATACACACAGTGGTAAAATAAATTCTAATATGTGTATTGTAGACCTCAACAATTCAAGCAAAAGACTGAAACAAAGACATTTAAAAACTTGAAATCCAGAACAAGAAACACTGTAGGAATCTGTCAACATAAAAGGCTTCTATGACACTGGCTCATTTTTGTTTAAGTGCACGGCTCTCTGACCACTAAAAGGAGACGATTTTTAAGTTCATAGATTGAATTTGAAATTACAGGATTCCCCAATTAGCTTACTGCAGCACCGTCCAACCACAGACTACCTTTTTAATGATCAGCAATTGGCTGCTCCCAAGCAGATATTGAATTGAATCACTCTTTATGCCGAGATTCACTGGTCTCCTCTAATTTCTCAAGTCCCTGCTAGTCCCGTAACGATTCCTAAACTTAACAACACCCACACTTCTCAGCCTCGCAGCCAGCTTCTCAAATGCATCATCACTATCTGCAGAAAATCAGCTGATGTCATAGTGACTATAAAACAACACTGCATAGGCAGGGAATTCGCCTTTCCCCCTCCAAATCACGGATAGCAGTTGCCTTGTTAACTATGCCCTCTAAAATCAGAATTAGTCACATGTTTCGTAGAACCACGGGTCTAAATTGAATGGCACTGCTTCAGGGTAACTCAAAAGACACATCCATTGTGAGGTTTCATTGACACGGGGTCAGTTGATACACATTTTCCACATGCTGGATTCTTTGGGGGAAAGAAGCAGAAACAACATCAGCCTTTGTGCCACGACTCCTTGCCTACAGTCATGTGTATGCCTTCGGGGTTTTAATAAGTGTCTCTTGGATTTACCAAACTCAGAACTTGACCTCAATCAGGAACTGATTTCACTGAGGATGAATGAAGAAGAAAAATGTATTTGACTCCTCCTAAGCTCTCCCTAAACAAACCAAGGTCATCATGTGGCCCCTGTAAAAGTCAATATTTTATTAAAGTAAAGAATCTCTTGGCTCTAAACTCTTCAAGTGTAGCTAAACTGTGTGTATAGCTGAAAGGAGGTGGAAAACATGTAGTTCTATTTATTTATTTTGAGAGGGTTTCGCTCTGTCACCCAGGCTGGGGTTCAGTGGTGCAATCTTGGCTTACTGCAACCTCTGCCTCCAGGTTCAATTGATTCTTGTGCCTCAGCCTCCCAAGTAGCTGGGATTACAGCCATGCACCACCACACCCAGCAAAGTTTTGTATTTTTAGTGGCGACTGGGTTTTGGCATGTTAGCCAGACTGGTCTTGAACTCTTGACTTCAGGTGGCCCACCCGCCTCAGCCTCCAAAAGCGCTGAGATTACAGGGGTGAGCCACAGCGCCCAGCCAAGTAATTGTATGTCTATTCATGTTGCATTCAGTGTGGAATGTGAAAGAGAAAGTGAAGGCCTCACTGATCTTGAGGCTGGCTCACTACTTAGGCTTCAGGAGCGGGATGATGAACAACCAAATAACGGCAGGAAACTAATCATCTGCAAATTCAAACCCAACTTTGACATGTCAAATGATGTCATTTTAACTAAAGCTCTAGTTGGAACTTTTTATTGTTTAATATGATATATCTTTAGTACAGGACGTGATATCACCTTACAGAATACAATACAGTTCAAGGTAGGCAGATGCTCAAAAACAATAGGAATAAAAAAATAGAAAACTGATTTTCAAAGTGTCGAGGACGTCATTCAAAAGTACACTTGAAAATAAGCTAAAACACTGAAGATAATTATATGTGCTTTTTGGAAACATTGAGGTTATTCTTTTTGTCAGGGGATAATACTTTTCCCGTGAGGCAGGAAGGAAGGGCAAATGTGATTGCTCAGGGAGGAGGAAAAGAGGTAAGAGTTTCAGGGCTCTGTGTAGGATGTACAATGACCTCTACTTCCTGTTTGAAGCAGGAGGCAGGGCTATGTGTGAAGGATGTGACACCTACGAGTGCCAGGAGGAACACACATAATGCAACAACATGTTCCCCAAACTACTGAGAGGAGAATTTCCCCACATCAGTTATTAAGTTAGAATGAGTCAAGGGTTTCGTCTTGTTTTCTTTTGTCTTGTTTTTGAGTTATGGGGTATATTCTAAGGCAGGCTCTCAAAATAACATGCTCTTATACAGAGAGAGAGTAGTCATATGTGTCCTAGCCCATTAAGGCTGCTGTAACGAACTACCATGGCCTGGGTGTCTCCAACAACAAAGATTTAACATTCACAGTTCTGTAGGCTCTGGAACCCAAGATCAAGACTTCTGCAGACTCAGTCTCTGCTGCCTAAGTGGCCACCTTCTCACTGTGTCTTCACATGGCAGAGGGGGTAAGGGAGCCCTCTGGAGTCAATTTTATAAGGGCACTAGTCCCATTCATAAAGGCAAAACCCTCATGACCTAATCATCTTCTCAAAGTCCCACCTTCTAACACTGTCACATTGCTGATGAGAATTTCAACAGGTGCATTTTAGAGACACACATTCAGTCCACAACAGTATCCTCAAGACAGGTGTTCTGGGAACATGGAGGAAGTGATGGTGGCATCTTCATTTGTTTATTTGCTTTCAAAATATCATAGGTATTGCCTGCTTAAGTAAATGTAAGGATTAAATTACCTGGTTTTAACTAAATTAACCCTGACCAAAAAAGGACACATATGTTAAAATTGTTCCTTCACAGAAACCCTGGGTTGAGGGTAACGCTGACACTCAAAGCACAAGCCAACAGCAAGAGTGATAGAGCCATTCTCTGTCCGTCTCCAAGCACAAGCTCACTGTCAATAACAGGAGGTCAGGTCAGTGATGATCTAGCCAGAACTGCAAGACGCTGATCAAAAGAAATACACATTGATTAGAAAGATCATTTGATTTATGGGATTCCAAGTGAATCAAGGAAGAGGAAGCTTGCACTAACTGTGCACTGTGATTTAAAATATAAACTAATGATAGAATGGTTAGTAAGATAATTAAAAATAACTGTCTAGAATATGGAGAAAAATCTTTACAATTTTTAAAAGATATTTAAAGCCATGAATACTCAATATTGTACTTTACAAATTTTTATTAACTTAATGAGAAATATATTTGTAAGTCTTGCTGATGGCATCTCACTAAATAATAAAGGGGACCAAGAAAATCCAAATAGCTTTGGGAAAGCATTTGTTTTTCCTGCCACTGCAAATTTATTGATATAATACATGGAAATGAATGTGTCAGTGTCAATGAGGTTTAAATCATTCATTTGTCTTAGTCTGTTTTGTGTTGCTATAATGGAATACCACAGAGAGATACATTGATAAGGAAAATAAATTTATTTGATTGACAGTTCTGGGGGCTGGAAAGTCCAAGGCATGGTGCCAGCCTCTGCTTGGCATCTGGTCGGCTTCTTGCTACATCATCCCATGGCAGAAGGCAGGGTCAAGAGACCACAGGGGAGAGCAAGAGTTTTAACTGGCAGCCTCAAGCCCTTTTATAACTGGCATCAATTCATCTGAAGATTGAACCCTCATGAACTACATGCCTTCCATTAAAGCAATGAAGATATATGACTATTTCTTACTTATGCAGTGTCCACTGGGGACCCCTGACTATGAAGCTATCCTGAATGGCTGCCCTCCAAGCGTTAATCAAAGGGGCCCAGGCTCCTACTGTCATGTGCCTGCACCATCAGCATCCTTTGTTTCTGGCAGCACAGAGTGGGGGAGCCAAGAAGAAGATCAAGAGACATTGTGTGGCCAGACCTAGATGCAACTTCTCTCACTTCTACTCATATTCCATTGGCCAGAACCCAGATGTTTTGTCTCATCTTGATGCAAAGGGGCTGAGAAGGGTAATCCTTCCATATAACTCAGTGGAAAATTAAAGTTGTGTTTCAAACTGTCCACATATATTTCTAACATGTATAATCTTATAGTATGTGATCAATTCTGTTTCAGGAAGGAAATTTTGTGAGCATCTAAAGGACAGATATGCTAAAGAAAGTATATTCTAACACAAAAGGAAGTTGTAAATAAAAATATTTCACTGAAAAATTATGAGGTTTTAACCATAATGAAAACAAAAACGACTAGGTAATGCTATCAGGTGAATCTATTGCATAAGTCATGGGCAAAGTATTTTAGTAAGGAAATTAAATCCAAAGTGAACAAGCCAGTGATATAGTCAATTTTATAAAAACAAGAGCTTGAAAAAAGTTGTGAAACCTTGACAATTCATAACAAGATGAGGAGAGATTATGTGCCTTTGTTGTGCCACACACGTTTGCTGATCATAGTGTGGCATTGTTTCAAAAAGCTGTCAAAGTTAAGAGTACGTTATGTATCATTTCTTTTACTAAAAGAGAAGCATTTGAGCTTTGTTGGTACTTTCTCTAATATGTAGCTATCACCTAATAGATACTTGTGCTGCTTCCAGCAATGGGGGGTGAGCAATAAGAAACTGATCAACACCCATTGATAAGAACTCCCAGGAAGATTGGAATACAACACGAATTTCTCAATCCTCTCTAGGACATTCATGAAAAATCCTCAGCTAATATATTTCATGGTAGAAGGAACAAAGCAAGGATATCTACTCTTACTGCCTATCTTCAACATTATACTGGATGCTCTAACAAGTTCAATAAAGCCAGAAAAACAAAACATCAAGTTTTGAAAAGAATAAGAAAAATAGTCAACATATATGAACAACATGATTGCTTCTCTAAAAATCCTGAGAAAACATCAGCTACCGAAACTAATAAGTGAAGAATATTTAGCAAGTTTGAAAAATACAAGGCCAACAAAAATCAATTGTGTTTCTATATACTAGCAACAAACAATCAGAAATAAATTTGTTGAAAAAAAGAATTACATATATGACAGCATTAAAAACATAACTGTTTAAGAATATGCTTTTTAGAACTATCAAATGTGGCTGAGAGATTAAAGAAGACTAAAATAAAAGGGATATCCTTTGGATATGCACAGGAATATTCAATACAATATGGCCTCAGTTCTCTCAGAATTAGTCAGTAGACTTGACGGTATCCCAGTCTTAACCCCGGCAGGCTTTTTACCAAGAAAAATCGCAAGTTGATTCCAAAATTGATTTTGAAATGAAAACATTTGATCGCATTTCTCACTAGGCAATGATTTTTATCAGACAAAAAAAATAAGATTTTAAACTGTATATGCCTTATAGATTTTGTAAATGTATATAGACATAGATTTTATAGATGCATATGCTTTATAATTCATAAATGCATTAATATAAAATACATGTATATGAATGTACATAAATATCTAAAAATATATGTTTGAAATATGTGCATTTTTTTTTCAAAAGGGTATTACGAAACCATAAAAGTGTGGAGAGCTAGAACAGTTTTAAATGCTGGAAAGTATATCAAGGCTGCTTTTCATGAGGTTATTATATATTAAAGAATTATTGTTATTCTATTACAAGTTCCAAAATCCTCAGGCTTCAAGAACCTAATATACAATTCTCTTTAAGAAAAAAAAAATACAATGGGACTTTCTCTTCTGACCCAGATAAGAAACAGGGATCAGATTTATTCTCGTAACTTAACCAGAAAAGCAGGCAACATACATTAATCATGGTTTGGGCTTTGGTTAGAAGGCAGCAGAGGATCATGGGCCCAGGGAGAAGGTAAGCAAAGGGCTGGGAGCCCACAGTGATCACAGCTCACACCTTAGAGACAGTGCCCAGTGGACAGACTGAGCTTCTCACTGGGTTCAGATGGACGTTTATGGAGACTCAGATGGCTGGAAGTTGGGAACAGCATCACAGAGGAGTCACCTTGATTTTTGGCTGAGTACTGACCTGTGAAACATGACAGGAGATTACCCCTGACTGGGCAAACAAATATCCAAATCATCCTTAGAGGTCACACAAAGTTGGGAATCGTCCATGGCTTCACAAGGCTGACTGAAAGGACTTTAACTGGGGCATCAGGTGGAATGCTCAGAGCAGTCTCACCCTTGTAGTACGACTGTATTCACTTTAGAAAATAACTGCTCTAGAGTCAAAAACCTCAAAGAATCCCACTGATTCCAAGTAATATAACTGGGTGCTAGAACAAAATTCAGTCTCACTTAAAGCAACACGACAAAGCCAGCAACAAAATATATAAGATTCACTGTGTTCAATGTTTATTCCAATTTACCAGGAATAAAAATAAAAACACAACATATCAATTTTGTGGGATGCAAATTTAACTTTGTATTTAAACAGAAATGTAGAACATTCAGTGCTTCTATATAGTAATAGTTAGGTTTCCATCAAGAAAACTAGAATACATAGAGAAGAATAGGGCCAGACACAGTGGCCCAGGCCTGCAATCCAAGTAGTTTGGGAAGCTGAGGCAGGCAGATCACTTGAGGTCAGGAGTTTGAGACCAGCCTGTCTAACATGGTGAAACCCCAACTCTACTAAAAATAATAAAAAAAAATTAACAATTAGCTGGGTATGTTGGCGTGTGCCTCTAACCTACTTGGGAATCTGAGGAACAAGAATTGCTTGAACCTGGGAGGCGGAGGTTGCAGTAAGCAGAGATTGCACCACTGCACTCCAGCCTAGGTAACAGAGCATGACCCCACCAAAAAAAAAAAAAAAAAAAAAAAAAAAGGAAGAGAAGAATAAATCTTGATTAAGGAGAAGAAAGAAAACAAAAGATGACAACAGAAATTAATAAAACAGGAAATAGAAAGATGGTAGAAGACATCAATAAAATCAAAAGCTAGTTCTTTGAAAATGTTAATGAAACTGATAAACTTTTATCCAGACTGAACATGAAAAAAGAAAGAAGATGCAGCTTCCCAAAATTAAAAATTAAAAAGAAGACATCGCTATAGATCCTATGCTCATTGAAAGGACAATAAGGGAACATTATGAACAACTTTATGCCAACAAACTACATTTCACATGAAATGGACACATTTCTTAGAAGACTCAAACTACCAAAGCTCACTTAATAAAAAAAAAAATAGATAACTCGAATTATCCTATATCTGTTAAAATTTTAAATTTTAGTTAAAACCCTTCCCTAGAAGAAAATTCAGGACCAGGTTACTGACCATTTAAGGAAGAAATTATACCAATGCTACACAAACTTCTACATTAAATCAAAAAAGAGGCAACATTTCCAAATTTATTTAAGGAAGTTACCATTTCCCTGATAACAAAACCAATTATATTACAAGGAAACAGAACTACAGACCAATATTCCTGAAGATGGGTGTGACAATCATTACTGAAAATGTAGCAAGTTGAATCCAAGAATACAAAAACAGGATAACACATCATTACCAAGAGTTTAGGAATGCAAGGTTGGTTTAACATTCAAAAATTAATCAATGTAATATATCACATTAGCAGACTAAAAAAGAAAAACCTATGATACAAAACCTCAATAAACACAGAAAAAGCATTTGACAAAACTCATCATCCATTCATGATTTAAAATATCAACAAAATAATAATAGACTGACTCTTCTTCACCTTTTGCAGGGCATTGGGAAAAACCTACGGCTAGTATCAAACTTAATGGAAAATAGCAGATGCTTTCCTACCCTGAAGGTGGGAACAAGCAAGGATGACCGTTCCCACCCCAGCTGTTCCACATTGTACCACAGGGTCTAGCCAGGCTAATAAAAGAAGATAAGTTTTAAAAGGCATGCAGATTGGAAAGAAAGAAGTAAAACTGCCATACGATGACTATAAAAGACTTAACGTAACAGAAGATGTGCGGACTTGTACACTTTAAACCTGAAAACAATGCTAAGAGAAACTAATGAAGACTTAAATAAATGAAGAGATGCTCCATGTCCATGGATGAGAAAAATCAGTGTTGTTAAGTTGCAAATTCTACCCAAATTACTATATAGGCATAATGCAATCCAAATAAAACTCTCAGTAGTATTTTTGTAGAAATGAACAAAATAATTCTAAAATGCATATAAAATGAAAGGATATTGACTAGACAATACAATTTTGAAAAAGAACTATCTTAAAGAGCTTGCACTATCTAATTTAAAGACTACCAGTAAAACTGCGAAAATCAACTCAGTACAATATTGGAATAAGGATAGAAACAGAATACAGAGTCCAAAAATAAATCCACACTTACTAAGTTATTTGACCAAAAAAATGCCAAAGTAATTCAATGGAAAATGGGTCATCTTATTTTCTGATTTTTCTGATATGAAGAATAATGAACATCAACACTTACCTCACACATATTCAAAAATTAACTGAATGCACCAGGAATCTAAATTTAAGAGATAAAACTACAAACCATGTAGAAAACACAGGAAAAAAAAATCTTTGTGGTTTTGAGTTAGGGAAAGATTTTTTAGACAGGACACAAAAAGCGTGAACCATATAATTAAAATTCTACAAATTGGACTTCATCAAAATTCAAAACTTTCACTTTTTTCTTTTCTTTTCTTTCTTTTTTTTTTTTTTTTTTGAGACAAGGTCTTTCTCTGTCACCCAGGCTGGAGTGCAGTTGTACAATCTCAGTTCACTGCAACCTCCACCTCCCAGATTCAAGTGATTTTCGTGTCTCAGCCTCCCAAGCAGCAGGGATTACAGGTGCCTACCATGGCACCCAGCTAATTTTTGTATTTTTTATGAGAGACAGAGGGTTTCACCATGTTGGTCAGGTTGGTTTTGAACTTCTGACCTCAAGTGATCCACCCACCTCAGCCTCCCAAAGTCCTAGGATTATAAATATAAGCCACCGTGCCTGGCCAAAACTTTCACTTCTTAAATGCCACTAGTAAGAGTACAAATGATGTCACAGACTAATATCTGATAAAGATATTTCATCCATAAGAAAACATACAACCCAATATTAAGAAGATAAACAGGCCAGGTGTGGTGGCTCACACCTGTAATCCCAGCACTTTGGGAGGCCGAGGTGGGCGGATCACCTCAGGTCAGGAGTTTGAGACCAGCTGGGCCAACATGGCAAAACCCTATCTCTACTAAAAGTACAAAAATTATCCAGGCGTGGTGGTGGATGCCTGTAACTTCATCTGCTCAGGAAGCTGAGGCAGGAGAATCACTTGAACTTGTAGGCGGAGGTTGCAGTGAGCCTACATCATGGCACTGCACTCCAGCTTGGGTGACAGGAGTGAGACTCCATCTCAAAAAAAAAAAAAAAGATAATTTATTAATCATTTGGGAAATGCAAATTAAACCACAATGAAATGTCACTGCACACCCACCAGAATGACTAAAACTTAAAAGACTGCAAGATGAAGTGATGCTGAGAAATGAAATAGACTATGACACATGCAGCAGCGTGAGTGAATCGAGTGAATCGCAAAAGCATTGTGCTAAGTGAAAGCAGCCAGACCAGATACAAAACCATAGGACGCTATTAATATGACACACAAAAAAAAAGGACAACGTGCACAGCAGTTGCCAGGCCCTGCTCCCCTAGAGATCCAAATCTTTTATCATAATGAACTATCATATCTTATCTCATCATAACATTTGAGTAAGTGAGCAAATTTCATCCTTGCACACTTCAGAGTCTAGAAAGTATTGCCTGGATTAGCATGTCCCAAGAACTGAATTCCTCTGTGGAACCATACTGTACAGAGCTTGGTCTTTCCAGCCTCATATATAGACCACAGTACCCATGTTCCAACACAAAGGGTCAGTGCCCACCAGGTGGGAAGCAGGCGTAATTCATAAGGTCCTAATGTGACACACCTGGTTCAGAGCAGGCACCCAAAACTACTGTGTAGATTAGATGGCTGAGTGGATGAAGCAGGTGCACCACGTGACGCTTGATCCTGGGATTTGGATCATATGAAAAATGTCTACCCTGAAACAGACCAAACACATATTTACAAACATAAAGACAACAAAGTTGACCAAATACTTCCTACAATTATGAATGTGAAATCACTTTTTTCTAATTTGCCAGTTTCCAGTACTAAAAAAACAAAAAATGCCCCTTTGAATCCCCCTAAATGTAACCCCATGTTAAAGATTACATCAGAGCAGGAAAAGGATTTTTTTTAACATACTTGCATTTCTCAAGTGCTAGACAAAGTTTGCTCTAAGAGGCTTGGTGGGCAACATTAATTTTAATGAAAGGATATTTTTGTGTATATATATAGACATACACACACACACACACACACACACACACACACACACACACATCACCAGAGTTTTTCTGTCTGTCATTCCCAGAGAGGTGGCAGCCCCCTATAGCAGTTAGAAAAGAGCAAGGCGCTTGCTCCAGGTACAGCCATTTGGTATTCCCCACCAACACAGGAGATGAGCAGAAAAAGCAAATCCGAAATTCCTTCCTATAGCACGACGTACATCTAGAGGTGCCGCAGTGCAGGGGGAAGCCACCCCTGAACTTCCTCGGAAGTGTAGAGAAAGCTCATAAGATCATGGAAAGTTGATGACAGTCAGGAGGATTTTGACTTTCTTCTAGCTATGAGTGAGTAGGTTTGAGGAAATGGGTAGTTTTTTTCTGGCGAATATCTACAAGACAAGCAATATTTTCAGGGGAGTGTCAGGTTTAGGGAAGAAAGGTGGAGAGGTGGCTTTGTGCAAAGATGGACCCACTAAGGTAAGCATTTGCAGTTGGAAAGGAGTTTTGTTGAATATGAGTGAAAGGGATACAAAGGTGTAGACTAATAAGCAGAGTCTGCTAAAGGGGTAATATGACTCAGGGTAGGCAATCCTGGGAGCTTCCTTTTTATTTAGGAAGCAAGAACTATGGAGTTGGGGGAAGTAGTTTAAAAGACGGTAGCAAGTATTAGAAGTGGTACCAGTTATTTTCTGGTTGTCATCGGCTAAGAGGGCCAGGCATTGCCTGGTGGGGTTTGTGGGTAGGTCGGGTCCTGTTCTGTGGTGTGTGATGCTGATGAATATCCAGGTGAGGGATCAAATTTGCAAGATGCTCTGGGCTGAGTGGGAAAAAGTTGTGGACATCTTCTGTCTCTGAGGCAGCTTTGCAGATAGTACAGCTGCCACGACTCTGGCTACAGGGGCTCATGACCCAGTTCTCAGGGAATCAAGCCCAGCAAATTCAGCAGGATTTCTTGATTAGCTCTGCCAGGTCTCAAAGAGCCAGGTTCTTTACTGAAACCTTCAAACCTGCTGACATTATGGCTATCAAATAATTAACTGTCACAGGCCACATCTTAATTTACAACTTTGTAAATTACATGTAGGATGCAAGAATCCTATCCTTAGTAAACCTTAGGCATTTGTCTTACTGGCTGGTCTTGATTGCAGTGAAAAAAAAAAAAAGTCTAGAAATGTATCAACACCAGTGAATATCAAGGGTGAATTTTGGAGAAAGGTCGGTTTAAATGAAAGCTCTTCTACATTGCCTGGCTCCCTTTAAAGGCCCCATTGTGGTTACTGTACCAGGGGCTCAGCCCCAGGGTGCTACTACGGGGAAACCGGAGTTCATTCCTGCTGGAGTGATTCTCCCATCACTTTCCATCAGTACAGACCACACAATATGGACTGTGTGGTCAAATTTCAGAGGTATAGGCAGATGATAAATAAATAAATGCAGAGATACAGCAAGTGAAATAGACTTAAATATAGGAAGACAGAGAGAGAGAGAGAGATCATGCAATTTAGTCTAGTGGAAGGTGAGGTTAGAAAAAACAAGTTGTTTCACACAGTAGCCAGTGCTAGAAAAATGGTACCGAGGAAGAAAATGGCTGGTTGGGGAAGGATTCACTTCACATCAGGAGCTGAAAGAGCGCTTTGAAGAGTTGCCCATGGGGAGTGGCTGGGGCAAAGAATATGCAGAAGTTGTGCATGAGACAGTGTTCTGTGGGTCTGAATACTGACAGCGGCTTATCACCACAACCCTGCAGCAAAGGGGAGAGTGGCCAGCGGTGGAGATTTGGAGATTCCATCACCCTAAAGCTGGTCACACAGGTAACTCTGACTTTTGTATCACTATCTCCACAAAATAAAATTACTAAGATTGACATTCTATTATGCAAGTAACTAACCTATTTTCCTTTTATTCAAGCAATTTTATAATAGATTTGTGATATACTTGGAGATCAATTCTACGATGTCATTTCCTCAGCAGCATCCAAAGTCCTTCATCATAAAAGGTCCACATTAAGGAAAACACTTTCATCAAGTCAAGGTCCAAGCTGTTTATCATGGCAACAATCCAGTGAATGCCGAGTCAAAGGGAAGATTGTTTTGCACACAAAACTAAAGGAAATACAACATTAACAGTTTAATGTACTTCTGTGTTTATAAAGCTATTCATTTTGAGGTTTCTTGGATTTTGGAAAGTTCTATGATCATTCCATGCACAGTAAAATTTATGTCCAATACAAGTTAAACACAATCCTTTATTATTCCATTATTGATTGATTTGATATGAAGTAGCCTCTTAGGCTTCATTGCCTTGCTCTGAGAAAGCCCTTGGGGGAAAGCAGTCCTGTGTCTACTCAGCATAAGCAACTAGAACCACAAATAGAAACTTCAACTTACTTTGAAATGTCATTCACTGACTCTAGCAGGCCTGCAACTTGTTTCTAAAGTCTAAAAATATTAACTTCCAAAACTTTGCAAGAATGTAATGAAGCTCTGAAGTTTACCCATATGTTGACAAAACATACCCTAAATAAACACGGTGCTTTCCCTAAAAAAGATGGCAAGACCTTACTGTAAGGTCAACTCTGTAAACCACTCTCTTAGATAAGTGAGATTCACAAAACAATGCACTTGCATAGACAGACAGACAGATATGGAGATTTTTTTGGCTGAAAGAACAGCATGGAAGAAAGAACTGGAGGAAAAAAGAAGTAGAAGACGAGGAGGGACTTACAAAGTTTGATCAACAGGTTAAGGATTTTTGCCTGGCATATTTTAATTTCAACAATCTGTGATATTGCCCCTACATCTTTTTTTTTTTTTTTCACTGTAAGGGAATATGGCTGATGGGCTCTAGGCCTGAAACTCATGAAGAAATAACTTATTAGCTCACTCATAGCAAGCACCCAGTGTGTGCGATCTCCCCAAACTGTCAGAAACAACCACCAATGTACTCACCACCAGCGCAGGCCTGCTCCCCAACACAGGCCTACTACGTCAGATGGGGAGCCCAGGTTCTCTTAGTAATTACTGACAATGCTTCTTTCAGTTCCTTATCTCTTGAAGTGAGCAAGAAGCAGCAATCTCTAGGAATTAAATAATTGCTAAAACTCTTGTGATCTAACAGAAATCATTAAGGTGTCACAGGTAAGTATTCAAATATTCAAATATGTAATTGAATATTCAAGTAATTCAAAATATATCCAGCCTTCCCTTTTGTTTTCTACGGTCTCAGGAATTTCACAGCTTCTAGACAAGGGGATACGTAGAAACACTATTTAACCAGACTACCATTACAAACTCATAACCACCGTCAATTCGTATCAGTTAACTGTTGCCATAAAGTTTGTCAGGACATTTGCTTTACAGTTCCTGCTTTACCAAGCACCCTTTGCTGTGGTTTCAGTGTCCCAATCCTTCATTCCATAAACAAATGAAACAGTGAAGAAAAACCAGCGGCCTTGACATTGGAGCTATTCATTTGGGATTATTACTCATGGTTAGTAGAATTTTTCTGCCTTCCGTCTAAAAATGCCAGTACGTGTACAATAAAATAATTTGTATTCCAAAGGCATTTTCCCCCTGAAGTTAAACAAGCAGGTACTCTGGGGAATGCTGTAGATTTGGTGCTCCTGGCTGAGCCACCCTTTTTATTGCCACCTTAGCTGAAGGAGGGTATCCCCTCTGTGGTTAGGAAAAGCAGAAAGTCCTCCCACACTGAAGATGTAAGGACTAACCTTTGTCTGCAGGCACAGAACCCGTCTTTCAAATAAGTAAAGGACCAAGGTTACTGAGATATTTACCAGAAAAGCAAGATTGGGCTGTACCCCACACCCAAGGGGTAGTTGTCAGTTTGTTTTCACTGGGGGGAATGCCTATTTAACCAGCATCAAAGTTCCCGGTGGCTCTCCTCAGATTCCACAGACAACCTCCACCTTTTGAGAGTAAGATGAGGGAATGGGAAAAGAAAAAACGTACAGTCACACCCCACATAGCGCCATTTAGATCAACGTCAGACAGCATTAGGACAGTGGTCCCATAGGATATAACACTGGGCCCGGCGTGGTGGCTCACGCCTGTAATTCCAGGACTTTGGGAGGCCAAGGCGGGTGGATCTCCTGAGGTCAAGAGATCGAGACCATTCTGGCCAATGTAGTGAAACCCCGTCTCTACTAAAAATACAAAAATTAGCTGGGTGTGGTGGCACGTGCCTGTAGTCCCAGCTACTCGGGAGGCTGAGGTAGAAGAATCGCTTGAACCCGGGAGGCGGAGGTTGCGGTGAGCCAAGAATGCGCCATTGCACTCCAGCCTGGTGACAGAGCCAGACTCAGTCTCAAAACAAACAAACAAAAAAATGAATGAATGAATACATAAATAAATAAAAATATTTTGTATATAATACATATATAAAGCCCTCTGTTGTAGCTGCCTGCAGCACTCCACGGGGGACCTGCTGTGCAGGGGTGCAGCCCAGAAGCAGGGGGGCTGTCCGGCACAGCCCGGCGTGCAGTAGTGCAGTAGGCGAGGCCGTGTAGGTTTGCGTCCGTGCACTGTGATGTGTGCACAGTGATGGCATCGCCTAGTGACCTCAGAACGCATCCCCCTCCCTAGGCAAGCCGTGACTGCATTCCAGGTTCCCCTTGCTCTCAGAAACACTACTGAAAACTTGAAGACCTCAGCTGGCAGACTGCCCCCGGCTACCGCACCAGGCGGGCAGCCTAAGCAGGGGCTCCTCGCCGTCCTGCACCAGGCTGACAGCCGTCCGGACAGCACCCTTGCTATGTCGTGACGCTGCTCCAGCCCCCCAGGACGGCCAAGGTCTTAGGCCTCCCCTCGAGGGGTGACGCTCACCACCCCTCACACAGCGTGCACACCATATTTCAGATTTTAATGATTTACACTGCAAAGCAAAGAGGCTGTGAACTCAGCAGCCAGAGACAACTGAACATTTAACCCCAAAGTCAGCAGCAGAACGCAGCCCACAAAGCGCCCGGCTGGGACCTGCCGGCTGCACCACTCACCCGGGACCCAGAGCGCGCGGCCGCGGAGCCAATGGGCGAGGCCCGGCTGTTGCCATGGTCACGCGGCGGGGAGCCTGGGAGCCAATCGGCGGCGGGCAGAGCCGTTGCCATGGCTACGCTGTCTGTTAGGGCCGCGCACGCGCTAGTTGACAGAGACCTCACCCTTTGCCCCAGCCCCAGGGCTCGCGGGGTTCCCTCGAGGGTCTCGGCAGCCGAGCGCCCCGAGATCCCCTCCGCGGCCCGGTTCCGTGGGCGCCAGACATGAACCGCAAGAAGCTGCAGAAGCTGACGGACACCTTAACTAAAAATTGCAAGCACTGTAAGTAAGACTCTAGTGCTGGACAAGACGAGACTCCTGGGCCGGGCCGGGACCCCACCCGGTGCTAAGGGCCGCAGTTGTGCGCGCTTCCCGCAGCCTGGGCCTCTGTGGGCTACCGCCCCTTATGCAGAAGCAGGGAGGGAATCCCGGGGTGCTAGCTCCTTGGTTTTGGCTCCAACGCCCAGGAACTTAGGAACCCAGGCCTACGCTTCTAGTGCTACCTACACTCCCACACGTGAACTTACCTCTCCAAGCCTCTTCTTTTACGTGATAGAAACTTGTGGTGTTAGCCTAAGGGAGGTGTAAAATAAATGCTAAAACCCACTGGTCTTAAGAAAAGTAGCACCACCGACGTAGATCGGGCACCCACCTTGCTTTCTAGCTCGCACATATACCCGCAGGTCCAAGTTCTGGAAGTTTGCCAAGAGACCCACAGGAGAAAACGGTGCTCAACCTCTGATCATCTTTAGGAGAGATGAGTCGTGTCATCGCATCTGTGCCTCAGAGCAAGGAGATTTGTTTGGAAACCAGACTTCAGCGCAACTAAACACGTGGTAAAGAATGGTTCCAAACATCAGACTCCCACTTTCCAGTGGCCCGTGGTGTTGAAAGATAAAGGAGGCTTTCAACACAACCGTATTGCCTTATTGAAGGCGCCTGCTCTAATCTCGCATTTGAAAGGGTGGTCCTAGAATTTCATAGGAAATGTTGAGATTGTATTCAGATTGAAAAACAGAATTGCACTTGAGCAAGGGAAGCCGTGGATGTGGTTGAGATGAGGAAGATATTCCCTGTTGAGCAAACTTAGAAGTTGTGTGCGGATTGCAAAACTGCTAGCCACTTGAAGAACAATCCCCCAAACACCCTGTTGCTCAAAGAAGAAGCAATAAACCTGTTGATGTAGTTTTAGAGATTATGAGATCTAGTGCATTCTAATCACCATTAGTATCTGATTAATAACTGGTAAGAAATGCTCTCTTAGTGGGATGGTGACATAAATGAACGTTATGGTGTGTATAAGCATCTTAAAATTTTTAGGAAAAATATCCTGTAATTTAAGGTATTATTATAACTTATACTCCGATGAGAGTTTTGTTCCTTTTTTGTTTTTCTTAAAACACTTTCATTTCTGGGAGAAAAATAGGTATTTTTGAAACATCTAGTAAACATTTTTGATAAATATTCAAAAACAATGCAATTGCTGCTGTACACAATACTGATTTTGTCCCTTTACGTAAGTTTGAATTTATTTAGTCTCTGTTCAGTAAATTTGAATGCATTGCAAAGAATCATTCTGTGAACAGTCAAAAGGTGAGTGTATATTTTAAAAGATGAGTAAAAATATAGCAGGAAAAAGTCTACTCTTTTGATTTTTTTCTTTTTTTTTTTTTTTTTTTTTTGAGACGGAGTTTCGCTCTTGTTACCCAGGCTGGAGTGCAATGGCGCGGTCTCGGCTCATCGCAACCTCCGCCTCCTGGGTTCAGGCAATTCTCCTGCCTCAGCCTCCTGAGTAGCTGGGATTACAGGCACGTGCCACCATGCCCAGCTAATTTTTGTATTTTTAGTAGAGACGGGGTTTCACCGTGTTGACCAGGATGGTCTCGATCTCTTGACCTCGTGATCCAGCCGCCTCGGCCTCCCAAAGTGCTGGGATTGATTTTTTTCTTTACATAAAACAATTTTAATGAGTCTTACAAACGCAGATGATTATTAAAGTCTATAGAAATAGTTACAAGTCATGGGCATTATAATAATTTTAAATTTCCTTGAACAGAAGAAGTTTCCCCTAAAGTCAAATTTTGTTTTAGTTGCAAGACTATAGACCTATCAAGATTCAATGGATAAATTTTGTAGAATCAAAGAAGAGTAAAAGATCTGAAGAGGGCATCTAGTTCATGCACCATTCTGTAGATATGTTCTGCAGGACATATTTAGAGCATTCCAAGAAGATGAAAATCTCTTCTTGAATTTTCTTCAGTTTCATTTAATATTGAATTCTAGAATTTAAGAAATATTTAGCAATAAAAATTTTCTTATGGCTAATCTTTGATCTTTTGGGTAGCAAATTAAACTGATTTTTAAAAAAGTTTTTATTTCAGCTGAGATAGAAAAATGGCTAACCAACATCCCATCTGCCAGCATTTTATATACATGAACAGAGTACGTCATTCTTCATGCGGCTTTTCTTCCCCAACCACTAACAGCTCTTGCTTTTTAAGAAGGGTGTGGTGTGTGTGTGTTTACATAAAACGTGAAATTTACTATTTTGAACGTTTTAAGTGCTTAATTCCATGGCATTAAGTACATTCACATTGTTCTGTTTCATTCTGTTCTGCTTCCAACACCACCATCCACTTCCAGAACTTTTTAATCGTACCCAACAGAAACTCTACCCATTAAACGCTAACTCACCACTCCTTCCTCCTCCTAGCACCTGGCAACCACCATTCTGCTTGGTCTCTATGAATCTGACTACTCTAAGTACCGCATATACAAGGACTCATACAATATGTGTTCTTTTGTGTCTGGCTTATTTCACTTAGCATAGTGTCCATAAGTTTTCATTTATCTGTTAGAATTTTCTTCCTTTTCAGGGCTGAATAATATTCCATTGTATAAATATGCCACATTTTGTCTGTCCATCCCTCCATTGATGGACTCTTGCATCTGTCTTTTGACTGTTCTAAATAATACCTCTATGAACGTTGTTGTACAGGTTCCTGCTTTCAGTTCTTCTCAGTATGTACTCAGAAGTAGAATTCCTGGATCATACAATAATTGTGTTTAAATTTTTGAGGAACCATCCTACTGTTTTCCACAGTGACTAACAGCTGTTTTTAAAATCATAACCATTATATTATTTCCTACTATTTATTTACTGAATCCTTTTTTTCCCTAAGTTTTCAGTGTTTCTCTTTAAGCGTTGTTCTCAAAACCAGAAACCCCACAAAAGCCTGTACTGACCTCTAAGATGAGGTGTGATTTTTCCATTCCTAGATGCTGTCTTCTGTTATACACACACAAGTTTTGTCCTTGTTTTTTTTTAAATGCTCAATCATAGTTCTGTCTGGTTTCAAAATAAATTTTCCCCAACTTTCGCCCATACTTGGTATTTGGGCTTTTATATTTTCAAGACCAGCCAATAACCCTTCCACCTACATTCTCAAATGGGAATTGAAACACAAATAATCAACTCGGTATTTATAACCATGGCTCTTTCTACAGTAATGTGTATGAGCAACATCTATGTGTATATATCCTTTAAAAAAATTTCCTTCCTCCAAACAATTACTGAATAGTTGCATATTAATTTTTACATAATCCTCAACAAGAGCCATACTGGGTGCTAGAATATACTGTAAAGCTTTTTTATTGGAAAACTAGTGACTCTGGTTTCCAAAATCTGGCTTATGAATTCATGAAGGCTAAAGTGAAATGAAAATTGTTACCTACTTTTCATGAAGCTGACATCTCTTTCCAGGGAGAAGAAGTTGTAAATTCATGAATGCCTATAAATACTGGGAAAAGGTTACCATTCTTAAACCTTACCATTCTTATTTTGAGTCATATTTCTACCAGCCTTGTAGAGTTTAGAATCCGACGCTACCATCATTAGTCTAATAACTTGGCTAATGCTATCATATTTTTCCCCTAAACGTGGGAAATCCTGTTTGGAAGGTATGCTTCTTCTTCTATTTCTATTAAGAGTCGTGAATCTCAAAACAAGAGAGTCTTCTATTGACAATTACCTATTTGATGTCTTTTATGTTGTTTGTAAACTTATTGATGCAAAATTTAAGTTAGAACTTAAAGATTAAAGATTCATTTTTGTTATCTCTATTTTATTCTTTCAGTTAATAAATTTGAAGTGAACTGTCTTATAAAGCTTTTTTATAACTTGGTGGGAGGAGTGGAGAGGCAAGGTCTGATTATTGGACTGGATCGTAACGCCTTTCGAAACATCCTGCATGTGACATTTGGAATGACAGATGACATGATTATGGACAGAGGTAAGAGACACGGAAGATTCAAATTAGCCAAATCCAGCCATAACGAGAAAAAAAAAAAAAAAGGTTTGGCATTTGGACATCCTCTTCGTAGGAAGCTTAGTGTTTTGCATTCCCCGTGCCGCTGTAATATACAAATTTAATTTTGAAAAGATCATAGAAAAGAGGTAATATTGGCTTTATTTTGTGTATTTAAGAAGAAGGCAAAGTCATGTTGACTAACTACCTTTCCCTTACTTTATATCAGAAAACCCAAAGCATCTCTATTTGTACTTAATAAAGCTAATAAATAGAATAGTTTTTAAAGGACATTTAAATTACTTACATCATACAAAATATATCAGTGACAAGATATAATTCTATGCATCATGTAATGACTTAAGTAACAAAAATATAGAATATTTTATTTTTATTAGTATATTTAACATATCTAATTAACATGACCAATATATTTGATACCAACATATTTATTATTAATTAATGATTAATATATTTAGACATTGAGAACTGTATTTGTTCCCACAAACACATTTTAAAAATTGAATGTTTAATAAAAGAGTTTCATGATATGATGATGTCTTAGTTTCCTGTTTTGTCAAATGAGAATATTGGACCATACAAGCTGAAGTGTTCTCTTAATTTTAAAAGTGAGTGATGCCAGTGTAGATAATTTACTGAGAGTTACCATGCAGCACAGGTGTTACATTTAACCTCTCTCCGTTTAGTATTCCGAGGTTTTGATAAAGATAACGATGGCTGTGTAAATGTATCGGAGTGGGTTCATGGATTATCACTGTTTCTTCGCGGATCTTTGGAAGAAAAAATGAAATGTAAGATTGAAGGTTGTCCTAATGGTTTGCACAATGTGAATTACTTATCTAAGGCACTTAAATCAGTGTCCTTCAACCCAGCCAGTGAAGTGGGTTTGTTGGTTGGCTGGTTAGTTGATTTGGATCCCAGTAGCCTGTTTTATGGAATGAATTCAAGTCAATGAAATGTGAAAGAAAGTTAAGAAATATCAAGTGATTCTGAGGAGTAATTTATGCCAAGGAAGACTCCACAGTTATTACTACACATGTTAATTGTGTACATACACATTTATATATTAAGCTTTTGACAGATTTCAGTACTTGAATTGTAACAGTAATACTGGAGAATATTGATATGTGTTCTTATTATTAATTAACTCAATTAATTCTGATGAACTCTCCTTATGAGTCATATTTCAATCAGTTTTCCAAGAGTTTCAGGGTGAAGATATTCAAATTACTGTTCCTTGGTATGCTTTTTCGTACTTGAGAGTAAGGAAATGTTTTCTAAGGATTATTGAATATATCCTAGTATATATTGGCACTCACTATGGAAATCAGGCTGCACTAAGGCCTATGGGATTGTTTCAGGATCAAGATAGAACTTGGCCCTGAAAATTTTACCAGAGAAAATATTACCTTACTGATAGCATCAAATTCATAATTTCTTATTTTTAAAAAAGATTGCTTTGAAGTGTTTGATTTGAATGGTGACGGATTCATTTCAAAGGAGGAAATGTTTCACATGTTGAAGAACAGCCTTCTCAAACAGCCATCTGAGGAAGACCCTGATGAAGGCATTAAAGATTTGGTTGAAATAACACTTAAGAAAATGGTAAATATGGGTAATGTCAAGTTTTATATTAAAATTTGTGGGCCAGATATGAGCTAAAAATAAGAATTCAAATTATAACTTTCAGTTTCCTGCTTGCTTAAAGAAAACACATAAATTATGCTCTTCATTATAAAATTAATAGTTCTTTTCAATTTCACCACCTAACCTCTTACTTTTCTAGCACTTCTTTTTTTTTTGAGACAGGGTCTCACTCTGTCACCCAGACCAGAGTGCAGTGGTGTGGTCACAGCTCACTGCATAATCAAACTCTTGAGTTCAAGCAATTCTCCTGCGTCAGCCTCCCAAGTAGCTGGGACTAGAGGTGCACACCAGCATGCCCAGCTAATTTTTTTTAATAGAGATGAAGTCTCACTATGTTGCCCAGGCTGGTCTCAAACTTCTGGCCTCAAGGAATCACCCCGCCTTAGCCTCCCAAAGTGCTGTGATTTCAGGCTTGAGCCACCATGCCTAGCCTAGCACATTTTAAAAAATTGACACTTGACTATGAAGAGCATGTGTTTACGGTAATCGTTTTACGTGTTGCTTCACATGTTTCTCATCCCCCCAGGATCATGACCATGATGGGAAGCTGTCTTTTGCAGACTATGAACTGGCTGTGAGACAAGAGACTCTTCTACTGGAGGCCTTTGGACCATGCCTTCCTGATCCAAAGGTACTGATGTGACTTTCCCTGAACAGTAACCAAAGTAGAATGTAGAACAACCCAGGCCTTCTTCGTTTGATGAGTAGTGGATCAGACAAATCCTGTCCACCCGGAGAGAATACCTTTTAAATACAGAAAACCCACTGAAGAACCTGCTGATTCATTTCACGGTCCTGCTATGGCCCCGTGAGTGCTGTGTTTCATTCTTTAACTCATTCATGTCAGAAACCATTAATGAGTTTAATGTGTGCCAGAGCACAGATGAAAGGCTCAGTGGTTTTACTCAAGGGCTCATATTTTCCAGTGAAAATAATTACACAAGAGCATGATATGTATTATTATAATGATACTTAATTACTTGTATGTGCTTTGTCTATGCCAGGTGATGTTGTAAACACTAAGCCTCATATTGCCTCATTTAATCCCCATAACAATCCTGTGAAGTAGGTAGTAATATTAGCCTCATTTTCCAGGTGAGGAAACCAAGGCTTGGAGAGCTTAGGCACCTTGTCTAAGTTCACCCCCTTATTAGTGGAGTACCCTGGGGACGCTGGCGCCAGAGAGAGATGGAGCAAGAGATGCAAATGCATCTGCACTGGACGAGGTTTTGGTGTGTTCTGAGGCTGTTGATGAGGCTGCAGAAGCACAGCTTGCAGAGCTTGGAGCTCAGGTTTAGTCTTGAAAGTGATGAGGCATCCCTGGAAGATTGAGGCAGGCGGTGTGATGTGATATAGAAACAGTGTCACTCCTCCCAGCCCTAGCATGTGTCTCCAGCTGCCCACTAAGCATGTCCACTTAGATGTTATCAACACACTTTTTTACTTTTCCCCAAACTCAGCCCTCCCTACATCTTCCCTGTCTCAACAAATGGCAACCACATACACCCAGTTGTTCAGTTGAAACCTAGGGGCCATCTTTAATTTCTCTGTTGTGACAGTTAGCTACGCCTCCAAAATATGTCCTTGAATACAGCCTCTTCTTCACATATCTGTTGGCCACCACTCTAAGTTAAGCCACTGTCATCTGTCCTGTAGCCTAGATCGTTAGCTTTCTGGCTTCCACTGTTGCCCACTCCTGACTTTTCTCTACAATATCCAATATGTTTTAAATGCAAATGCTGTCAGGCCCCTCCCTTGCTCAAGCCCCTCCCCCGCCCCAGGGTTCTGAAGTGGACCCAGTGGGCCATTTCCATTTCCCTCTCTCCACCCACATCTCCTATCATCTCCCTCCTCTCTTGCTGCTGGAGCCACAGCAGCCATCTTGTCTTCCTCCATGCCTGTGCACTTGCTGCTGCCTCTGTCTAGAAGCCCTTTCCCCAGACCTTCCTGGGTCTCAGTCTCTCATCTCATCCAGTGACTCTCCAGTGCCACTTCCTCACAGAGCCCTGTCTTGACCATCTTAACAATCCTCCCTCTTCATCCCCTAGCCCTGCTTTCCTTCTTTTTCTTAGCAGTTTTTTTTTATTACCTATGTATATCTGCCTTCACACATAGATGTCAGTTCACTGAAGCTAGGAACTTAGTTTTTGTTTCACTGTGTTTCCCCATACCGTGTGTGTAGCATATAGCATGTGTCTAGTAATGAGAAATGGATGGGTGGATGGATGGATGGATGGGTGGATGAAGTGGGTGGGTGGGTGGGTGGGTGGATGAATGGACAGATGGACGGATGGACGGACGGACGGACGGACGGATGGATGGATGGATAGATGAGTAGATAGATGGATGGGTGAGGTGGATGGGTGGGTGGATGGATGGATGGATGGGTGGATGGATGGGTGGATGAGTGGATAGATGGATGGGTGAGGTGGA